>NC_059074.1:145815294-146122500 GCF_020497125.1 Mauremys mutica | reverse complement strand
CTCCTTGTTGTGGCTCTCTTCGGCCTTGACAAAAAAAAAAAAGAAAAAAAAAGAATAACAGTTATGTATTTATTTATTTAATTTTTATTTATATATTTTATTTTTGTTTATTTTGTTGCACAGTTATCTTGGAGTTCGAGGTGATACTTTAACATCAAATTTTTAAAAAGTTTTTATAATTTGTCAATTAAAATATGCGTCACATCCACGTCTATAGCCCTCGCCTTTACCTGCAGGCGGCTTCTTGAGTGTGCGACCCCTGCGGTAAGCTAACCATGAATACATCCCAAAAAAGAAAAATCTCAGAAGAAAATAGAGAGTTTAATTCTGCATGGACAGATTCCTTTGCCTTCACTGCCAACGACGCTGGCTTACCTGTGTGCTTGATATGTGGCGAGAAATTAGCAAACAACAAAAAATGTAACGTTGAAAGACATTTTCAAAACAAGCACTCAGCATTTTCTGAAAAGTACCCAACTGAAGATGGGCGAAAGAGAGCGATTTCGGAACTACTACGGAAAGTTGAGCAGAGCAAACATACTTTCAAGAAGTGGATCAACTCTCCAAACTCAACTACAGCTGCTAGTTTTGTGGCAGCTCATGAGATCGTAAGGAGGGGAAAGCCGTTCACAGACGGAGAATACATGAAAGAATCATTCATAAAAATATCAGAGCATCTATTCTCCGAATTCAAAAACAAACAGGAAATTATTCAGAAAATTAAAGAAATGCCTCTCTCTGCAGTGACCGTCAAGGACAGGACCATTAAAATGGCAACATACATCACCAGTAAGCAAATTGATTACATCAATTCAGCTCAAGCATATTCAATTGCCTGT
Organism: Mauremys mutica; assembly: GCF_020497125.1. Taxonomy (NCBI): domain Eukaryota; kingdom Metazoa; phylum Chordata; order Testudines; family Geoemydidae; genus Mauremys; species Mauremys mutica. The sequence goes on along the minus strand of NC_059074.1, from coordinate 146,121,661 downwards.
GATGAGTCAAGTGATGTAAACGATATTGAGCAGACAGCACTGTTATGCAGATATGTGAACTCTGATGGGCCGCAGGAAGAACTGATTGAACTCATACCGCTAAAGGGCCAAACGCGGGGACAGGACATTTGTGAGGCTGTTTTGAGTTGTCTAAAAGCCAAAGGAATAAACACCACTCACCTGGTGTCAGTGTCTACTGATGGTGCACCCTGTATGAGAGGAGCACAGAAGGGCTTTGTGAATTTACTTCAAAAGTCGCTGGATCGAGAGCTGATGACGTTTCACTGCATCTTGCACCAAGAAGCACTGTGCGCTCAAATATTCCCCCCTGAATGTGTGGAAGTGATGAACCTCGTTATTAAGATAGTGAACAAAATAATTGCAAACAGGTTAAACCACCGACAGTTTTGTTCATGGTTAGATGAAGTCGAGAGCGCATATTTGGATCTCCTGCTGCACAACAGAGTTCGGTGGCTGTCAAGGGGAGACGTGCTGAAACGCTTCGCTGCTTGTCTGGAACATGTGAAAACCTTCTTGGAAAGCAAAGGCCTCAGCTATCCCGAACTGGGAGACCTCGATTGGCTGGAAAAGTTTTATTTCATGGTGGATATGACAAGTCACTTAAACACGCTGAATAAAAATCTCCAGGGAAAGGGAAGCACGGCCCTGCAGTTGCTGGAGGATGTTCTGGCGTTTGAGCGCAAGATGACAGTGTTTGCCAGAGATGTACAGAGAGGTACGCTCTCTCACTTCCCCTCCCTGAGAGAGTTCAAAGAAGAGAACAATCACATAAATTGTGATTATTTACACCGTGCAATTATGGCAATGCAAGCTGCATTTGGAGAAAGATTCAGCGAGTTCAGAAAGGAAAAAAACACTCTGTCCTTCCGTGTCACACCGCTGGACATCGACCCATCCCTGCTGAACATATCCGCATTCACAGGGATAAGTCAGCCCGATCTTGAAATTGAACTGGCCGACATAGCGGATAAAGACTTATGGGTGTCCAAGTTCAAAAGCCTGACAGCGGATCTCGAAGAAGTCGCCCATCAGAAGACCACTCTCGCTAAAGAGCACAAATGGAATGATATTGAAAACCTCCCCAAACCCAACAAACTTGTTTTTGAAACATGGAGTGCCATTCCCGACACGTATATGAACATGAAAAAGTATGCATTTGGAGTCCTGTCCATCTTTGGCTCAACATACTTATGCGAGCAAGTTTTCTCGAGCATGAACTTCATAAAGTCCAAATATCGCTCCCGCCTCACAAATGATAGCCTACAGTCCTGTGTGAAGATCAAAGTCACATCTTACAGCCCCGACATAGGGAAGATCAGCATCGAGCTTCAGAAACAGAAGTCACATTAAACAGGTGAGAACACTAGCATTTAATAGTCTATTATTATTCAGAAAAAAACATTTATTTCAGACCCGGAGCTGATGTAGTTTTTTATTGTATGTTCAGGTGCTTCGGTTGATTGCTGGCCGAGAAAGAAACCCGAAGAGGATGAGAGCACACTGAAATGGACTTGTCAAAAAACGTTCCTAATTTTATGTTTACTTTTTAAACTGCTAAGCTGCAACTATATGTTTTTTTATATTAAAGTGGGCTACGTTTTATTTTAATTTTACACAAATACGGGAAGGACTCAAAAAGGCCTGCATGGTTCAGTGTTTAATTTATTTCAAAGTAGGCCTACACATGCACACTGCACTTCTGTTTGTTGTATTCTGTTGTTGTAACAGGTAAAATTAAAAAAAGATTAAAACTTTTAAAAGTTTATAAGCAGTGTTATGTTTTGCGGCTCCAGACTATTTTTCTTTAGTGGAAGAGGGGGCAAAATGGCTCTTTTGATAGTAAAGGTTGCCGACCCCTGCTCCAGACTGAGCCAGGCTGTCTATGATGCAGCTTTATAGCCCCGCAAACCCATCAGCTAAGACAGGCCAGCCAATGGTGTTTAATTGTAACGTAGACATACGCTTTATCTTAGTAGTAATTGTAGCATCAAGTACAGTCAGCCCTGGTTGAGACAAGCTAAATTATGTCATTTTGGGTATGTCAACATAGCAAAAAGAGAAGTGCTCTAACTCAAGCTACCATACTTGGGTTAAAATAGCAGTGAAGACACAGCAACTCAGCTTGTTAACTCCAGTTAGCTGTTCAAGTTCAACCACAAACTCCTTCTAGGAGACATCTACAGTTTAAAGTGAAGGTGTGATTGTAGCAGAAACAGACATACCTATGCTAGCTCTAGTCTACTACCACGGATAACAACAGTAGCAAAGCCATTCCAGTACAGGCTTCCACCCGAGCTAGCAACCAGAGCACAAGCCCTCCAGGGTCCCTGGGAACATACTCAGGTTGCTAGGCTGTGCCACCATGTCTACGCTCCTATTGGTACCCATGCTAGCTAAATTAAGGCTAAGTAGCACATCTGAATAAGTTATGGTGGCCTGCAGATTTCAGCTCTCTGTAATTACACTATAAGGCTCCATTAAAGAATACAAAGTACAGAGAATAAAGGAGAACCATAAAGCTCAGCTAGTAAGAATAAAGAAAATGTATTATTGGGAAAAAAAAAAAACACTTTGCCGTGCAGAGGCAGTCCTCTAGGCTTAACTACAGTTGCTAACCAACGCAGCCACGTAACCCGAGCTGGGCGCGCACCGTGTGGCAGTAGACGGACCCTGCGACGCGATGCTACCTGACCCTTCTGTTCGAGGGCAGCGAGCTGCCATTCCCCACCACCAGCAGCAGCAGAGCCGGTAACTCCCTGCTCAGGTGTATGTTGAGTTGTTACAAGTAACAACCCCCGGTCCCCCGCACGGCGCCCTAAGGCGGCCCGGTGAGCGCCTGGGGCCGGGCTCGCTCCGCAGAGCGGGCAGTTACAGCATCCCCAACAGGCGGCACCATCTGCACGTCCCACCGGCCCGGCTTCGCCGCAGCCTCGGGGACCCCGGCCCAGCCTCTCACCTGCCGCGGCCAACTCGCTCTGCTTCCCCCGCCGGGACTCCGCGGCGCTGGGGAAGCCCCTCAGGAGCGCCCGCTCCAGCGCCCACATCCTCCACGCCTGCTGCTGCCGCCGCCGCCTCGCACTCACTCTTCGGCCCCCCACCAGCCAGACTGAGGCGCTGCTCCCTCACTGGCCGCAGTCACCGAGCTCCCAACCCATGTGCCGCGACCGGCCTCAGGGAGCCGCCATGACAGCGTCGCGAAGCACGTTGGGCGGAGAGCGTTGGCGCATGCGCGGTGGAACCAACTGCTTCTCGCTCGCGCACTGAGCGGGGCCGACGGAGTGCGCACGCGCGCCATATTGCTGAGCAGTTGAGCGAGTGTGTCACTGTGAGATGCCGGGCGAGGCATCGTCTCCCTTCTGCCCCTTCCCCCGCGCGGGAGAGTGGCGCATGCGCACCTCGTTTAGACTGCCGTGGGTATCCCTCCGCTCGCGCGCGGAGATTGAACCGCCTCAACGAGAGTGTCGAAGGCGCTTGAGGCGCAGAAATGTCGAGCCCCGCCCCGCCCCCTGAGTGCGTCCGGGCCAAGCCCCTCAGGCTGCTCTTTAAACGTCGCTCATGAGGGGAGGGCGCCCCGGAGCAGCCTGAGGCCTTATTGAATTTGTGGAGTTGCGCGCGCCCCAAGCCCGACGCGGTCTCCAGGTGCGGCGGCGCTGGGCTCGGACTCTCCGCAGGAGCTGCGGCCGTGGGGGGCTGCCCATAAACTAGGCACCATTGTGGGGCCATTTTCCAGATCCCTCTCCCCCCATTCTGACACCGTGTGTGCCGCACAAACAGCAAAACCAACTCCGGGAGCCCGCGATGTATTTGATGGGCAGCGCCTCAGTCGGGGTGGATCTGGGGAGGTGTTATCTGCCGCAGGCCCTCCGCCCAAGCTGAAACACCTGGTGATGTGTATCACGACGGCTGACGGGAGGGTGTGCTTGTGCTGCTACCCTCGAGCAGGCTGAGACGGGAACTGGGGGCTGCAGTGCTGGGCTAGTGACTAACGTGCCCTCTGCTTTGCACCTGAGCGTGTGAGGGTGTAAAACAACAGTAGTGCGATTTATCATCGTTTCTCATGGCCATGCTGAGCTGGTGCGTTGGAAGGGCCCGTCTCCAAGGGGGTCCTTGCTATCAGCAAAGGATGGGACTTAGAGCACAGCACTACCTATGCTCAGAGCAATAATGGAGATGCTACCGCTTCTGGCCATCTTCTGCCATTGGGCTCCCTGGAGAGAAACTTGGCGTCAAGCCTTGTGGGGATTGAAGAGCGGGGGATGAATGGTGGGTGCTCTAGTCTTACACTGTGTACCTCACTCCCTTTCTAATACTTTTATTTAATTTTGGTAGGGAGGGAGAGGAGTCTTTATTATTTCATCAGTGTCAGGGGGTTAGTATGTAGAAGCTGTCTGGTTAGGCTGCAGTGGTTCTCAAACTGTGAGTCGTGACCACCTTTGAATGGCGTCGCCAGGACTGGTTTAAGATTTGCTGGGCCCCAGGGCCGAAGCCCAAGCCCCACTGCCCAGGACCGAAGCCAAAGCCGGAGGGCTTCAGCGCTGGGCAGCGGGGCTCAGGTTGCAGGCCCCTACCTGGGGCTGAAGCCCTTGAGCTTCAGCTTTAGCACCCCTTCACAGAGCAGTGAGGCTCAGGCTTTGCCCCCCCCCCAACCTGGGGCAGTGGGACTTGGGCAGGCTCAGGCTTTGGTCCCCCATCCTGGGGTTGTGAAGTAATTTTTGTTGTCAGAGGGGAGTCGCGGTGCAATGAAGTTTGAGAACCCCTGGGTTAGGGGAATTGAGTCACTAGGCCATGTCTATACTATGGGAACTACAGCAGCACAGCAATGGAAAGGATTGGTCTATCGCTGTAGGAACTACTCCACCTCCCCAGGCAGCAGTAGCTAGGTCAACAGAAGCATTCTTCCCTCAACCTGGCTGTCTACACTGGGGATTAGGTTGGCATAGATACAGTATTCAGGGGTGTGTGGATTTTTCAGACCCTTGAGCACAGTAAATATGTCCATTCTAAAGTGGATCCGCTACAGCCCTGTGCCATGCTTCTGTAATATTATAGTGTGGAATCTTCCAACATGCACAGAAGCGTTTTTTCCCTTGATGTAGTTAATCCATCTTTTCAAGGGTATGTGTACACTACAGCAGTACAGCTGCAGAGCCGTAGCTGTGCCACTTTAGCATAATCATGGCATTGTAATGTAGACACTTACTACAGCAGTGGAACAGGATTTTCCATCACTGTAGTAAATCCAGCCCCTGAGAGACAGTAGCCAGTTTGATGGAATAATTCTTCCATTGACCTAGCTGCATCTACAGTGGGCACTACAGTGAATTGACCTAACTGTGTCACACAGCATTAAATTTTTCACAGCCCTGAGCCATGTGGTGAGGGTGATCTAAGTTTTGAATGTAGACTAGGCCTCTATTAGTGGAAAACCCAGGAGTGCAGAGAGCCATGCAAGTGTAGAAAGGGTCAGGGGCAGGAGGAGTTCCCATCAAGAGTTGGAACTCTAGGAGGAGTCTTATCTACTAGTTTATATGTATGCAGAGCTATGTGTTTGTCCATAGTGACGGAAAGCGTAGACCATGGATTGGCTCTCTATGTTATGGATGTATTTTTCTCATACTTAGTAGCTGGCAGACTCCATGTCACCATAACATCATTCTCTAAGATAGGGTTACACCACCTACGAGTCATTTTTCTCACTCTTCTAGGACTATGCTATTTCTACTCACTGTGTGGTTACATTTAAACAGCTCAATCTGTGAAACACTGGGGTAGATTCTCCACTGACTTGTGCCTTGTGTAGGCATTTAAATCTATGCAAAGTGCATGTAAAATGCTGCTAAATCAGAATAATATTGTTTTACATCCACTTTGCGCAGGTGGATGGCAGTGGGAAAATTAGTCCAAGGATCAGGTACAATGTCTTAATTGACTCTTGATGCTCCTGAAAGAAGCTTTGTCCCCTGCTTGAGTCAGGGAACTTTACAGTTTTCCCTACTTCAACTAAATGTGTAAAATAGATATGGAAAGATTTCATCTCCATTATGTCCGGATCACTGAATGAAGCAGCACAATGGAAAACGCCTGAGTGACACACTACCATGGAACTGTTGATCATTTGAGATGAGGGGACAGCATTTGGGCTGGATAAATTGAAGCTGAGGCTGTGGCTTGGATCTCTCTATCTGGGCTGTAACAGTCCTCTTCACAGCTATAGTATTTGTAAAATTTATTAACATTTCTTTCCTGCCATACTATCAGGTTAGAAAAACAGTACCAGGAATTCTAATTCTACTCCTCTCACTTTTCCTCATAATGCTAGGGTACACATCTCCATTCAAAAGGAAGATCAAACTCCTTTCTCAACACACTGTTACAGCACTACCATCTCCTAGCTCTCCATTTAGAAATCTGTACCATGCTTATAAGGATTGTTTGGTCTTCAGTACCCTTCCAATTACTCTTTCTCCTGGTAGATGTTGGATTTCAGGAACTTAATTCTGAAATAACAGTTGGAACTTTTTCAGTTTTTCTGATGTTGCTTCTTTATTGGAATCATATCCATACATACTGTATAACTAGGGCAGGAACATTATGAAGCCCTTTCCTGTTTCTTATATCAGTGTAATAAACTCTCCATTTTCAAAGAGGTTTATGCCACTTGCTATGGAATTGCTTTCCCAGTTTTCTGAACTGAGATCACAAGCTCATTTTACATAACCACTGAACAGCCATCAACTGACTACAACTTTAAGGTACAATAGTTTGGATTTGAATCTGGAGATAAAAAGTTCCAGAACTATTTACCAAAACCAAAGAATCCAATTCTCATCTCTTGTATTTGTAACCTAGGATACTGATCACTGTTTAAAATGTACCAGGAATCAGTAAAACTATCTGGAATCACCATAAAATTACTTGTCCTTTCTTCGCTTTTTGTATCTATAGAACCTGAGCATATTGTCCATGTCAGTCCTGAAGACTCACATATTGATAACTGCATTTATGTATCATGCATATTTTGAGTGACACTTCAAATGGAATCAGATAGTCAAAATGAGTTATTTAGTCACACACTTAATTGTCTGTTATGTCATGTCACAGTTTTACCCTAACATTCAGTTGACTTAAATATTCATAAAAATTAGTATTGGGAGCCCTGTTTTAAGATTATCTTCCTTCCTGTCTCCTCAGCACATCCGTCTCTCTCTGTTTTAATATGTCCTCCTGTAATGCTGTTGGGTTTTTGTTTATTTTATTTGTGAGTTGGTTTTTGTTTTGTTTATAATAAAAGGTGGTAGTCAAGGATTAGGCTTTTCCCCCCCCCGGATTCTGCTGAAAAAGTTGCGTTGTTCAAAGACCACTAGTAAAATTACTTTCCTCAATAAGTTACAGCACTGCATTTAGTTTAAACTGGAATTTTTCCAAAATCAAACTGACAGATTCTTAAAGTTGGTCTAGTTAATAGAATAAAAAAGAAAAGTTGTTGAGAATTCCATAATTAAAACAATGCCAAGCAAGTACTAGAAGTTTGGTAGATTGGGGGGCAGGGGAAATATATTTGCATGATTTGTTGATACAATTTTCAGTAATTTCTGCTTGTAGTTTCCAGTGGTAATGTAGTACAACTGACTTTTCTGAATGGTAATAATTGGTAAATGTTCTTCATTGTGGTTGGATGACTGTTTTAATTCCTGCCTTCTCTCCGCCCCCCTGCACTCCCCATTAGATTGTCATAATTGAGCTCCCAGGGGAACTTCAGAAACAACGAACCATAGCAAGGAACTGAAAATCCTCCAATGACTTCATATAAATTACACATTTTACTTAATTTGGTATTAGCTTCACTGACCTCCTAACCACCCGTGAATTGATTTGAACACTTTATTAGTTGTCCTCTGATTATTATTCATGTAGAGCAGTGGTTCTCAACTTATTTACCATCGTGGGCTACATATGCAGCTCTCCGTGTGTTATGTAGGCTGCATCCAAGCAATACATGTACTACCTGTATGTCCCTGAGGATATCACATGGACTGCAACTATGTGCTGATTGACATGCGCAAGCGGGCCACAGGCTGAGAACCACTGTTTGAGAAAATGCTCTACATTATTGTGGCTTATTAGCTTCATTATACTCTTCGTTTTGCTACAGATTTCAAGTCTGATCCATCAACCCTGTTTCCCCTATGTACTTTGAGATCACTGAAGATTGCTTGAGCTTTATATGTCTTGGGTTCCTCAACCCCTAGATGCAGGAGTTTTTGTCCTCATTTAAGTCACTACTGTCCATTGCCTCTAGATAAGTAATTAATGCTCCAACAAGACTCTTGGAGCACTGTGTGTAGTAGATACACATAAATACTTTAGAATCTTGATTTCCATTAAAATTAAAGAGACAGTGGATGTCCAAATACCTTAGGCAGCTTTAATAATCTCAGCCTACAGGTCTTAACAGAAAAGCCTTCAGTTGTTTTTGTTTATCTAAATCCCTTATTGCAGGATTTCTCAAGCTTTTGGAGCTGATGAATCTTGGGGGGGGATTATGAAACATTCCATAATCTGTCCAGACTTCCACTAAACGTAAGCAGGTAAATATTTGTAATAACAGTATTAAAATAGCAAACAGTTATGAAGTATCATTAAACACTACAAAATATTAAAGACATTCACAATTCAGTATGGTGGGGAAGCTGGTCTTGCTGAAGAAAGATGTTCCTCAGGAGGTTGAATTAGGGAAATACACAGTTTAGTAATTTTTGATCAACAGTTTGTATATTTTGGTTTTTTAATCACCACGATCAAGGGAAGACCTACTCACAGCCATACAAGGATGAAAACTTGCAGGGTTCTGGATCTAAAACTGGGTAGTTCTTCAGAGAAAGCAAATTGTCTGAGTGCCTTGGTAGAGGAAATCAGCTGCAGTCTTGCCACTGGGAAAATCTCTTGGCTTTGTCTAACAGTGGCTCAGTCAATTCAGCTATTTGGCATCTTATGCAAGTTGGTGATCAATCTCTTTACCCCTCTTAACGTCATCACTTGTTGTATGTCCTGGTATTACATCTTCAATAAAACCATCAGAAACATACCTCAAACACACTGGGGGTTAGATTCACAAGTGGGACTTGGTTGTTTAACTGCCGGTTGAAGTGCCTAAGTCCAACATTTCAGCATCACAGGCATTCTTAAAATTAGGTGCCTGAGTTTCCACCACTGAAGTCCTGAGGCACCTACATTTTGGTGGCATGCATGTACACAGCTGTCTAAATCACCCTCATCTGGGAGGTGAGACACCTGGGTTCAAGTCCCTACTCTGCCTGAGAAATGACTGGTGCTTAAGCCAGGTTAAACTCCAAGAGAGAGGTATATGGTTGTGAATCCCAGGTGGAGATAGGTACCTCCCTCTAGCCTGAACTAAGGCACCTAACTCCCTTTGAGGGGCACGGTGTGTGGCCTACTGCTCTCCTCAGCATTTCCTTTTAGCTAGCTTAAGCATTTCATCATCATTCAGCATGCTGGTATTTGTGCATGCAGTGAATTCCGCTAAGTAGCAGGGTGCCCAAGTTGCAGTATCTAAGTTCCCCTTGTGAATCTAGCCCTGGAAGCTTTGCAGGACCAGGGACACCAGTTGACTCAGCAAATTGAATTGTTTTGTGGTGACTTTTCCTGAGTATTGAAGTGTTGTTTGACAGAGGCACTATTTTCACAAGTCTCCTCACTTCCTAAAATCAAGGGGGAAAAATATGGGTCATGCAGGATGCCCTGAAGAACAACAAACTTGGCTATTGTTGATCAAGGAAAAGGAGCAAAATCCAAACAGAAGGGTCTGTAGTGAATGATGGTGTATCAGCAGCCCTCTCTCATTTATACCAATAGGGCTCCTGCTCTCCTGATCCACTGATTTCATTTGTATCCGCATCTTAAAATAAGCCCAGAAATCTAATTGTGAGGAGACAAAGACGTGAATTACAGTTGCAGGGTCCACATGTGAAAGAAGTGGTTCTAACCTTTTGGTGGGCCACAGCTAGAAAGAAGCCAATCTGGCTCTCACTACTACTTGCTTGTCTAGCAGCAGCTGAGAGTCTAACCAGCCCTATGGCTTGCATACCCGGTCAACAAATGGCAGTAGCATCCCTCAGTCAGAGGTGCTGGTATTATCCTTACCATATCTTCCAGTTGCTTCACCCAATCAGCCATCACCACCCCAGTCTTATTTGGCCTTCAACCAAGTCTCCCAATACTGAATAATGCAATTGACTGCTGAGGCTCAGTCAGCTCAGATGGAGATATAAAGCTGACATGGGTGCCAATATGATACAACATGGTGGAATTTCTGTTTTTTCCGTTTGTGTTTTTTTAAAACCTAGAAGATTACACACAAAAAACTGTTATAAAATGTTAAGGTTGCAAAGTCAAACACTCAAAAGTTAGGACATACCGAAATTAGGTTGCCTCTGCAACCTCAATTCAGCATATAAATTATAATACAGTCTTTAATAACATGATCACATAATATTTTTTCACAGGATCCCCAACTCATTTAGGAAGAACTGAAAATATTAGTACATACGTCAGCAGTTCTCAACCCGCAGGCCACGCGCAGCCCAATTAGCACACATCTGAGGCCCAGCTGTGTGCTAAAGGCCGCATGGCAAGGTCTGGGTGCTGTGCTGCCCAGCGTGGCAGGGTCCAGGTTACCCAGCAGGGGCAGGGCTGCCACCCGGCCCCCCAGAATCTGGAGCTACCACCTGGCCCTGCAAGGTCCAGGGCTGACACCTGTCCCCACACAGTCCAGGATCTGGGGTTTGGGGTCGGCGTCGGGGCTGCTGGCCCTGCTGCACGGCTGGGTCCAGGGTTGGGGAATCTACCTAATTTTCTTCTTTGAGAGGGTTATTTCCCTAGTGGATAGGGGAGAAGCAAGAAACATGACATATCTTGATTTTAGTGAGGATTTTGACATAGCCCCAAGTGACATTCTCATAAGCAAACTAGGGAAATGTGGTCTAGATGAAATCATTATAAGGTGGGTGCACAACTAGTTGTGCAAGACCTTACTCAAAGACTAGTTATCTCTGGTTTTCTGTCAAATTGGTAGGCTATGTCTAGGGATCCCTGCAGGGGGGTCACTCCTGGGTCTGGTACTATTCAATATTTTCATTAATGACTAGGATAATGGAGTGGAAAGAATAAAATTTGTGGATGATAGCAAGCTGGGAGGCATCACAAGCACTTTGGAGGACAGAATTAGAATTTAAAATGATCTTGTGAAATTGATTTTTGAAATCACCAAGTTGAAATTCAAGAGAGACAAGAACTTAACTTCAGAAGGAAAAATCAAATGTGCAACTTCAAAATGGAGAATAATTCGCTCAGTCGTAGTATTGCTGAAAAGGATCTGGGAGTTTTAGTGTATCACAAATTGAATATAAGTCAACAACGTGATGCAGTTGTGAAAAAGGCTAATATTCTAAGGTGTATTAACAGAAGTGTCATATGTAAAACATGGGAGGTAACTGTCCTGCTCTACTTGGCAGTAGTGAGGCCTCAACTGCAGTACTGTGTCAAGTCTGAGCACCCCGCTTTAGGAAAGGTGTGGATAAATGAGAGAGAGTCCAAAGGAGAGCAACAAAAATGATAAAAGGTTAGAATAGTGGCTCTCAACCTTTCTGGCCTATACCACTTACAGGAGTCTGATTTGTCTTGTGTACCCCCAAGTTCACTTAAAAACTACTTGTTTACAAAATCAGACATAAAAATGCAAAAGTGTCACAGTACACTATTACTGAAAAATTGCTTACTTTCTCATTTTTACAATATAACTATAAATCAACTGGAATATAAATATTGTACTTACATTTCAGAGTATAGTATATAGAGCAGTATAAACAAGTCATTATCTGTATGAAATTTTAGTTTGTACTGACCTTGCTAGTACTTTTTATGTTGCCTGTTATAAAACTAGGCAAATATCTAGATGAGTTGATTTATCCCCTGGAAGACCTCTGCATACCTCCTTGGATACGCATACCTCTGGTTGAGAACCACTGGTTTAGAAAACTTTACCTATGAGGAAAGATTAAAAAACTGGGCATATTTAGTCTTGAGAAAAGAAAATGGTGGTGGGGGGTTGATAATAATCCTCATATATGTTAAGGCCTATTATAGAAAGGATGGTGATCAATTGTTGATTATATTCACTAATGGCAGGAAGAGAAGTAATGGGCTTAATCTGGAGTCAGGGAGATTGAGACCATGTCTGCACTATAGAGTTAGGTCAACTTAAGTTACATCGATGGTTATAAACCACTGTAATTATATTGCTTATGTATGTTCATACAGTGCTTCTTGTGTCGGCAGATTGTGTCCACAGTTGGTGCTCTAGTACTGACAGAGAGAGCAGTGCATCCTGGGTAGCTAGCCCACTGTGCAAATTGCCACTGTCTCCTGCTAGGAGTTCTGGGAACAGATCGCAATGCATCATGGGGATGGGATCACCACTGGATGATGCAGTTTTCTCCATCCCATAATTCCAAGGGCTTTGGACTGCATTGTGCACGGTTTTCCACTGCCCCTGTAAACTTTATGCCTGCCATCTGTGCTTGAAAGCATGGATCCTGCCATGCTCCCCACTCTTGTGATAAGCATTATGAACACAACACAGCTGATCCTGCAGTATTTGGTGACCTGCAAATCTGAACAAGAATATGTGGTGCCTATTCTGCTGTATGGAAAGAAACAATTCAAGATTGATGATGGCATTCACGGAGCAGCTGCACATGGTGGACTGTCTCTATTGGGCTCAGGAAACAAGCATCGAGTGCTGGGATCAGATTGTGATACAGGTATGGGATGAGGAGAGATGGCAGAATTTTCATATGTGCAAAGCCACCTTTCTTGAACTCCCTGTGGAGCTCATCTTCACCCTTTGGTGCAGACACCAAAATGAGAGCTGCCTTCATGGTGGAAAGTGTGTGGCGATCACTGTGTGGAAACTGGCACTCCAGACTGCTACCACCTACTGGTCAGTCATGAATCAGTTTGGAGTTGGGAAGTCCACCATGGGGTTGCAGTGATGGAAGTTTGCAGGGCCATTAATTGCCTCCTGCTACGAAGGACTTTGACTCTGTGTATTGTGCAGGAAATAGTGAATGGCTTTGCGGCAATAAGATTCCCTAACTGTGGCAGAGCAATAGTTGGCACGCGTACCCCAATTTTGGCCCCAGACCATCTTGCAATGGAGTACATCAACAGGCAGGGCTACTTCCGTATAGTATTGCAGATGCTGGTTGATCACTGGGGTTGTTTCACTGACATCAACGCAGGGTAGTCAGGGAAGGTCCATAACACACGCAGCTTCAGGAACACTGCCCTGTATAGAAAACTGCTTGCAGGATCTTTCTTTCCAGACCAGATGATTCCAATGGGGGATGTGGAAATTCCCATATTGATCCTGGGAGACTCAACCTATCCCTTACTCATGTGGCTTCTGAAGCCATACACTGGAAACCCTGACAGCAGCAAGGAGTGCTTCAACAACAGACTCAGCAGGTGTAGAATGACCATAGAATGTGTGTTTGGCAGATTAAAGGGTCGCTGGCGGTGCCTTTTAGGCAGGTTAGGCCCCATTGAGGAAAATATTTTCATGGTCATAACAGCCTGCTGTGCTTTGCATAACATTTGTAAAGCCAAGGGGGAAAACTTTCCCCAGGGGTGGAGCATTGAGATGGATCACCTGGTGGCTGATTTTGAGCAGCCAGACACCAGGACTATTAGAAGAATTTAATTGGGGGAAGGGGAGGCTATTTGAATCAGGGAGATTTGAAGCAGCATTTTGACAATGAGCCCCAGTAATGTGTTTTTCTGTAATGAAAAACCACTTGCCACACTGAATGACCCCTGTAATGATTCCTACCTGAGTCCTAATTGTGGTCTGCAAATGTGATGGCTGCCACTCTGCATGAATTTCTGTTGCAACCACCTGTGTAGGTAACAAAAAAAAGTCACTGTCTTTGTAAGACTACATTTTTATTAAATAGCAATACAAAGATTAACATTTCTTACAAGGGAAATGACAGTGAGCACCACTCTCTGAAGTGAGGATTTCACCACTGCGTGTAAGTCCCACTGTTATGGAAAAATGCTCCTGGGGTGGCGTGCAGGGGGTATTGTGATGGGCTGAGAACATGAGAGGAATGTGTGAGTAGTTTGGGGAGGGCAAGGAAGGCAGTTCTGTATGGGCTGCAGTGGGAGTCTGCAGCACAATCAAGGACCTCAGCATCTCTATTTGGTCCTCTGTGAGCTTTATCATCCTCTCCTAGTCCTCTGTTACCCACTTCTGCCCATCTCCTTTCCTGGATATCCATTTCTAGTTTTTCATTTGTCTCTCTCCATGACCTGTGCTCACTATCGGCTTGGTCTGACAATTGCAGGACTTCGTGAAACATGTCCTCCTCAGGGCCAGTGCAACCACTAGGCAAACAAGGCAGCCGCTTAGGGTGCCAAGTGGCTGGGGACACCAAAAAGCATGCTATGGGGAGTTGGTGGAGTGGAGGTGAGCTGGGGCAGGGGGAGGGCTGCCTGCAGCAAGTAACAGGGGGGCATGCAGGGGAACCGCTCCCTGCCCCAGCTCACCTCCACTCCGCCTTCTCCCCTGAGCACGCTGCCCCCACTATAATTCTCCTCCCCTTCCAGGCTTGCCGTGCCAAACAGCTGATTGGCTCCACAAGCCTGGGAGGTGGGAGAAGTGGAGCGGCGCTGGCGTGCACAGGGGAGAAGGCAAAGCAGAGGTGAGCTGGGGCGGGGAGCTGCCGCGGGGGGGCGCGCCGCAGGGGAGAGGGGGGAGCGGGGAACTGCTGCAGGGCTGGGAGCTACCGCAGGGGGGCATTCCTGGGCAAGGGGGGTGGGGAGCTGCCACAGGGGGGGCCCCGCAGGGCTGGGAGTTGCCCCAGGGGGGCTCCCCAGCCCTTCCCCATGGCCCCCACCCCCACTCCCCTGAAGACTGCAGCCAGGCCTGACCATGTACTCGCTGCATGGTAAGTGGAGCAACCCAGCCCCAGCCTGGTCTGCTCCCCTGGCTCCCAGCCGCGCCACTGGCGAGTGCTGGGGGGCGGTCCCCCTCTCCCTCCTCCCCCCAAGCCTGGGAACCAGAGGAGCATAGCAGGCTGGGGCCCCAGGCCTCTGTGGGGGACAGGGGGGCTGGCTACTTCCTGCAGGAAGTGGAGTGACCCAGCTCCAGCCTGCTCTGCTCCTCTGGCTCGGGGGGGGGGGGGACTTCCCCCCCGCACTCACCAGTGGCATGGCTGGGAGCCAGGGGAGCAGAACAGGCTGGGGCCAGGTCACTCCACTTCCCACAGGAAATGGCTAATCCCCGTCCCCCATGGATGCCTGGGACCAGCCCTCCCCCCTCCGGAGGAGGCCTGGGGCGGGGCCCCACACAGGCCTCCTGCGGAAGGGCTGCAGAGGGCACCAAAATAGCTAGGGATGGCCCTGGCTCCCTGGGCAGGAGTTGGGGCGCAAGGTGGAAGTTTCGCCTAGGGCGCAAAATATCCTTGCACCGGCCCTCATCCTCCTTACTCCTCCTTGTGTGTCTCCTACTCTGACGGAGGTAGTCTGCCGATATGTAGGAGCTGGCCCTCAGGGGACATCTGCAAAAGCAAAAGAAACAATACACAGTCAGTATTGTGTGTTCACTCAGTCTTGAATCATAAAAGTTTCATCCACCTCTTTCTCAGCTTCCCTTGGCAACCACGGTCAGAGCACTGAATATGGTGCATTCCACCTGGGGGTGGGAGGTGGGGTGCAAGACAGGACAAAAGGTCTGGGTGATTTCGGAAGGGGATCAATACAAGCACCTAGGGACAGTATTCTGAATAGTGGCACCGTTTTCCACAGCCAGGGTGATCAAAGCTGAAATCACACTGAGGGTAACTGAAGATACAAGGGTGCATCTCCTGCAATCGTGTGTGTTCAGACAGGGTCTGTATGCTGCTTGCCTGCGTGCTGCTTTGGTACCTGCAGAAGTAATTGCAGATTAGCACAGCAAAGTTTACTACAATGTGGGAAGAAACAAAGCAACTCTGCCAAGGAACCTTTGGCAGAGAATTGCAGAGTATCTGCAGAAAAGGTTCCTAGAGCTCTCTATGGAGGATTAACAAACTTTTCCGCAGGGCTCACTCTTCATAGCTGCACAGAGGAATGCGAAGCAGATGCAAACAATACCTAGTGTCATTAATTCTGATCCCTTCTCCCATGTGCACCATGTAACAAAATAAAGGACATCTCTAACTCGTAACCTTGCACTATCAAAACAAAATGAGTACTTACTGGAGCTTCCCTGTCCTGCTTTAGGCACAGCCGAGCTGGACTGTTGGGATTGGCTAGACCCCACCAGAGTCAAAAAAGAGGTCGTCGCTCACCATGCCACTGGAGTCCCACATCCTCCTCCAAATCGTCCATCATTTTGTCCTCAGAGTTGACGCTGCTGGCTGCTGCCTCCAGTCCTCTGAAGTATCCATGGGGCTCTTGGCAGTGGAGGCAGGGTCGCCACCGAGGATGATGTGCAGCTCCTTGTAGAAGCAGCATGTTTTTGGCGCTGCACCAGAGCGACAGTTGGCTAATTAAAGATTGGCTACATGCCAAATGTGAAGTTGGCAACATTTCTGTTTAACTTAACCCAAAGTAGTATATATTTTTCTGCTATAATGAAATATTATTTACCTTGGAAGAAGTTTTAACTTGTTTTAGTGTTCAAAAATTGCCAGTGGGACCTGCATTTTCTCAGTACTAATATGTTGTCTGACTCTCAAAAGCATGACTTCCTATAAATTATTTTTAAAATGTTGAAAAACATTTTCTCTTTTTTGTAATGAGAGGTAGTGATTAGACTATCTCTGATATGTTGCAGATTTCATAAACTTGCAGGCACCAGTTAATCCTCAGTCATGCTGGGAAGATTGAAGTGGGATACATTGGTTTCTTGCTTGTAACTGTCTCAGAATGTAGTTCAGAGTTCATCATATATATGTATTTTAACATATTCAAGGATAGGTGTAATGATAACAATCCCAGAAAGTTGGAGTAACATTGCTCGTTCTCCAGCTCTTCTTGAGTATGTCATCTTCTCTCCTGGGTTAGCTGAGACATCTTGCAGTTGCTTCTTGGGAGCTCCATAAGAAAACTTTCTGGCTCAGCAAAGAGCAAACTCTGTCCTGTCATCATAGTTTTTAGAAGATACCTTGGAAATGGTGGAGGTTCTCAGGGAGTTATGGCAATTGGACCCATTTGCCTACAGTCTCCTTAGGCTACCAGAAGGCGTCTTGAATCTCCCACAAACCGCTGATTCAGCTGCATTCTCTAAGATACCAAGAGTGCACTGCAGTGCATTCTTATTCCCATTTTGCACAGGAGTAGAAGACTATGCAATAAACAATGCACTGGAGAACGAGGCTCTAAGTATGTAAATTATTCCAATTTAAATCCCCTTACAAACTCCTACATTCCCTAGGCAAAATTCTGCCCAGTGAAGTCAATACCCAAACTCTTATTGCTTTCAAGTATGCAACCCTCCCTTATACCCCCTTACTGACACATACAACTGACACATCACCTTTCACTTGGGCCCCATAAATAAAACTATATTAGGAAATAATGTATTAATCCTATGTCTACCACTAATTTATTTTCTGTCTACCCGGCACTGACAATACTGTGATCCTAAGAGTAGGGAAAGAATTCATCCCATCCTCTGTATACATACACATGTGAGAGGTAGACTTAGAGCATTGTTGTAGTCTCAACTGGATTGTCAACTGTATGAATTAAAAGGAGACGAAGGGTAAAGCAATTCTTACTTGATCCACATCTAATCTTGAGTATCTGGCTTGAAATCCTATATTGTGTGTCCAGTGCCTCACTACACTGTAATTTGAATCTCCCACCAGAGTAGAGAAGAGTGGTTCCATAAGAACCTGTTATGACTCTCACCCTTTGTTAACTGCCTCCCCTCAAATGCATAGACCCTAATTGGGATTATGGTGTGG
This sequence comes from Mauremys mutica, assembly GCF_020497125.1. Taxonomy (NCBI): domain Eukaryota; kingdom Metazoa; phylum Chordata; order Testudines; family Geoemydidae; genus Mauremys; species Mauremys mutica. The sequence goes on along the minus strand of NC_059074.1, from coordinate 146,103,605 downwards.
ATCCTTATGAGATGATTAAAGGGCAAACATAGGAAGACCCTTCTGAGACAGGCAGATCAACAGAGGCCATCATTATCAGAGCCCTGAACTCCTTGCGTCTGGAAATCCTTCCCACCCAGCACAAAACTGACCTGTCTATGTGAGGCACTCCATGTCTTAGGCAGCCTTCCCCCCTGCACAAAGCTGTCCTGGAGCTGGTGAACCAGGAATGGAGCCTCATGGACAGATGCTTGGCTAAGCATAAGGCCTTTGGATATAAATACCTTGACTTCTCCATGGCGGCAGATGAGGCATTGTGTCTTGAATTAGGTATCAATGTCTTCCAGGTATACCTGTGTATGAGAAATATACTCTCCCTACAGAAGCTTGGTCTTCCAGTGCCACTATCATCCACAACCTTTCTGATAACCTGATATGTATCTCAACAAGCATATGCTAATTGTAGCCATTACCCTCCACGCTGCCGCTCATTGAATTTTTATGGCAAGGGCCCTTCAACCATATTTGAGTATTATTGCTGAAGTGGTGGCAACCAATCTGAGTGAAGAGCATACCACTATTCAGTTCTGGGAGGAGTCCTCCAAGGCTTGCTTCTAAAATGGATAATCCTGCCCTAGATTAGGATAGGTCAGGCAAAGGAGGTGTGCCAGTAGTACCCTTTTGAATGAGACCTCCAGGAAATGGCTCCTTCCTATCACCCCCTTCTACAATTGTCTTGATTATACTGGATTTCTCAGATCTTCTCTACCAGAGTTCTGTTTACTTTATGAACTCCATCATCCTTTCATTCTCACCTGTTTTTTGCAGGGTTTCCTCTGGAGATGGCATCATATAATTCTCAGGGTCAGTGACAGTCCACCCCCTACATGCAAAGTTGTGGCATACTATTTCTAATTGAAACCTACCTAAAGCTATCTCTTCAAATGCCTACTTTGGTCAGCTTATTTAGATTTCTTGCTACTGGAGCATCGTTACATGTAAGCTCCTGTATAATCCATTCTCCAGTCACTTCTGCTTACAGAAATACTTTCAAAGGTGTGGACATGAATTCTCACACATACTTTACTTAGGCCTCTCTAACTAAGAGACACTGTAGAGGAGCAGACTCACCCCTGCGGTGCCTCCTGCTGGTGACTTCTGGGAATTAGCTCATTCCAGCTCCAGAGTGCCCTCTGCAGGCCAGTGATCCACCTGTTCTCTGGCCCCCATGTCCCTCTCAGGACCCGGTACCCCTTTTACCTGGGGTGTTGCCCTCTGGCAGTAACCCCTTGCTCTCAGAGTCTCCCCCTCCCAGGGGAACCCCCACCCACTGTCCCCACCTCGCCTCAGTATACGGCTACTGCCAGTCATTGTTGAGCTCCCGCACCCTGGGGCAGACTGCAGTATCAGCCTACTCATCACTGGCAAGGTTGGGTTTGGACCTGCTGCCTTGGCCTACCCCTGGGCTGCCCTCTGCAACCCCCAGTACCTGTTGGCCTTGTGCTAGGCCACAGCCTGGGGCTTTCCAGGCTGGAGCTCCTCTGCCTTTCCCTAGCCCTGCTCCACTCAGGTACCCTGTCTCTAGCTCCCTGCAGTCAGGCCCTTCTCCCTCTACAGGCAGAGGGAGACTGCCTGGGCTTCTGGCTCTCAGCCTCTTACAGGGGCCAGCTGGGCCTGATTGAGGCATAGACACAGCTGAGCCTACTTTCCCCAATCAGCCCAGGCTTCTTGCCCCAGCCACAGCCCTCTCCTGGGCTGTTTTAAGCCCTGAAGGGCAGGAGCATGGTAACCACCCTGCTACAGACACCAACAAGGCATTTGGCCTGTGGCTCTCCTCAATAGTTAGTTTTATAGGTACTCATCAGGTCTCCCTTTGAGCCCTTAGGGATAATGGGTTTAAAATTACTGATCCTTGAGGTCATATTTTTGATGCTTTTGATAATGGCCAAGAGGGCTGGGGAATTGTGGAGCTTCCGTTGACTCTCCTTATCTTTAGTTATCCTTATCCTTATCTGTGCCAGCAGTTTTCCATTTACCCCAACTTCTTTCTAAAGTTCTTGACCCTATGTGTCTTCCTGGCTTTTTTTCTGAACCCTGAATCACCTGAGGAATGATGGTTACATTCACAAACACGGATATGACGTAAGCTTTGAAGCTTTATTGGCATAGAACCAACAACTTTTGTCAATGAACAGCTTTATCTGTCTGCTTTGATGGACCTACTGGCAAGAAAATTGGGAAGGCCTTCCTCTGTAGATGGTTGTGATGCTAAACAAGCACATCTAAAGTCCAACTGTCTTTTAAACTTTGCTGTAAAGTGCCAAGCAACCTTCTAGAAAAAAATGTGTTTTTAAAAAACGCAGTCATTTGAGCACAAAGGAGGTTGCACTCTCTCTCTCCCAAATAGTGCTTCAGAAGGGATGACAGGACTTACTGTGGGCATGAGGAGAGCTGAATGACTGTAAAGATACAAGACCTGTGTATGGCATGGTTGGAATCTGCAGCTGTTTTGCTAATGTCTTCTGAAAATATATATTATGCAGTCTTAATTGCTGCAGGTATTTCATCTGCTAAAATAATGCTGTATTGCCTTTCAGGAAGCTTAGAAAGGCAATGAACACATTACACTTTATTTTCCTTCTTTTATATTTTTTATAGTTGAATTTAGATTGCAAAGGAGACAATGAGACTTTTTGGCATGGAGCCAGATTCTAATAGAATCACAGTGGAATAGATCAAGACTTAATTTCGTCTGGCCTCTAGTGATGTGAACAGATTCTCCTCTAATGTCATCTCTTGTTCCCAAGATAGAATAATAGCTGTTTCTATTTACGTCTCATTTTCAAGACATAAAATTACTATGTTAATATTAAAAATGGAAAAAATGTGTAGGAGGAAGGTAGCGTCCTCGTTACACTTGACTCCTTTCTGACAGACTTCGACAGATCAGGGACTTGATTCTCTTCTGATACTTTAAAAAAGAGTGCAAGTGAGAGAAGACTCAGGCATGAGGCTTGTACATTGCAGTCTCTTTAAGAGATTGGATGAAGTGTGGAAGAAGCAGGGTTTTTTGTTGAATTGCACAAGGCAAAGGCAGGTTAGCCTAGTGACTTATGCCACTCCATAGAAAATATGACATGTTTTTCTAAAAAAAAAAAACAAAACAAAAAAAAACTGAATGCCAGGTTTTGATGGCAAGAGAGACCCACTCTGTCCCTGAAATCTACTTCAATATTAGGATCTGATTGTGCCCGCTTGTGCACAGGGGTGCAAGGAGCTTCACAAAAGTTAAAAAACTTCCCATCTAGGATCATAACTTTGCACTCTGTTTTATTTATTTATTCCCTCCCAACAGTAGGTGTTAGCTATTCTTTTCTGTAGTGTCAGTGGATCTGCTTCTGGGTTTGTTTTGTGTATGTAATCTGCATTGTAAAGCCTCATAACATCTTGAATCCATTTCAGGAGATGAAAGAGATAACTAGGTGAGGACTTAAGTATTTTTGGTAGCAAGATGCTTCTATATTTTGCATGCAGAGAGCTTCCAAGCATGGTCAACTTGACAAATGAATTCAGTTCTAAATGTATCCCTTGTTTACTTTAACAACTAAGTGTGCTAGTATTCCAAACAGTGTGTTCCATTTCTACAATGAAACATGTAGACCCACTGGAAAGAGGGCTGCATATTTATTCATTGCATATATAGTATATGTTGTCTTAATGCTCTCAGAAATGATTAGCCTTAAATTTGCTGCCATAAATCAGGGAATAGCTATAGAGCCATCCTTGCCCTAACCTACACAATTCATTGTAAATATCACATTGTTTCAACTTCAACAAACTTATTTAAAAAAAAATCTAGTGCACGTGTTCTGTCAGCTCTAGTGACATTAGAATTGTCATATACACCCCTCTTGCACTAGAGAGTCCCCAAGTTGGTAAGAGACTTCTGCACAGCTGTAGTGTCTGCTAAGTTCCTGCAATCAAGGCATGAGGCCTTGTGATTCCATACAAATGCTTTGCTAAGTGATATGTGTGATGGGTTGTCACCTCTGGTGTGCAGCCTTGGAGCTGTGGGAACTGCTAGGCTCCTCTAATCACTCAGTTGGGTTGGCCCTGCTCACACTGCTTGGAGACACAGTCAGCCTAACCCAGGCCCTGTTATCACCCAACACAACAGCACATGGCGCCACACACCCTAACTGAGCTACCTGAAAGAGCAACTTCACCCACATCACTCAAATACATGCAGCAGACAGCAGCCAATTTCCCAGCTTTCCAGACTCTCACCCACCATTGGAGTATAAACCCAAAATTATACTGTCTTCCACTGCACAGGGAACTATACAGCATAAGCTCATAAAATTCACCCCCTCCCTCAATGTGGAGAGAAATATGCAATAGCCTTTGCCCCTGAGTTATGATTCCCACACACATCACTCCAACTCACTGGTTTAGACAAAGCAAAAAAGTTTATTAAATACAAAAGATAGGTTTTAAGTGATTATAAGTGATAGCAAACAAATCAAAGCAGATTACCTAGCAAATAAACAAAAAATGCAAACTAAGCTTAATATACTAAATTGACTGGATATGAATTAGCAGATTCTCACCCTGAGAGATGATACAAGCGGGCTGCAGATTCTTACGGGGCAAGCTGCACTTTCTTTACAGCTTGGAATCTCCAGGTGTTTCATTCACAGGCTAGAAATCCCTTTAGCCTGGGTCCAGCACTTCCCCCAGTTCAGTTTTTGTTTCTCGGGTGTTTCCCAAAGTCTTGGTTCGGGAGTGAAGAACCCCAGATGATGTCACTCCCTGCCTTATATAGCTTTTGCATAGGGCGGGAATCCTTTGTTTCAAAGCTTGGTTCCCAGACCAGTCTGTAGAAAAATACTGACATCTCAAGATGGAGTCCAGCATTATGTGGTCTGATCACATGTCCTTGTAGAGTCATAGCAGCCATTACTTGGAGGCTGTCTGTAGCATTTTCAGAAAGGCTTCCCAAGTGGGAGATAAGCTTCTCCTAAAGCCTGTTGTTTTTTCCTAATGGCTTATTGCCCTGAATAGGCCCTTCCCCACACACTATCTAGCCTGACATGTCTAGTGGGTGTTACCCAGGTGTAACTACATTTGAACTACATAGAATATTCATAACTTCAGATGCAAAAATGATACATGCATACAAATAGGATAATCATATTCAGCAAATCATAACTTTTCCAATGACACCTCACATTACTTATCTTGCATAAAATAAATTTTTATTATCAGCATAATGTCACTGCAAAGAATATTGGGTGCAGTGTCACAATATGTACAGCAGCTTACAGGAGGAGATTTTAAAAGGTGCTATAAAACACAAACTATGAAAATCAGTATAACATTCCATGCATTAACCATCATAAAAATTTTATTGTCCCTCAATGACTTACTACAGAATGGGGAAAAAAAAATCTCTGCCAAGGTACAATTTGGAAGATGTCATTTTACCTCCAGGAAAAGATCCTCTCAAGGACCTGGACTAATGACAGAGTGCAGGCTCACTGCCTAAATAAATAGCCTTCATATTCTGTTTGGCTAATAATAATTAAGGCTATGTTTTAGTCATGGGTATTTTTAGTAAAAGGCATGGACGGGTCACAGGCAGTAAACAAAAATTCACAGCCTCTCTTTTACTATATACCCCTAACTGTAACTTGGGATGGGGGGGTGTTTGGGGAGGTGGCCCAGGACCCCCCCGGTATGTGGGGGGGTAGGCAGCGGTGCGCAGCCTGGGACCCCCACTGGTTCTGGGAGGGGAGATGGGCAGCAGCACGTGGCCCAGGACCCCTGCTGGTGCTGGGGGTTGGGGGGTTTGGCAGGGGTGGTAGGCTCGCTACCTGGCTTCACATGTCCCTGCAGTTCCTAAGGGGAGGGGTGGCCAGGGGGGGATCTATGCACTGCTCCCACCATAAGCGCCTGCTTTGCAGCTCCCATTGGGAGCTGTGGGGACAATGGGAGCGGTGGAGACAATGCCTGCGGGCAGCGTGTAGAGTCTTCTGGCCCCTCCACCTAGGAGCTGCAGAGACATTCCAGTGGGAGCCGGGGAGCTCCCTGAGGACAGCGCTGTCCTGCATCCCAACCTCCTGCCCCTAGCTCCCACCCACACCCACACCCAAACTCCTGCTGCTGCCCAGCTCAGGCAGCCTCTGAGCCAGCACTGGTCACTGCAGAAGTCATAGAAAGTCATGGAATCCGTGACCTCCATGATAGACATGCAGCCTTAATAATAATTCATAAAAATATATTGACATCACATTGCTATAACGTATTAACTCGGCCTCCTATAGGACTAGTAGAAAAGAAACAAAGAACATAAGAAATGTTAGGAACAGGAAGAGGCCATCCAGACCCAGTATTCCTGCCATTTTTTTAAGTTACTGTAATTATAAATCCTCCTTGCTTTTTTCACCGTTCCCCTTAAATCTTTTATTTTCAGGACACAAATTAGTGAATCTTTTCCTTTCCCCACTAACTTTCCCCATATGTTTATTACTCTTTACATTAACCAGCTTTTCCCAAATCTATTCTTAGCTTGCTGATGTTTTATTTATGTACCTGTAAACGGGTCGGACTCACCCCCGCGGCGCCTCCTGCTGGTGACTCCGGGAATTAGCTCGGTTCCAGCACTGGAGCGCCCTCTGCAGGCTGGTGATCCACCTGTCTTCAGGCCCCCCGGGTCCCTCCCTGGACCCGGTGCCCTTTTACATGGGGTGCTGCTCCCTAGCAGTAACCCCGTTCTCTCTGGGTTTCCCCTGCCCAGGGAACCCTCACCCTCTATCCCCACCTTGCCTCAGTATATGGCTACTGCCAGTCATTGTCTAGCCCCACACTCTGGGGAAGACTGCAGTATCAGCCTACTCATCACTGGCAAGGAGGGTTTGGACCTGCTGCCTTGGCCTACCCCTGGGCTGCCCTCTGCAACCCCCAGTACCAGTTGGCCCACTGCTAGGCCGCAGCCTGGGGCTTTCTAGGCTGGAGCTCCCCAGCTCCTCAGCCTTTTCCCCAGCCCTGCTTCACCCTAGGCACTTATCTCAGCTCCTAAGCAGCCAGGCCCATCTCCCTCTATAGCCAGAGAAAGACTGTCTGGGCTTCTGGCTTCCCTGGCCTTTTTATAAGGCCTGTGGCTCAGTTTGGGGCGTGGCCTCACCTGCAGCCACTCCCTCAATCAGCCCAGCTAAAGGCTGTCTTCTCAAGCCCTGCCAGGCCACTTTTAAACCCCTTCAGAGAAGGAGCAGGGGCCACCCTGCTACACACACCCCACCTCAAGAACCCCTCCACCGGGGGGCAGGTGGGGTGCTTTACCGGCCCAGCTTTCTCCTCAGCTGGGCCCGCAGGGAATCCCTCTCCTGCCGCAGGCTCTCAAGTGTTTGGAGCAGTCTGCTGGCTTCCTCCATTGTCTGGGTTCCCACTGTAGACTTCCCTAGTCCTACCTGGGTCCCCACTTCTGTTTGGGTTCCCACATCAGCCCTCCCGGCCCTTGTGTGGGTTCCCTGATTAAGGTGGGGCCTCTCTACCCCAGCCCCTTTCTCTTTAGGGGCCTCGGTCTGGACTACCCCTTCCTGGCGGCTAGTCCCAGACCGAGCCTTGGTTTCGGGCACTCCCCCTTTCTGTTTCAGGGGGCAATGCCTCTTTAGGTGGCCCTTGGTGTGGCAGTGGAAGCACCCTCGGCGCCTTCCCCCTGCCACAGCCCTAGTTCTGCTTGTATGGGCCCTAGCCCTTTCTTCTGGGCTGGCCCAGGCCTTGGGAGCTCTATGAGGGCACTCCCTCTTTAGGTGTCCCCGCTCCCCACAAGCCCAACAAGTTTGGAACCCCCCTGTTAACTTCACAGGGGGCACTCGAGTCTTGTCTGGGTGAGGCCTCTCTGCCCCAGCCCAGTAGGGGCACACCCTTCTCCAGTGTCCCCGTCGCCCACAGGCGAAACAGTCTTTAGGCCCCGGCACTGGCCTCCAGCCCAAAATGCCTGGCCCCTGTTGAGGTCCATGTGCCCGCCACCGCAGCAGCTGAAGCAACCGTGCTTGCTGCTCGGCGAGCCGGGCCACACAGGCTCTCCAATAATAGTCTCTGTTCATTTTCTTCCGTCTGTCAAGTCTCAAAGTCCAGGCAATAGTCCCATAGTCCTTGCCTTGGCCCCTTGTATCAGGGGAGGACCGCAACTGCCTGCATTCTCCACCACGTGTAAACGGGTCGGACTCACCCCCGCGGCGCCTCCTGCTGGTGACTCCGGGAATTAGCTCTGTTCCAGCACTGGAGCGCCCTCTGCAGGCTGGTGATCCACCTGTCTTCAGGCCCCCCGTGTCCCTCCCTGGACCCGGTGCCCTTTTACATGGGGTGCTGTTCCCTAGCAGTAACCCCGTTCTCTCTGGGTTTCCCCTGCCCAGGGAACCCTCACCCTCTATCCCCACCTTGCCTAAGTATATGGCTACTGCCAGTCATTGTCTAGCCCCACACTCTGGGGCAGACTGCAGTATCAGCCTACTCATCACTGGCAAGGAGGGTTTGGACCTGCTGCCTTGGCCTACCCCTGGGCTGCCCTCTGCAACCCCCAGTACCAGTTGGCCCACTGCTAGGCTGCAGCCTGGGGCTTTCTAGGCTGGAGCTCCCCAGCTCCTCAGCGTTTTCCCCAGCCCTAGGGTGACCAGACGTCCTGATTTTATCGGGACTGTCCCGATATTTGCTTGTTTGTCCCGCGTCCCGACCAATGTTAGGTCGGGACACTGGACAAACAAGCAAAGGCTCCGGAGCCCTCCCCTGCCCCGACTCCGCCCCTTCCTTCCCCCATTGGATTCTTCCCCAAATCCTCGCCCCCTCACTGCCCCATTGTCTCCCTCCCCAAATCCCCGCCTCTTCCCAAGCATGCCATGCCCAGGAGACTCAGGGGAGTGCGGGGCCGGGGTGAGTGTGAGTGCGGGGTACTCGGGCGCGGTACCTGGAGGGAGAGTAGGGGGGCGGCCCGTGGGGCTAGGTGGCGGCTGTTCTCCCCACCTGGGCAGGGGACTCGGGAGCAGCCGCTGCTGCAGCTCCCACTGCTGCGGGGGGAGGAAGTGGCCAAGCACATGGCACTCGGCGGCTGCGGCTTTGGTGCCCGGGCCCAAACCCCCCGAGCCCGGGCCTGCTGCGGGGCAGCGCGCACACTGCGCTCAGCCCCTGGCCAGTCGCATCTGGGCTGGCTGCCCAGCTGGTGCAATCCCGTGGCGGAGGCATCGGCAGCCCAGTCCCGTTCGTTCCCCTGCAGGACCCGAGCGGGATGCGGGGGGCTGGGGCCTACTGCCCCCACTCCGAGGCCGCCCGCAGGATTGCACCAGCTGGGCAGCCAGCCCAGACGCGAGTGGCCAGGGGCTGGGTATGCGCAGCGTGCGCGCTGGGTCCCCGCAGCAGGCCCGGGCTCGGGGGGTTCGTGGGCACCAGAGCCGCAGCCGCCGTGCTTGGCCAGCGGCCGCTTCCTCCCCCCGCGGCAGTGGGAGCTGCAGCAGTGGCTGCTCCCGAGTCCTGCTGCCCAGGTGGGGAGAACAGCCGCCGCCTGGCCCCGCAGGCCACCCCGTACTCTCCCTCCAGATACCGCGCCTGAGTCCTGCCTGCTCGGGGCCAGGCTGGACTCACACTCACCCCGGCCCCGTGCTCCCCTGAGTCTCCCGGGCCTCCCTCCAGCGCTTGCGGAGGGAGGAGGAATCGGGGGTGGGGGATTTTTTTTTTTTTTGCTCTGCCGCCATTTTTTCCCCCTCTGCCCCCGCCCTGCCCCCCCGCGTCCTGATATTTGACCTGGGTGATCTGGTCACCCTACCCAGGCCTGCTTCACCCTAGGCACTTATCTCAGCTCCTAAGCAGCCAGGCCCATCTCCCTCTATAGCCAGAGAAAGACTGTCTGGGCTTCTGGCTTCCCTGGCCTTTTTATAAGGCCTGTGGCTCAGTTTGGGGCATGGCCTCACCTGCAGCCACTCCCTCAATCAGCCCAGCTAAAGGCTGTCTTCTCAAGCCCTGCCAGGCCACTTTTAAACCCCTTCAGGGAAGGAGCAGGGGCCACCCTGCTACAGTACCCTTTCAAGACTGTGGACTTCTTACCATGGTAACCAAATCAAGCCCAGTTTTGCTCTCACTGACAACCATTATCAATGATAGCATAATTTGGTTCTATATCGCTATTAAGTGTATCATTTTCTTTTGTAATATAGAAAATCTGTAAGCAATCACTTTCAAGTCTTCTCTTTACCAAGAAGAATTAATAGTCTAAATTCTTCAGATTTACATTCTTGGGACAGAAACCTCAACTGCACCAAGCTCACAATTGGTTCATGTAAGGTAGAGGAAAAAAGAGGGTGGCTCTAATCCATTGTGGCTCCTGGCTGGCCCCAGGATCTTAGCAGTGGAAAGGTGACTTTTTCTGCTGGTTCTCCACTTAAAATTATGCTGCATAATTATAAGTTTGGGTCATTTTGTGTTTCTTGGTGGAGTTTCTCAAATTTTGTTTCAGAAATCAGTGGAACTTGAGTCGTATTTACTTCAAACTTCTGTTCCTGAAGCTCCTTGCTTTCACTAGACACTCTTGAAAGCATGACTACATCTCTACCCCGATATAATGCTGTCCTCGGGAGCCAAAAAATCTTACCACGTTATAGGTGAAACCGCGTTATATCGAACTTGCTTTGATCTGCCAGAGTGTGCAGCCCCGCCCCCCTGGAGCACTGCTTTACTGCGTTATATCTGAATTCGTGTTATATCGGATCATGTTATATCGGGGTAGAGGTGTACTATAAGAAATCCCTTATAGTTTTGGTATTTCACATTGAACAAATACTTATGTAATTTCACGATTATTTTTTGAAGCCCTGCTAATATCTTGCACAATGGTGTCTGAGATCTGGCTTCCACTGATTTATAGTCTAATTTATATCTCAACCACTTTCTGCGTATAAACACATTCACAACCAAAATTTCCAACATTTCTTTTTTCAATCTGAGCTTAGTTCTGCTGTGTGTTAAGCATATGACATTGAATGATCTTCTTGTAGGACAGTTCCCAGCTTGTATCTACCAAGCTTTTACACCAGGGGTCAGCAACCTTTCAGAAGTGATGTGCCGAGGCTTCATTTATTCACTTAATTTAAGGTTTTGTGTGCCAGTAATACATTTTAACGTTTTTAGAAGGTCTCTTTCTATAAGTCTATAATATGTAACTAAACTATTGTTGTATGTAAAGTAAATAAGGTTTTTTTAATGTTTAAGAAGCTTCATTTAAAATTGAATTAAAATGCAGAGCCCCCCGGACCAGTGGCCAGGATCCAGGCAGTGTGAGTGCCACTGAAAATCAGCTCATGTGCCGCTTTTGGCATGCGTGCCATAGGTTGCCTACCCCTGTTATACACACTGTATTATTCTCAGAATATTTCAGTATTGTGACTTCTGTGACAAACTTTTTAAATTCTCCTCAAGGTTTTTCTTGCAGTTAGCATTGCCATTCTGTTCTGTCTGTAGCATTCTGAACAGAAAACGTAATTATTAGGAATAATTTTCTTACCCATATTAACATGCCCCAAAATCTCTAAGACTTTCTTGTTTTTGGATCTTTCCTTTTGTGCAGTTGCCTCCATCTTTCTTGGATATAGCTGAACGCTTTGGTTGCTGCGCATGTCCAAAATAATCAGCCTCATTCAAGCCAATCTGGCATTTGTTCCTGTTCAGTTTAAGGTTCTTTTCTTTGAATAACTTTACTTGTTCTCTTATTGTGCTGTTGACCATTTTCAGTATGTTTCAGGCCTAAGATTGTCAGGTTGCTTAAGAGTTTCCATGAACTTCAGACTACTCATACTGAGCTACAATCTAGTTGTGTTGCTGCCATGGCTGCCCCATTGCTGGCTCTCTTGGGAGAACTGCAGCAGGCCCAGTGTAGCTGCTTCATAGTGAGACTGTGTTTTCCTGCTGAGAGGAATGCTGCTGGTTGCTGTCTACTCTTGACCCAGGAAAATAGTCATGATTACTACCTCACTATTGGTGACAGCCCTGAGGATTGTGACTCTGAATATAGCTTTCTCATTTTTACCATGTTTAAAAGGCATTAAATACACAAAAAATTCCCCAAAGTGCTGACAAAGAAGGTAGGGTTTGGGACTGGGGATTATTAGAATGAGGCCAGAACTGGGGCAGAGGGATAGCTCAGTGGTTTGAGCATTGGCCTGCTAAACCCAGCAGTGAGAGTTCAATCCTTGAGGGGGCCATTTAGGGATTTGTAAAAAGCGACAGAGTCCTGTGGTACCTTATAGACTTCCAGATGTATTGGAGCATAAGCTTTCGTGAGTGAATACCCACTTCATCAGATGCATGTTCAATCAGGGAGGATGAAGCCCTCTTCTAGCAGTTGAGGTGTGAATAATTAGGGAGGAGAAACTGCTTTTTGTAGTTGGCTAGCCATTCACAGTCTGTGTTTAATCCTGAGCTGATGATGTCAAATTTGCAAATGAACTGAAGTTCAGCAGTTTCTCTTTGAAGTCTGGTCCTGAAGTTTTTTTGCTGCAGGATGGCTACCTTTAAATCTGCTATTGTGTGGCCAGGGAGATTGAAGTGTTCTCCTACAGGTTTTTGTATATTGCCATTCCTAATATCTGACTTGTGTCCATTTATCCTTTTACGTAGGGATTGTCCAGTTTGGCCGATGTACATAGCAGAGGGGCATTGCTGACATATGATGGCGTATATAACATTGGTGAACATGCAAATGAATGAACCGGTGATGTTGTGGCTGATCTGGTTAGGTCCTGTGATGGTGTTGCTGGTGTAAATATGTGGGCAGAGTTGGCATCGAGGTTTGTTGCATGGATTGGTTCCTGACTTACAGTTACTATGGTGCGGTGTGTGGTTGCTGGTGAGAATATGCTTAAGGTTGGCGGGTTGTCTGTGGGCGAGGACTGGCCTGCCTCCCAAAGCCTGTGAAAGTGAGGGATCGTTGTCCAGGATGGGTTGTAGATCACTGATGATGCGTTGGAGAGGTTTCTGAGGACTGTAGGTGATGGCCAGTGGAGTTCTGTTGGTTTCTTTCTTAGGCTTGTCTTGCAGCAGGAGGCATCTGGGTACACATCTGGTTCTGTTGATTTATTTCCTCGTGCAGAAATAAGGAAGAGGATTTGGGGATTTAGTTGGGGATTGGTCCTGCTTTAAGCAGGGGGTTGGACTAGATGACCTCCTGAGGTCCCTTCCAACCCTGATATTCTATATTTTGATTTTTAAAAATTCCAATTGCTGTCAAATATTTTATTCACCAAAAAGGCTGGAAGACAATTTGCTACAGTTTGGGGCTGATTCAAATCAGTCAGAAATACCAAAGCCTTTAAAAAAAGGAGTTTCTTCTGAATGCTTATGTGCAAACCCATCTTCTGAGCATTGGACTGGTACAGGCAGCCAAGGATTAAGTGTAAAATTATTTCATATGGTGCTTTGCTGTAAAGACCAAAGCAGAAAGTAAAACCAAGATTTTATTACTAGTTTACTCATTGTATATAACTTTCATAATTCCCAGACCAATCTATTGTTGCTTCTCATGTGAACTGAAGAAAGTGGAAAATTTGGCTTGTGTGGTATGGAAAATTTGGCTTGTATATGACATATGCTAAAGTCTTATTTTCCAGCGGAACCTACCCGAGGCACCAGGCCCACTGACCTCATCTCCTTATCTGGAGAACAGCAGCAGTAGCCAGTAAAGAGGAGATACTATGGAAATCTCCAAACCCTTGAAGATTAATATAGAAAGATACATTTTTTGCTGAATATGATCAGAAGTTGAGCTAGATGACAATGTTGTTTAAAAAAGCTATCCACATTCTGGAATCTTTCACTCTATGTTTATTCTGTTTGCAAGTGACTAAAGTGAAATGGATTCATTGCCACAAGTCTACTTGAACACCATCGAAGATCGAAGGATAGTTTGTCACGCAAAATGGATCAGCTCCTACAAATATTAATCTCTACATACCTCAACAAATAGTCTACATAATTTCCCTGGGTGTGAGCAAATTCATAACATCTGTACTGTACAGGACTTTTCAAACAAGATGAAGTAAAATTAAATTGAACTTCAAATAAAGCTAATGCCAAGCTTACTGCTTTGTGAGCTAATTCAGCAGCAGTCCCTAACTTCTGTCTGGCACACACGCTTCAGTGCTGCAGGAGTCAAGTATGTGTCCTTGGAAAAATCCTGCCATTTCCAACGTGGGTCCCCTCCATTTAAAACTTCTGCAAGTATTCTGGAGTTCTTTAACAAAAGCTGTTGCTCAGGTGACTAATTTAAAAGTTAAGGAGAGTTATCATTGGGAAATGGTGAGCGGTGCTGTTTTTAGGGCCAAATTTTATTCTTGCAGCCTGCAGACTTCAGAGCGGAGGAACTTGATGGACTCTGTATATGAGTGTCTTCAAACTGTGAGTAATTCACAGGATGAAATAAAAACTGAAATGTCTTATCTTAAACTTGTTTCAGCCATATTTACTGAACAAAAGAAAACACCCTTTCAGATTTTTAGTTCTAGTATACTCTGATCTTTATACCATTACAATTCAGTGCCACCAGATATAGTTTTACTTACTCCTCATCTGTATTCATTTAATAAAGCCAACATCAGTATTTTTAGTCACTGGGGTCTTGTAAATGAGAGACTTCAGTGGAGCTAAGCCAGTTCACACAAGTTGAGGATCTGGCCGTTTGTCATATTAGCATTTCTGAAGTTCACCCAAGTTCTCAACCATGCTACAAACAGGCTTAACAGAGGCATATACACCAGATACAGACACGACAGCTCAGTCTTCAATCTTACAAGGTTTAAAGCAAAAACAAAAGTAACAGAACTACTAATAAGAGAAGCACTCTTTACGGATGATTGTGCCTTCCTAGCACAAACAAAGGGAGATCTCCAGTGTATCATAGATCACTTCGCTGAAGCATCAAAATTATTTGGCCTCACAATCAGCCTGGAGAAAACTGTGATGTTGCATCAGTCATCTGCACCACTCCATGCCATATCCCCTAGCATATCCATTAGTGTAATCCAACTAAAGCAAGTTGACAATTTTACTTATCTCGGCAGCAACATCTCCAATGATGGATCTCTTAACAAAGGGATCATGAACAGGATACAGAAAGCTTCTCAGTCATTAGGAAAGCTATGTAACAACGTCCTGAAATCCCACAACATAACCCTCTTTACAAAAATAAAACTTTACAATGCTTTTGTGCTCATATCTCTCCCTCTATAGCTGTGAGACGTGGACACCATACAAATGGCATATCAAAAAGCTAGAGGCCTTCCATATGCGCGCCATTATGGGGATCCGCTGGCAAGACAAAATTACCAACCTGGAGGTTCTCCAAAAGTCAAATGCCACAAGCATCAAGGCCATGCTGATAAAAGCCAAAGTACACTGGGTTGGACACATCATTAGGATACCTGAACAGCAAATTCCCAGAAAAATTTTCTGTGGAGAATTGGCACAAGGACACCAGGATCAATGCCACCCCAGAAAGCACTACAAGGACAGCACTGAGAACAGCATACACTTTGGTGCAATGAAACTAGTTGTCTTGAGAAGGCTGCGTCAAATAGATCAGCATGATGACACACAACACTCAGAGCTTTCTGATCATTTGAAGAGGCCAGTAGTAATCGATTATTAGCTGCAAGGGAAAAGCGTCATACCACTGCTATATCTACCAAGACGCTCACGAATGACTTTGTCTGCCTGATTTGCTCATGAGCATTCGCGTCATGCTTTAGACTTCAGCGTCATTCCAGAATCCACAAAAAGAGATGATGACATTTTCATGCTATTGAACTGACGGACTACGCGAGATATTTCTGAAGTTCAATGGTGGAACATGACTGCCTTTCTTCCCCATCATCAAGAACAATTTTCTAATTATATCATTGATTATTACAGTAGAGTCTAGAAGCCCTAATCAGGATTGACCTGCATTATTCAGGATCCTGTAGAGAGAGTAAATTTAGGCCAAGATGCTAGAGTGGATATAACAAACAGTTGGAAGGAACAGCGGAGGGAGGATAAGGTAAGCAGCAGAAAGAGCATGCATCATTCAGAGATCAGCTTTGTGAACAGCTAGAATTTTTTGTTAAAGGTTTCTTTAATTAAAATATATAAATAATAGCCAAATAACAGAAGTCCCTGCAAGTCTACACTAACATATGATTTACATTTGGCATCATGGCAAACACAGGTCTTGAGAGAGGCTTTAAAGGAGTATAGAGAAGTGGCATTACAGACCAGCTCAGGGAGTGTGTTCTATGCAGGGATTTCCCTACACCCCCCATGAATTTCCCCCCCCCCCCACAGTTTTGTGAACTAGTTAAATGCAGTGTTGCCAATTTAGTGATTTTTTAGACATTTGAATTGAAACTGAAACATTAATACACACTTTAAAAGCATATATAGTGTATGATAAAATATGTGTATCTGAAAAAGTGTCATAGATTTGAAAAGCATGAACATAGACTAGCTTCCTTATGCAGCTGTTGTTTTTTATGACAATGTCAGTACATTCATTTCGGTGATGTTTTGTAAGCAAAGTCTAAATGAGCTCTCCCTAACAGCTAGTGATGAGCTGGGGGTTGGGGGGGAAGGCTTCAGGACCAGATTGTGTTTACATTCACACATAATCTACCTAGGTATCCAGCAAACAGAGCTGTGTTGCCCAAGTGATAGATTTTGGCTGGGGTTGGGTTACAAATCACTTGAATGCGGGGGGGAGGGAGGAGCAGGGGGAGAGGGTAATGAAATGTTATTCTTATTGTATGAGTAAGGGCAGTAGAAGTGTAATTAGCTTGTGCTGATTGAGGGCATCAAGAGAAAGGGTGGGGACAGGTGTTTTGGTTGATGGTCTGCCTGAGTCACAAGTACTATTTGAGCTGCCCCTCTTCACTGTTTAAAAATAGAGCTGATTATGCTTCATAGATAGTCTTTTGTTTTGTTAAGTGACCACTACAGCTGAAATCACTGATAATAAGGTCTAAGTGCTTAGACCTGCTGTGGGACAGTGTTTCTGCAGTAGCAGCGAGGTTCCCCCACTGAGAACTCAGCTGAAATCACTGAGAGCTAGGTGGAACCTCAAGAGACCAACTCACAGAGGGCACAGTGGCAGCAGAAGGTGACAGCGCAGGGCCATTGGCAACAGAGTGATGGAGTGAATGGTGGCAGAAAGAACAACAGTGGCCAGAGTGAACAGTGAGCAGCTGGAGGAATGAGCAAGGTGCCTTCTTGCCCCCCACCTGAAAGCACCTCTGAACCTCCACTGACCAAGGACAACACCGGTTAGTGTTAATGAGGCTGTTAAGAATGCTGGAGACACAACACAGTTCATGCGAACAAACATGGCTGTGGCATCAGACTTTCTATTTAAGCAAGAGATACCACACACTACAAACTGGAGGCCAATGTTAAGTGCATTGTCACTTGTTCATCCTGAAGCTGAACACTGGTTCCGAACAAAACCAGCAAATGCTCACTATCTTTCTGCAAGAAACTCAACTGACTGGCTAGAAGCATGTGGTGCAACAGTGAAAGACTCAACAGTTGAAAAAGTGAAGAACTCTCACCACATTCAAAAAAATTGCATTCATGGCTGGCTGATGAATGCACCGATGCAATTGGGCATCAAGTATTAAGTCATCGTGTACATTATCTTGATGTCAGTGGTAAGCCAGTAGATGCATTTGTAGATGTTCAAGTTATAGAAGACACATCGGCTGCATCTGTGACAACCCACATCTTAGAAGAGTTAAATGCTTGTCAATTGGACCCCAAGCAGATGGCTGCTTGTGCATTTGGTGGAGCGGCAAACTTCGCTGGAAGACATGGTGGAGTACAAGCTTTGCTTAGAGAAAAGTGTAACCCTAATCTCTCCTATACACACTGCAGAGACCATCTACTCCAACTAGCGCTAGTACGAGCTGCAGACTCTTCAAAAGACATTTTAAAAGCTATAAATTTAATGTCTTCATTATATTCTTTTTTCAGCAAGATTCCAAAAAGACTGAATATCTTAGAAAATATAGAAGATACACTAGGACTGAAGTTCAAATTAGTCCAACCTGGGAAAACCTTCTGGCTTTCTCATGAGCGATCCTTGGCTGTTGTTTTAAAATTACTCCAGCCATTACTACTGGCTTTGAAAAGTATCTACCAAGATGGGATGGATCTAAGTAGTGAGGCTGGTGGATTACTTTTGCTACTACATTCAGAGAAGATTATTGCCATTCTCTTTCTTGTAAGTCTAATGTTGAAACCACTTGGGTCACTAAACAATGCCATCCAGGCATCTGCTACAACAGTAGTAGATCTTTGTCCAGCAATAGAAGCTACATTTGGATCAGTCAGAGAGCTATCCATTGAAAAAGAAGAAGACTTCAGTCCAGAAATTGATTAATGAAGGCATTTATATTGGATCCTTAAGTGAAGAGGACAAGAAGTGTTTGTTAAGACAACTGAACAAGTACAGACTTGATTCTTAAAAATCTACAATAGCCGCTTCTAGATTCTACTGAACCTCTACGTAGCTTTTACAGCTCCCTGTCCTATAAAACACCGACAGTTGAACAGAGTGAGGCACTACCAACAGTGGGGCTGCCATGTGCTCAGAACAGAATAGAGAATTTGAACACAGAGTGGAATATCATACGATGAATGAATGAAGATTTGACTTCAACTTCTTTTTTATCATCACTAGTGGCTTGAACCGATCTTTGTGCCATGTTTCTTGGGATAAAAGAAGTAGGAATTCATCTATAGCTCTTCCCAGTCACGACAGCTAGAGCTGAGTGTTCTTTTTCATCACTGAATAGAATTTTGTATTCTGAAAGAAGTCACCTTCTGCCTGATCATGTGAATGAACTAATGAGCATATCAATTGAAGGAATGGAAGTACCGTACACACAAGAAGCCACCAAAGATGAATGCATTGCATTCAAGAAGTTCATTAACAGAGTTGTGCAAAATTATAACAAGAAACCAAGACGAATGTAGATGTAGTGCTTCATAGAAGGCTTGAGAAGCCAACTTTAATTTGTGTGATGATTTTAAAACATGAGTTAAATCTAATAAAATAGTCAAGAAAAAATGTTCAGTTTTTACCATGGTGCCATACAGCCCACCTTCACCCTCACAGTCTCACCCCTCATCGGCCCTGGCCCCCAACCCCCATAAATTCGAACACCCCCCCCCATTTCAATTCCTGGGGAAAATACTGGTTCTATGTGTAAGGAGCAGAATGGAAGAAAGTGAGACTGGCAGAGTGAAGGGGGCAGGGAGTGACAAGTTACAAGAATAGATAAGTAGGAAGGGGCTAGATTACATGTGGCCCTTAAAGTAAAGGGCTAGAAGCTTGTATTTGATGTAGTAAATGACGGGGAGTCAGTGGAGAGCTGAGGGGACTGACATGATGAGAGGAATTGGCAAGGAAAGTGTTTGTTTTTAATAGCAGCATTTTGTGTCTGGACCTGAGGGAACAAACTAGTGTCAGGAAGGACAGTGGTAGCCCAGAAAAGAGATGCTAAGGGTCTGGCAAGAGGTTTCAGTGTTGTGGACCAAGGAATAGTCAGACTTTGAAAATGTTGTAGCGGATGAAACTGCAGGATTTGAATGTGGTCTGGATGTGCAGGTTTAAAAAAGAGGCAGTCCAAAATAACATCTGAGTTATGTGCCTGAGTGGCAAGCAGGCTGGAGGTGCCATCAGTGGCAGAAGATAGGGATAGACATTGGGGTATGGGCTATCGTAACCTTGGGGCAAGAATATAGTAACAGAACAGGCAAAGCTTCCCCAAGCTGCCCCCACCATCATGCCTCAGCCTTACCTTGGGGATCACCTCTAGGGCATTCAGCCCCCACGGTCCATCAAGTCCTACGCTCCTTCACTGAAACTGCCAACAGGGGCCCACAACATGTTCATCGCTGTTTGTTTTGGACACTTCTCCACTAAACCTGTGCTGAGACCACCAAGCTCATGTTCTACAGGCATCCCTGTCACTCCTAACCTAGGACAGATGCAGACCTGCAAGGTAGAGGCAGTGAGCCCCACTGCTATCGCCTGAACTATCTAGCTTCCTGGTTGATTAGGACTTGATGAGGGGAGCTTGTAGGCTTGGGGCCTCTGGAGCAGAACTTCTTGGGTGACAGTTCTTGATGTCAGTAGCATGGAGGGGACAGTATGTCAGTGTCTCTGCATCTTGAGGTCTTTAAACCACAATTTGGGGACTCCAGTAACTCAGACATAGGTCAGGGGTTTGTTATAGGAGTGGGTGGGTGAGATTCTGTGGCCTGCATTGTGCAGGAGGTCAGACTAGATGATCATAATGGTCCCTTCTGACCTTAAAGTCTATGAGTCAAAGAGAGTGGAGAATTAGAGCTGTGAGAACAGGAAAATGGCAGAGCTGAAGGAGGAGTGTACCAATGTATAGTGTCGGAAGTCCATGTGATTATGAGATTGTCTTCGGAGGAACTCTGAAGCCTGGGAGTAGGAGAGGAGGAAGACGATGGGAATGAGCCAGACTGGAGGATTTGTGAGGCAGACTTTATACTGAGAGAATCTTGTGGTGGTGGTCTCTATATGCCCTGACTGTGACAGAAAATAAATTGTATGATACATTATTTGAGGAATAGTATGTGATCATGTAGGTGTGCATTAAAATACATTCTCTGAATAGCTGCCAGTATATTCTAGTTCTTCTGATCTCTCTCTGTTTTTAAATGCACATTCTTTCTGTGGAATGCAGTAAAAATTTTCAAGTGAGTTAAATTCCTTCCTTCCCATGTACAGATTTATGTGCACTTCTCTAAAGAGCTCTTTCTATTGTCTGCAAAGAAAGTGATATATATCCCTGGTTCTGAGCACTTATTGTCCTAAAGCAGTACAGATGGTGTCCTCACCAAACTGAAGACATCAGCATATCATCTATGACTGACAGATGCAGTTGGTTTATAGTTAGAAGATTTTTACATTGAGGTGTTCCCTTTACTAACATGTCAGTCACAGGGATCAGGAAAATCCTTCTCTAGCAGATGCTGCATACAACGATTCTGCAAGCTGATAATCCCCTTTCTGACTGCAGTGCATCTGACAGAAAATGATTAAGGCAAGATGCACACAAAAAGTACTGAGTTAAAAAAGTCTTATTAGTTCTAGCTTGTAATATGCTGAGAGAAATAGAGGGACATTTCATACAACCATGATTGCTTTAAGAGTAATTTTGCAGCTTTAAAACTGCCTTGGAAGATAATGGATTTCCACATGAATTTTAAAAGTACAGCACTTTTAACATTGTTAAGGTGTACAAAAGTGTGACTACTCGTTCAGTTTTCCAATACAAAAAAAATAGAAATGATACAGGGCTGTGCAATTGCATATTATCTCAAATTAATTGCATGTGAAGAACATGTAAGAGCAAATCGGTTTTTTCCTTTTATTTGTGTGGGTCATATATTGTTACCCTTGAGACATTGTTGATTTCAAACACATCTTTCAGAAGTTTGAATTCCATTTAACAATGTCTCTTTAAAAGTGGCAGGGAGGGCAGAAGCATGAGTGACAGTTCAGACTGAGCAGACTTATTAGCTGTGCTAGTTTAAGACATGTGAAAAGATGTTTTTTTGGCAACCTGGAAAGTACTACAGCAGTTTAAGAGAATAAGGCTTCAAAATAAAAGAGAAGTAATATCGATTACATGTCTTAAGTGGTCTTGAATGATGGGCATTAGTTACAGAAGAAGAGGACCATTCCTAAAAATATGGGAGAAGTGTGGCAAGACTAAGGGGAATACAGAAAGCAATATTGGCTATGTTAAGAGATTATTTCTGGTGATATGAAGAGGATGAGTGAATAGAAAATCCATAGCTGATAGAGGGGAAGGTTCATGTAAGGAGACAGGACGCATTAATAAAATAGTTCAACAACAGTCTTAAATATCTGAGCAAGTGGAGTTCACACCATCTGTACCTTTAGGTTTCTGGGGCAGATTCTGTGTTGCGTCTTCTGAGAGAGAGATTGAGCACAGAAGTCACAGTGTTAGGGAGGGGGCAGTAAAATGGCTTTACACCATCCGTATACTGACTGACTGCCCCCAAGGGCTGCTCTAAATTAAGGCAGTTTCCCTAGGGTGTCTATGGGTTTCTCTTCAGTCCAGAATCCTCTGTAGCATTCAGCATTACAGGCACGCCACTTCCCACTCTTATCATCCTCTTCTCAATTACTGCTATGCCACGATCTATTACAAGTAGATGAAGTTCACAAAACTCGTCATGAGATAAGAGACCGCGAGTTTCACAATCAGAACTCAAATGCAAAATTAATTTCTGGGATTTAACATTCCTGAAATAAGTATCTCACTCACATAGAAACCTATAAAGCTATCAAGAAATCTGCTGGGTGGGTGGGAGAGAGAAGAGAAAAAAGATACATTATGATTGTGGTTTGTGAGGTGCTCAGATACAGTGGTGATTAGTGTCATATAAGACCTTAGAGAGAGAGAGAGAGAAGGGTTCCATATATCATACAGGACCCTAGAGAGAAAGAGATTACGAACAGGAAATATTCAGAATAGTAGGATAATGGTAACAATGTTATAACTTTATTCATACTGTTCCATCTTATATCGTGGTACTGTGTTTCATGGTGGAAGGACACATTAATAACATGCCACATCTACAATATGTATTTCAGAGGGCTTTTAAAGGAATTTAAAATTAAGGAGTCATATTATTTTCAATAAACCATACCAAAGTAAATTTTAGTAAGCAGTGTGGGTGAAGGGATCAGGCAAAATTGTGGCTTATTACTTTACTGAATCAAATAAAACTTTATTTATGTTGGTCTGTAAAATATGTTAAAAACTATTAATAAAAAGATTTCTACAGAGAAGAAAATTAACAGGGATAGAACGAGTGGTGAAAAAAACAAAACCAAAACAAGTTAACAGAAAGTCTGAAGTGACCCAAGCTAATGACCAAGGAGTTTGTGCAAAAGATTTAAGAGTTATTTAATTAATAGTTTTAGAAAAACAAACAAGCAGCTCTATAGAGCTAATTTTTTTTATTAGTTAGGAAGGCAATATAAAACATACTCAGTCAGAACATCCTAACTGAAAAAATACCATCTGTATCAGCAGCTGATGATAGAGTAGAACTTCATACTTGAGAGGAAATGAATGAAACAATTTCATTTTATTTTACCTGGCTTAAGTGTTATTTTCCCTCCTTGGATTAGCAAAACTAATCACACTAAAAACTGTTTCTGGTAAAAGAGGAAAACAACCATATACCACTACAAGGGCTGGAACCTGAGGGATCAGATTTTCAAAATCACTTTATCTATCTAGGTATTTATACCAAGCCATTTTGCACTGGCTTCAAGAGTGGTAATTTCAGCAGAATCTGAACTGAAAGGGAAGTGTCTCCTTATTTTCATAGAGGCTGAATATAAAGATAAGCATTCTGGGAAGAAGTAGTTGTGGATAATTACAAAATAGAACATTCCTTTGTAGAATTATCAATTGCTATGCATGCATTTTCTTTTCCTTATCTTTTCTCAGTAAAGTCCGTACAAATGGGTACTCTTGCTAGTCCTCTTAGAGTATGTCTATGCTGCAATTAAAAACCTGCGGCTGGCCCATACCAGCTGACTCAGGCTCGCAGGGCTTGGGCTGTGGGTCTCTTGAATTGCAGTGTGGACTTCTGGGCTCAGCCTAGAGCCCGGGCTCTGGGACCCTCCCAACTTTCCAGGGCTCTGGAACACTCCTTCTTTTCAGGGTCCTAGAGCCCAGGCTCCAGACTGAGCTGGGAAGTCTATACTGCAATTAAAAGCTGCTTAGCTCAAGCCCTCCAAGCCCAAGTCAACTGGCATAGGCCAGCTAGAGATGTCTAAATGTAGTGTAGACATACCCTTAGATAACTGATAACTCTGGTAACAGTTAAAGAATCTGTGAAATTGGAAAAGCAGTTTTGATCATTCTGTTCCTTTAAATTTTCCATATATTCCACTTTAATTACCCATCACATACCTTTCAAAGATCCTGGAGAATTTTGACATGGATTCAAGCCTAGCAGCATCATATTGCATAGTGATATTATCATATGTGTATTATGAGTTTTTTTTCAGTAAGGCACATTAATCTTAAAAATTAATAAAAATTAACTTTTAAGTAAGATTAAGTATAACCATTCCATTTAGAGGAAGCAATACCATCTTGTCCAGTTTAGACTACAAAGAAGTTTTTTATTTATAATTTACTTTGGGAGGCAGTGTTTCCTAGGAGTTAGAGCATAGGACTGGGACTCAGGACACATGAGTTGTCTATTCCCAGCTCTGCCACTGGCCTGCTGGATCACCTTGGGCAAGATACTTTACCTCCCTGTGCTTTAGTTTCCTCATCTATAAAATGGGGATAGTACTGACCTTTGTAAACAGCTTTGAACTATATGGATGAAAAGTGCTATGTAAGAGCTAGGCATCATCATCATCATTATTTATTATTCAGTTTGCAATTAATTGAATTACTTGTGAACCATTATCAGATTGTCACATGGTTAAAATCTGTATCAAACTTCACATTTTCTGTACAACAGTGCAAAATCACTCCAATACCCTGAGACTAGATTTCTAACTCCACCAGAGAGGTCCTTTGGGGCCATCTGCCTGTCCCAAGTCAGGGTAAAGGAGGAGGAGGGTTGGGCGTGGGGCTAGCAACCCCACCCCGTAAAAAATCAATTTGCTACAGAAACGCCAACAATAGAGATAACAGATGCTTTTATCCTGGAAAAAGAAGGGTCTTCAACTCGAAGACGCATGATGCTGGGTGGTGAAAGCCGCGAGGAAGCCACTAAGCCGATTACCCTTCTTGCAACCAGAAGGATTACCATCGGCACATGGAACGTGAGGACCATGTACGAGTCAGGAAAGATGGCGCAGGTTGCAGTAGAGATGAGGAGCAACAACCTGACCTTACTAGGTATTAGTGAGACAAGATGGACACAAGCTGGACAGAGGCGACTGTTGACAGGAGAGCTGTTGCTGTATTCCGGACATGAAGAGAGCGACGCACCCCATACACAGGGAGTAGGCTTCATGTTGTCTAAGCAGGCACAGAGAGCACTGATTGGTTGGGAGGCACACGGCCCCAGGATCATCACAGCATCCTTCAGAACTAAAATGAAGAGGATTAAGATGAATGTTGTTCAGTGCTATGCCCCAACCAATGACAGCGAAGAGGAGGACAAAGACCACTTTTACAATAGACTTCAGAAAATATTAGAGACTCTCCCAGACAAAGATATAACCATTCTTATGGGAGACTTCAATGCCAAAATTGGACCTGACAATACAGGATACGAACAAGTCATGGGGACCCACGCTCTGGGAGAGATGAGTGAGAATGGAGAGAGATTTGTGGATCTGTGTGCATTTAACAACCTGGTCATAGGAGGCAGCATCTTTCCTCACAAGCGGATCCACAAGAGTACTTGGGTATCGCCAACAGGCACGACAGAAAATCAGATCGACCATGTCTGTATTAGCAAGAAGTTCAGAAGATCTTTACAGGACGTTAGAGTTAGAAGAGGAGTAGACGCAGCGTCCGACCATCACTTAGTGGTGGCCAGATTGAAGCTGAAGCTGAAGAAGAACTGGATAGACGCATCAGATAGAAGAACGAAATACAACATCAGCCTTCTGAAGGACCACAAGATCAAGGAAGATTTTGGACTGACGCTAAAGAATAAGTTTTCAGTACTACAGGATCGGTCTGAGGAAGAGGAAGACAGTGTACTCAACAGATGGCAGAAAGTGAGAGAGACACTTAGGTTAGCATGCCAGGAAGTGCTTGGAATTAAGAAATACCAGCAGAAAGAGTGGATTACAGCAGAGACCTTGACTACGATAGAAGACAGAAAGTAGAAGGCAGCAGCAGTTAACAACAGCAGGACTAGAGCAGCAAAGGCCAAAGCTCAAAAAGAGTATGCTGAAGCTCACAGAGTAGTGAAGAGGAGTATTAGGAAGGATAAGAGAGATTATGTGGATGGACTGGCAGCAGAAGCGGAGCAGGCAGCATACAGCGGCAACATGAAACAGCTGTATGACACCACCAAGCGACTGTCTGGAAAGTTCAGCAAGCCAGAACGTCCCGTTACAGACAAGCAGGGAAAGACTATAACAGGAATAGAACAACAGATGAATAGATGGGTGGAGCACTTTGAGGAACTCCTGAATAGACCAGCACCACCAAATCCACCAGACATTGACCCAGCCAACGAGGACCTTCCAATCAATTGCGACAAACCAACCAGAGACGAGATCAGAAAAGCCATCACCATGATGAAGAACAGGAAGGCGGCTGGACCTGACGATATTCCAGTAGAGGCCCTGAAAGTAGACCTGGATGCTTCAGTGGAAATGCTGTACACCCTTTTTGAGAAGATATGGGAAGAAGTGATTCCGGCAGACTGGAAAGAGGGATACCTCATCAAAATCCCTAAGAAAGGAGACCTTAGCAACTGTGCCAACTACAGAGGAATCACACTTCTATCAGTGCCTGGGAAGGTCTTCAATCGTGTCCTCTTAGAGAGAATGAAGGATGTAGTCGATCCACAGCTACGAGATGAGCAGGCAGGTTTCCGACAGAATAGATCATGCACGGACCAGATAGCAACGCTCCGCATCATAGTCGAGCAATCTATGGAGTGGAACTCCTCGTTGTATATCAACTTTGTTGACTATGAGAAAGCGTTCGATAGCGTGGATCGAGAGACCCTCTAGAAGCTCCTTCGGCATTATGGCATCCCAGCAAAGGTGGTCAACTTGATTAAGAACTCATACGACGGCATACACTGTAGAGTGATCCATGGAGGGCAGCTCACAAACAGCTTCCAGGTACGAACCGGAGTCAGACAAGGATGCTTGTTGTCACCATTTCTCTTTCTCCTCATCATTGATTGGATCATGAAGACATCCACTTACGAGTGTAGGAACGGAATTCAGTGGACGTTGTGGACCCAGCTTGATGACCTGGACTTTGCCGACAACCTTGCACTCCTTTCACACAGCAAACAGCAGATGCAAGAGAAGATCAACGTAGTGGCAGCCACGTCATCACAGGTTGGCCTCAACATCCACAAGGACAAGACCACGATCCTCAAGATTAACTCCATCAGCAACGACCCAGTCACACTGAATGGAAGCCCCCTGGAAGAAGTGCAGTCCTTCACTTACCTAGGCAGCATCATCGACCAGCAGGGTGGCACAGACGCAGACATCAAAGCAAGGATTGGTAAGGCAAGAGTAGCCTTCCTACAGCTCAAGAACATCTGGAGCTCCAGAGAGCTATCTTTGGCACTAAAGATTCGACTGTTCAATTCCAACATGAAACCAGTCCTACTGTATGGAGCTGAAACCTGGAGGACAACTAAAACAACCACTAGGAAGATCCAGACCTTCATTAATAGCTGCCTTAGAAGGATTCTTCAGATCCGCTGGCCAGACACCATCAGTAACATTCACCTCTTGGAGAGGACTCGTCAATCTCCAGCAGAGGAAGAAATTAGAAGAAGAAGGTGGGGCTGGATAGGACACACACTACGCAAGCAGCCAACCAACATCACCAGACAGGCATTGCAGTGGAACCCCCAAGGCAAGCGGAAAAGAGGCCGTCCAAGAAACACCTGGCGACGCGACCTTCAGGCTGATTGCACAAAAATGGGCTATACCTGGAACCATTTAGAGCAAATGGCCCAGGATAGAGGACTCTGGAGATCTGTGGTTGGCGCCCCATACCCCGACTGGGGTGACGGGCATGAATGAATGAAGATTTCTCTCTGTCATTTCTTACAGGACTTCATAAACTGATCTGCAAGAGCATTTACACCAATTACAAAGCCATTGAGAAATCAGAGCACAAGAAGCTGTTTAAGGTAGAATGGAACTTATTTAAATATTTTAAAGTAAATAGTATAGTTCATATTTAGAACAAATTGCTAGTATGTAGATTTTAAATATGTACAAAATGCTCTATTCATCCTGGACGCACCACACATTCCATCGTCTACAGCCAAGCACTGAAGTACAACCACATTTGCTCCAAACCCTCAGACAGAGACCAACACCTACAAGATCTTCACCAAGCAGTCTCAAAACTATGATGCCCGCACGAGGAAATAAGGAAACAAATCAACAGAGCCAGATGTGTATCCAGAAGCCTCCTGCTGCAAGACAAGCCCAAGAAAGAAACCAAAGAGTCCATCACCTACAGTCCTCAGAAACCTCTCCAACGCATCATCAGTGATCTACAACCCATCCTGGACAATGATCTCTCTCTTTCACAGACCTTGGGAGGCAGGCCAGTCCTCGCCCACAGACAACCTGCCAACCTTAAGCATATGCTCACCAGCAACCACACACTGTACCATAGCAACTCTAACTCAGGAACCAATCCATGCAACAAACCTCGATGCCAACTCTGTCCACATATCTACACCAGTGACACCATCACAGGACCTAACCAGATCAGCTACATCATCACCGGTTCATTCACCTGCACATCCACCAATGTTATATATGCCAGCATGCCCCTCTGCTATGTACATCGGCCAAACTGGACAGTCCTTACGTAAAAAGATAAATGGACACAAGTCAGATATTAGGAATGGCAATATACAAAAACCTGTAGGAGAACACTTCAACCTCCCTGCCCACACAATAGCAGATTTAAAGGTAGCCATCCTACAGCAAAAAATCTTCAGGACCAGACTTCAAAGAGAAACCGCTGAGCTTCAGTTCATTTGCAAATTTGACACCACCAGCTCAGGATTAAACAAAGACTGTGAATGGCTAGCCAATTACAAAAGCAGTTTCTCCTCCCTTGGTGTTCACATCTCAATTGCTAGAAGAGGGCCTCATCCTCCCTGATTGAACTAACCTCGTTATCTCCAGACTGATTCTGGCCTGCATATTTATACCTGCCTCTGGAAATTTCCATTACATGCGTCTGACAAAGTGGGTATTCACCCACGAAAGCTTATGCTCCAATACATCTGTTAGTCTGTAAGGTGCCACAGGACTCTTTGTTGCTATTTAATAATAGTTAATCCTAACCGCTTTGCATGTTCCAGGAGTTTTATAAACATTAGCTAGTTAATAAATTTCTAACTTGTTGAACATGGGGTAGATTCTCTGTCTGGCTGTGCTCTCTTTCCACCACTCAGGCAGTGCAAAAAGGGAGAAGACTTTCTGCAACTCCCATCTGGAGATCCTCAGTAGATAAAAAATTGGTGTAATCTGGATTGGGCTGCAGTCTTGGGTGGGGAGGAACATGCCCAGAGCACACAGTATGCCAGAGGTGAAACCCTGCAAGTTTTGCCTTTAACTTCAGAGGGGCCAGGATTTCATCCCAAGTATCTTCATCTGATGGACAGTCCTTTGGGACTGGACAGAGAACCAGAGAGCCACTCCTAATACTCTCACAGTCCCCTTTCTCTCTGCTCTGTCAAACAGAAATTGGTTGAAGTAAAGAATCTGGTCTGGTATATTTTTAATGTGCATGTTCTTGATTCATTCTGGAGTCACACACACTAATTACTTAACTATAAACAGGATTATTGAAAGGACAAAACACAAAAGAGGAAGACACCAATTTCCCTTAAAGCCTTGCTGAAAAATCTTTTATGAGGAATAAGAGGGTAGCTTGGACATTTAGGTTGTATATATGACATGTCACAGCCCTTCTGTTTTCTTTGATGCCAGATGTATATATTGCCAGGCTGCTGTAGGATTTCAGTAATTGGCTAATGTTTGGATAAGTGGATAAGGACTTGCTCAGGCTACACCATTTATTTATATGTGAAATAAAATGATGTTTCTATCATATATTATTGCTATATTTAAGCACATCTACATACATGACCAAATCACATGCATAGCCAAATTTAGGAAAAAAGGCATAATATGGAATATGTAGAACCCCACTGTGTTTTACATTTGATGTACCTGCATAAAATATGCCAAAATTGCTTCTCAAAGAAATCGTAGTTTAAAAGGTACAATATATTAATCATCCTTCAGTGTTCATTTTTCTTTAGTTTCAGTCCTGTAAATATCAGGAAACTTTATAAGCAGCTGGAGTTAGGATTTTATTCTAGAAGTGTCCTGGGCATTTATTGTTCCAAATGTTACGCTATGTCTATGTCCATTCAGACACTGAGGGGCGGGGTGTGTGGAACCCATCTTTCTGGTATTCCGGTACATTTTACAGAAATTAAAGCAGGCTATTTTTGTGAACAGTTGGCACCAATCACACCCACCCCTAGGTAACCTTCATTGCCAAACCATGTTCCAAAAGAGGAAATTTATTACAGCACCTATTTAGGTATTCTAACAACATTCCGTCAAGGCCATAAAGTGATTTACATGGACCAATTTATTACCTCTGCTTTTAGACAAAATGAGTTTATCATGATTAATGATTTTACCATGACTATAAGAGAAACTTAAATGATGTAGCCATTTACAGTAAAATATGATCTATATTTTTACATTCCTCCTTATTCTCTTCATTTCATTTATTGAAGAAATAAACTATTTTACAGTAAGATATGCAAAGAATAACTACCACTGAAACAAGGTTAATATACTGTCACCATAGTTATAGTACTGGTTACTCAGTCATCGTATAAGAGAAAGAGAGGAAAACTGTAGCTTAAATGTCAAAGTTCTGTAAAATCAGACATAGGCAGAATGGAGCTTATTATCATATCATATAATAAGCTCCATTCTGCAAGTATGATGAAGCTGTTTAAAAACATTTGGGATTCACTGATGTATTAGAGAACAAAAAGGAAATAATCCTTTCTGATATATACTTAATATTACACCTGTTCCTTTTTGAGTCTTCCAAGTGACTGAATGCTTGGTCCAGTGGTCCCTAACGCAGTGCTCGCCAGTGCCATGGCACCCGCCGGGGCATTTATCTGTGCCTGCCTAGTGCCCAGCAGGGGAGAGAAGCTGGGGTCCCAAGCCTGCTGCGGACAGAGTACTCCAGGGATGCAGGCTGCAGGTACCAGCTTTCTCTGTCGCTGGCAGGCATGGGGCTGCGGCTTCTCTCCGGCTTCTCCAGGGCTGCAGGCTGCAGGCGCCAGTGTTCGCAGACCCCGGCAGGCGCCGGGCCCTTCTCTCCGGCTTCGAAGCTGGAGAGAAGATGTGGCCCCACCCCTGCCGGGGACAGAGAACTCCGGGGCTGCAGGCTTCATTCTATGTTAAAGTAAGAATAATAAATATATTTGGACCAGCAGTTCAACAATGTTTTACTTTTTTTAAATAAATAAGATTAAAACTGTTTATGGTATTTATTTTGTAAAAACTCCTTAATTTTTCTTACAGGTAGATAAAAAAGAGCAAATTCACATGGTAAGGTGAAAGAGTAATTGCTGAATAATTTAATTTAATACCTTTTACATGTAAAATTACGCTTTTATCTTAGCGATTCATATATTATGTAATATTAAATATGATGTTTTTCATATAATTTAATGTACAAATACAAAATAAGCCTTGAAAAATTGCTGGTGCCACCACACTCTTCTGAAAACATGTATGTGCTACTGGCCACAAAAAGGTTGGGGACCACTGGCTTGGTCTATCTTCATGCTCAGATGCCATCCATCTGTCTATCTGGCTTTAGTGGTAGAGATGATCAGAAGGAACTATGAAGGGTCACAGAGGGCATCTATACTTAGGACAGTACTAGTAATAAAGTCTTCAAACTCAAGAGAATTGGTTTTATTCTATTTTATATGATATTTTCAAATTTACTGCAACAGTAGCAGAGCAAGCTGTTTGTTTCATAAAGGATTATAGCATCTAATAAGAAACCAGTAAAAGACCATACAGGCTGAAGATTAATGTTCCCGAATAAGGACTAATCATTTTGGTTTGGACTAAATCTAGTTGATATAAGAATGTTTGAAAGAAAAACTATTCCAGTATATTTTGGTCTAATGGAAGAGGTGTTATGGAATTGCCAAATGGACTCTGCACTTTATTGTTATGTAGATTTCTTAACTAACAGAACATGTTTTAGCATGTTTAGAGTCAGACATTGCCTGATTTAGTCAGTTTGACAATGAGGTGATGAGTTTAGCACAATAAGAATTCAAGAACTCATTTTATTTTATGGTTACACAATAATTGATTTGTGGTTACTTTTGTGTTGCTGCCAATTGCATTTTAATATCACTCAAAATGTATAAAATCAATATCAAAATGGCCCTTCATAGTTAATAAGCACTTACACAGAGTCTAGAGGTGAAAGCTTGGCTCTGTTGATGTCAACGGCAAAACTTCCATTGACTGCAATGGGGCCAAGTTTCACCCTGGAGACATTCGGGCAGGTTATCATAACAGTGCCTGCTTCATTTTGTTTTTGCTTACCTGTTCGAGCTACTTCCTTTAGACATGAGTTCTGCTGCAATGTGAGCATTTGCAATTACCAGCAGTATACCAAGGTCTAGGTGCAGTGCTTACTTCTTGATACTACAATTACCAAGAACCATTTTGTGAGTAGCAAAGAGTCCTGTGGCATCTTATAGACTAACAGACGTATTGGAGTATGGGCTTTCGTGGGTGAATACCCACTTCGTCGGATGCATGCATATTTTGTGAGTAGTTAGTAGGAGGTGAACATTCACGTCCACATTGTCCATTTTTTTTAAGGCTGCCTGGATACGTATGGCATCACAGAAACTTGGTGGGATAGAAGGGCACAGCTTCTTCAGGAAGGACAGGCAGAGAAAAAAGCATGGATGTGTTGCCTTGGATATCAAAGATGATAGTAGGACCTGTTGAAAGTCTCTGGGTAAGGATAAAATGGAGTGGAGGGAGGGAAAAAGAAGGATGATGTCATTATAGGAATTTACTGTAGACCTCCTGACCAGGAAGAAGAGGTGGATGAGACTTTTTTTTAAACCACTAATAAAATCATCCAAAACACAAGACTTGGTGATGAGGAGGGACTTCATCTACCCAGACATCTGTTGGGAAAATAATACAGCAGGGCACAGATTATCCAACAAGTTCTTGGAATGTGTTGTAGATTTGTTTTTTATTACAAAAGGTAGAAAAAGTGGTTAGGGGAGATTGTGTTCTTGATTAGGTTCTGACAAACAGAGGAACTAGATGAGACTCTGAAGGTGGAAGGCAGGTTGGGTGAAACTGATCATTAAATGAAAGAGTTCATGATTGTAAGGCAATGGTTTTCAAACTTTTTCTGGGGACCCAGCTGAAGAAAATTGTTGACCCAACGGAGCTGGGGATGAGAGGTGTGGGAGGGGCTCAGGGCTGGGGCAGAGGGTTGGAGTGCAGGGGTGAGGGCTGCGGGGTTGGGGCTGGGAATGAGAGGTTCAGGGTGCAAGAGGGGATCAGGGCTCTGGGCTGGAGCGAGGGATGAGGGGTTTGGCGTGCAGGAGGGGTTCTGGGTTTGAGGGGGCTCAGGCTCTGGGGTGGGGCTGGGTGGTTTGGGGTGCAGAAAGGGGTTCCGGGTTTGGGGGGGTCAGGGTTGTGGCAGGGGTGTGGGGTGGGGAAGGGGGTCAGGACTCTGGGCTGGGGCCAAGGATGAGGGATTTGGGATGCAGGAGGGGCTCTGGGTTTGGGGGGCTCAGGGCTGGGGTACAGGAGGAGGTCAGGGCTCTGGGCTGGGGGTGCAGGCTCTGGGCTGGGGCAGGGATGCTGGGTTTGGGGTACAGGAAGGGGGTCCAGGTTGGGGGGGGGCTCAGGGTTGGGGATTGGGGTTAGGATGCAGGCTTACCTCCGGCGGTTCTCAGTCAGCAGCACAGCTGGGGTGCAGAGGCAGGCTTCCCGCCTTTCCTGGCACCGTGGACCGTGCTGTGCCCCGGAAGTGGCCAGCAGCAGGTCCAACTCCTAGGTGGGGGCACGCAAGCGACTTTGCCCGATTTTCACCCACAAACACTGCCCTCTCTCCCCCCCACCCACGACCCCAGTGCTCGTTGTGGGGGCAGTGTGCGGAGCCCCATGGCTGCCCCACCTAGGAGCTGGACCTGCTGCTGTCTGCTTCTAGGGCACAGCGCGGTGTCGGAGCAGATAGGCACTAGCCTGCCTTAGCCGGGCAGCACCACCAACAGGACTTTTAATGTCCCAGTCGGCGGGGCTGACCAGACCCAGTACTGGGGCGCAACCCGAACTTTGAAAAACACTGTTCTAAGGAATGGTAGGAGGGAAAACAGCAGGATGAAGACAGTGGACTTCAAGAAGGCAGATTTTAGAAAACTCAGAGAACTGGTAAGTAAGATCCCATGGGAAGCAAGTCTAAGGGAAAAAAAGAGTTCAGGAGAGCTGGCAGTTTTTTAAAGAGACATTATTACAAGTACAAGAACAAACTATCCCAATGCATAGGAAAGATAGAAAATATGGTAAGAGGCCACCCTGCCTTAACCAGAACTTCAATGACCTGTAACTCAAAAAAGAGACATACAAGAGAAGGAAACTGGGTCATATTACAATGAATATTAAAAAACAAAAACAAAAACAAAAAAAACCAAAAAAAACCCAAGCATGCAGGGAGAAAATTAGAAAGGCCAAGGCACAAAATGAGGTTAAACTAGCTAATGGTATAAAGGGTAACAAGAAAGCATTTTACAAATACGTAAGATGCGAAAGTAAGACCAGGTACAGTGTAGGCCCATTACTAAATAAGGAGGGAAAGACAACAACAGAAAACATAGCAATGGCCAAAGTGATAAATGCCTTTTATGTTTCTGTTCTCACCAAAAAAGTTAGCAGTGCTTGGATGACAAACATAAGCCTGGTCTACACTAGGCGTTTAAACCAGTTTTAGGAGCGTAAAACCGATTTAACGCCACACCCATCCACACAGAGGCCATTTATATCGGTATAAAGGGCACTTTAAACTGGTTTCTGTACTCCTCCCTAACGAGAGGAGTAGCGCTAATATCGGTATTACCATATCGGATTAGGGTTAGTGTGGCCGCAGATCGACGGTATTGGCCTCTGGGCGGTATCCCACAGTGCACCACTGACCGCTCTGGACAGCAATCTGAACTCGGATGCAGTGGCCAGGTAGACAGGAAAAGCCCCACGAACTTTTGAATATTTCCTGTTTGCCCAGCGTGGAGCTCCGATCAGCACGTGTGGTGATGCAGTTAAAAATCAAAATAAAGAAAGAGCTCCCACATGGACCATGCGGATGTGATCGCAGTAAGGGCAGGCAAATCTGTTCTATCAGCGCTCCGTTACAGAAGACGAAATTCAAAAAATTAAAAAAAATCTCCAGACAGACGCCATAGCAGGGGCTCAGCGCACTGCTGCGTGACAAGCGTAACGGAAAGCCAAAGAATCAAATGGACGCTCATGGACTGGAGGACTCAAGCTATCCCACAGTTCCTGCAGTCTCTGAAAAGTATTTGCATTCTTGGCTGAGCTCCAAATGCTTCTAGGGTCAAACACAGTGTCCGCGGTGGGTCAGGGCATAGCTCGGCAATCTACGCACCCCCCACCCCAGAAGTGAAAGGGAAAACAATCCTCTCTTGACTCTTTTACATGTCACCCTATCTTTACTGAATGCTGCAGATAGACACGATGCTGCGGCACTCAACACCAACATCCTTGCTCCCCCCCTGCCATGGGTGGCTGATGGTGCAATAAGACTGATATCCATTGTCATCATCAGCCTATTGGCACATGGGGCAGTGCAAAAGGACTGGTAACCATGCAGACTAGCATCCGTTAGGTCGATCAAGGGTGCCCGCCCCTAATTTTTCCTGGTAGATGGTGCAATATGGCTGGTTACCATCCTCATCAGAGCAACAGGGGGCTGAGCTCCATCAGCCCCCACCCTTCATGTGTAAAGAAAAGATTCAGTTGCCCCTGGACTAGGAGTGGGATGCTGGGCTCCTCTCCTACACACTGCTTAATGTCCTGTCTGGACTATCATAGCAGCTGGAGGCTGCCTGCCACTCATTTCTCACTAACAAGTCACTGTGTCATCACACAAGTGGGGGGACAATGCTATGGTAGCCCAGGAAGGCTGGGGGTAGAACAGAATGAACAGGTGGGGTTGTTGCAGGAGCACACCCTGTGAATAGCATACAGCTCATAATTTCTGCAGGATCTGACACAGAGCAGCTGTGCTCTCTGGTTATGATATACAGTGGTTCTCTAGTACACTTGCCCATATTCTAGGCAGGACTGATTCTATATTTAGATACCAAAAAGGAGGGATTGACTCAGGGAGTCATTCCCAATTTTGGCTTTTGCGCCCCTGGCTAAGAGCAGCCAGGGGCACTTATGACAGCAACAGATGCTGCAGTGCAAAAGGACTGGTAACCATGATCATCTTTTTACCAATTTATGGATTGGTAGATGATACAGTATGGCTGGTAACCATCTCTGCTGTCATGCAAAAGCATGCTGCTGTGTAGCGCTGCTGAATCGCCTCTGTCAGCGGCATCTAGTACACATATGGTGACAGTCACAAAAGGCAAAACAGGCTCCATGATTGCCATGCTATGGCATCTGCCAGGGCAATCCAGGGAAAAAAGCCGCGAAATGCTTGTCTGCCGTTGCTTTCCCAGAGGAAGGAGTGACTGACGACATTTACCCAGAACCACCCGCGACAATGATTTTTGCCCCATCAGGCACTGGGATCTCAACCCGGAAATTCCAAGGGGCGGGGGAGGCTGCGGGAACTATGGGATAGCTACGGAATAGCTACCCACAGTGCAACGCTCCAGAAGTCGATGCTAGCCTCGGACCGTGGACGCAGACCACCGATTTAATGTGTTTAGTGTGGCCGCGCGCACTCGATTTTATACAATCTGTTTTACAAAACCGGTTTATGCAAATTCGGAATAGTCCGGTAGTGTAGACGTACCCATAGTGAACATCAGTGTAGATGGAATAGGGTCTGAGACTAAATAGGAAAAGAACAAGTAAAAAAGTACTTAGAAAAGTCAGATGTCTTCAGTTCAGGAGGGCCTGATGAAATACATCCTCGAATACTTAAGGATCTGGCTGAAGAGATCTCTGAACCATTAGTGATTGTCTTTGAGAAGTCATGGAGGACAGGAGAGATCCCAGAGGACTAGGAAAGGGCAAATATATAACTTATCTATAAAAAGGGGAATAAGGACAACCCAGGGAATTATAGACCAGTCAGCTTAACTTCAGTACCCAGAAAGATAATGGAGCAAATTATCAATCTCTAAGCACCTAGAGAAAAAAAAAAGAGATAAGAATAAGTAACTGTCAACATGGATTTGTCACAAACAAATCCTGGCAAACCAACCTAACAGCCTTCTTTGACAGGGTAACAAGCTTTGTAGATGGGGGTGGGGAAGCAGTGGATTTCATATATCTCAATTTTAGTAAGGCTTTTGATACTGACCTCATAAACAAACTAGAAAAATGTAGTCTAGATCAGGGGTTCTCAACCTTTTTCTTTCTGAGACCATATAAAAACTCCATGTCCCACCTGTGCCACAATAACTGGTTTTCTGCATATAAAAGCCAGGGCCAGTGTTAGCAATGTTAGCAGGTAGCAAGCAGAGCAGTTGCCAGGGGCCCCCACGAAGCTACACAGCCCAGGCTTTGGTTTCAGCCTGGGTGGTAGGACTCAGGGCCCTGGGCTTCAGCCCCATGTGTTGGGGATTCAACTTTCTACACTGGGCCCCAGCAAATCTAACACTGGCACTGCTTGGCAGACCCCCTGAAACCTGCTCGTGGCCCCCCCCCGGGGGGCCCCAGACCCCTAGTTGAGAACCACTAGTTTAGATGAACCATCCAAAAGATGGGTGCACAACTGGCTGGAAAACCATACTCAGACAGTATTTGTCAATGACTGAGAATTGAACTGGAAGGGCATATTGAGTGGGGTTCCACATGGATCTGTCTTTGAGTTGATACTATTCAAGATCTTCATAAATGATTTGGATAATGGCAGAGAGTACACTTATAAAAGAAAGATTTAAAAAAAAGATTTAAAAAAATGGATTTGTATAATCTGGAGAAGACAGATGGAGGTCATGACAACAGTCTTCAATTAAGTAAAAGGTTGTTATAAAGAGGAGTGTGATAAATTGTTCTCCTTATCCACTGAGGACAGGAAGTAATGGGCTTAAATTGCAACAAGGGAGATTTTGGTTAGATTTTAGGAAAAACTTCCTAACTGGAAGGGTAGTTAAGCACTTGAACAAATTATCTAGGGTTGTGGAAGCACTGTCACTGGAGGTTTTTAAGAACAGGTTAGACAAACACCTGTCAGGGATGGTCTAGATCAGGGGTCTTAAAGTCCCGGCCCATGGGCCATCTGTGGCCTGAGAACCTCCCCACTGCGACCCACGGAGGAGAGATGCAGGCAGACAGGCTGCCGGCAAGGTCTGCTGCAGGGGCCGCCGCCCCCCCCCCATAGCTCCCATTGGCTGGGGGAGAGGGACAGGGATACCATTACTAGTTGCTGGGCAGAGTCAGCCATGGAGGCTGCACTGTACCTCAGGAATATACCATCTTGCATTGCTCATCTTGATTTTTATTAATGAAATTCATTCATTCATCAATGGAAAGTGGATATACACCAGCCTTTGCAAACCTGAGAAGGCCTAAGACTATTAGGGAATCCACCCTTTGCCTCAGCATGAGAGAGCAGGGCTCTTGGAGTTGGCTAAACTGCTGACTGTGGATGAGTATCAAGCTCTGTCCTATTGGCTGCTTCTCTAAATTGCTTTGGGAAGGACTTATGAAAATAACTCAACAAGGTGGAAACACCGACTAATCAGTTTCTGTAGGGATAATTTTTTTTCACATTTGAACCATGTATTTTGCTTTCTTGTTTTCATGGTATAATTTGGACCACTCTAACTGAAGCAACACAAGGAGGCTGAAATGAATACATTGGAAGTATATGAGCTCAGTGAGAGAAAACATGCTCAGCATCAGTTTATGAACAGTGAATAGGCTTCAGCAAAAGAGCAGATGGTATTATAGGACACCAAGGCAAAGGACTGACTGGCAATCCTTGTGTTGCACTGCTGAGTATGTTCATTCCATTCAACCCTGGATCAGAAGAGGTAGAAAAATTTTTTTTTACAAAAATTAAAACTTGGAGGCTGCAGAAAGTTTCTTGATCTCCACATTGTGATAAAACTAGAATCACAATCCCAGGGCTTACACTGACTTAAATCAGTCTGCAGTGCATCGTGCAGCAATTTGTAATGGGAGGGGATACTTGTAAAAGCAGATTGGCAAGAGGAAAACAAGCCAGGTTATAATAGTCTCCCTCTCCCCTGTTATGTGTGAATTAGTCAATCAACAAGCCACCTTTTTGCTGTGAGTTCTGGTT
Organism: Mauremys mutica; assembly: GCF_020497125.1. Taxonomy (NCBI): domain Eukaryota; kingdom Metazoa; phylum Chordata; order Testudines; family Geoemydidae; genus Mauremys; species Mauremys mutica. Next base: position 146,064,210 of record NC_059074.1, on the reverse strand, counting down.
TCCTTTAATTTTCTGTTTATAAGCAGTGTCCACGTGGTCTCTGTTTAGTTGCTGGGATGCAGCTGTCGCTCTTCCCCACAAGACTTGATACAAAGGTTTTGTGAAACTGAATAAGAAAGAATGATGCATGAGTCAGGCAGGAGAGGAAGGAGAGCAAGGGTGGGTGAAGGAGTTCCAGGTAGGTAGTATGTGAAGGGATGACTGTGGAACAGATGGTTTGAAGCCACCAGCAGAGCCAGTTGGAGGTATGAGAGGAGGCAGTGGGGCTCATTAGTGTGAAGGTGGTGCTATAGATGTAGCAAGGGGTGGAGTTTGTGGTATAGAGAGGCATTTTGAAAGGAGGCTGTGTAGTGGTGGTTGGTCTATTGAGCTAGGGGTGATTTGAAGGTGGCAGGGGTCCTCTGTGACCCACTACTGATTTTCGGCATCAGCTGCTGCTGCTTAGTCAAACTCACATTGACTTCAGTGAGAGTTTCCCTGAGAAAGGGCTGATTAAGGATTTTCTCTTATGCACAAAAATGCGTCTTGCTCATTGCCACAGTAACCTTGATAGATGAATCTGTCCATTTATCTTCATAAATACCTATTTAAGTATAGTTTGGCCACTACCCTCAAGACTTTATCAACTTCCATTGCGCATGACTTTCACCACAATTATTTTAGGCCCTGAGGGATGAGAATTCAAATTTATTTAATATAATTTATAACAAAAGCATAATATACAAATCAAAGAACTTTGTCTCTTTCAATTTATGTACAGTCTAGAAATCCAAATCCCCACAAAACCAAAACAAAACACAGAGAGATTCAGAAAGAAATAGGGAACAAAGTTCCAGGAAAATTAAATCCCTAATAATTTAATTGATTTCATTTTTTTTTCTTTTTTACTTCTCAAAGTTAGCAGGAACCTTCTAGGCATGTCTGTTCTTGGGAGCATTGACATTAATATAGAAGAAAATCCAGGATTTAGTAATGAGAAACGCTGCTTTGAAATTCCACAACTGCACAGCAGTTCCCTCCCAACAGGAAATCACAGGAGCAGAGTGAAAGTGGATGGGCTGGATCCAAGGTGCTGCACCAACATCCAGGGAGGGAGGGAGCTAAAGGTCAGCCTCACTGCTACAACTGACTCTCAGAGCTCCCCAGAACGTATCCTACAGTCTTCTCTCAGGACATTTATCCTGAACTCCCACTGTCCAGCTCCACCTCTACTTGTGTGAATTTGATTGGAGGTAAAATTTTCCAAAGTGTTTAAGTCCCAGTTTAAAAAGTGACTTAGTGATACAAAGGATCCTGAGTCCCCATTGACTTTCATTGAGACTCGGGATAAATTTTTCAAAAGTCATGCAGGCATTTGGGAACCTAACAAAACTTGTGTCCCTAAGTTACTGAAGCATTTCTGAGAAAGTTACCTTGCTTCTGTTGTGCCAACCTTCTCACTGCCAAATGCCTTGGGTTTGGGGGGCACAGATGCTCCTCTTCATTCACCCTTGGCAGATCTTCTTTGGGCTTTAGTTTCTCTGTCAAACACTGCTAATGCACAGTTATGAAGCACACAGACCTAATTAAAAAACAGGTCATGATGGCTGATGTCAAGATGAGGAACCTGCCCTTTGGTCAAACTTTAACCAATGAATCTTAAATACAAAGTAACCACATGAGTTACAGAAGTGTCAGGAGCATTGGCACTTATATAATCTTTTCAGACATATTGAGGATGAGTCCATTATATATCATCCCTGCAACATATGGTGTGGGGGGGGGAAGAGTACTAATGTAAAGCGATCCAGTCTTTGCCCAACCAGAGATGCCAGGTTGCAGTTTTCCAATAATGCAAAGGCTGCTCCTACTGTAACAAGTATAGAAAAGAACAGATTGCAGCATGTATTTTGAGGTGCAGCCTGCAGAGATGACTGGTCATAGCATGAAATACTCTCTTGATCAAGATGGAGCACTGCATATGTGGACTTGTTTTTTCTCGACCGCACCCATATTAAAATAAAGGTGCCTGTGGGCTGTATTATAGAACTCCAATACACGACACTTGGTATATAAATGGCATTTTGGGTTTCACTGCTCTAGAGTCAAACTAGCCCAGTAAATCTTGGATTGCTTGTTTAAAGAGTGTAGGTGCAATCTTTTGGAAAGTTCAGATCTGGACAGCTGCAGGTTTCACCCAGTGTTGGCACCTTTTATGGAAAATCACAAAGGCTAAGTAGAACACAATATTTTGTCAAAAACAAGTCACCACCACATTTCAAGCACTGTGACATTTGTCTGCTGTGACATTTGTCTGTCTGAATACAAGATACTTGGTTAAAAAGATAAATTATCAACAATCATCTGAAACAGCTTCAGTGACTTATGTTTGTTCCTGGTACTAAAATATGGAAAAATCTGCCTCATTTCTGTAGAAAAATGGTTTAAATTAATTATTTCTGTTTCCAGAACAGCTAATATCCCAGGGAGATGAATTGTCATTCCAATCAAATGTTGCTGTGCCACTGACTAGCTGATGAAGAATAAACCTCCCAACAGAGGGAAAAGACTTTAAAAATACAACAAATAATATAAGAAAAAGCCAAAAGGAAAAATCAAATGAAAATCACAACTAACAAATAGGAACAAGTTCCCTATGTAAGAATATGGATATAGGGGAAAATCCACAAACAAAAGTGGGGGAAAAAACCAAAATAATAGAAAATGTTGATCCAATAAAAAAGAAATACTGATTTAGGAAGCATAAAATCAACCTATGGAATTCACCATCACAGGGAATCAATAAGGAGCATATTGTGGCTGAATTTAAATCAATGTTGAATAGCTTTAAAGCCACAGATAATATTTATAGCAACACAGGCTGAGTTAATAATAAGGTTAATCAAAGCTTCTACATCAGGACATAAATAGATCACTTATGAGGATTAAATTCCCCCCCCCAATCTCTTATCAACTGCATAGTGAAACTGAAAAAATATGTATTTTGATTTTTTCTTTCCTGTTTGTTAATTATCAGGTATTGTTGACAGCCAGAAGCAGGACCTCTGACCTGATAGACATTGTGCCACAGAACACACAGAGTCCTGGAAATTGATATGGACTGAAACTTATTCCTCACTGGAGCAATGTTTCTGTAAGACCACTGAAATTAATGTCAGTTTTGTACTTGGAAAAAAGCACACTCATTTGTGCCCACCTAAATTCTATGACATATGCAGCTCTTTTGAATACTTTAATTTCTTCATTCTCCACATACTTGTCATATTTGTCTGAACTGTATACAGGATACTGTCTTTTCCTCCCACTCCTGTTGTCATAAACAGATAGTTAAGTGTTAATGCCTCTTTTACCTGTAAAGGGTTAAGAAGTTCACCTAGCCTAGCTGACACCTGACCAGAGGAACCAATGGGGGAACAAGATATTTCAAAAGGAAGGAGGGAAGTTTTCCTTTGTTTAGAGTCTCAGTTTCAGCCGGAGTGAAAAAGATCAAGGAACCTGCCTCTTATCAGAGTAGTAAGTTTTAGAAAGGAATAAATAGGTTTATGTTTATTTCTTTGTAACCTGTCTTGTGCAATTAGAGGTAGAATCAAATTGGGTATTGGGGTATTTTCATTGGTGTACTAAGTTTTTGCCCTGGGGAACATCCTCTGTGTTTGGAATCTGTTGTCTGTGAGAGTAGCTGGTATGCTAATCTCTCCCAGAGGGTTTTCTTTTACCTTTCTTTTCTTTAATTAAAAGCCTTTTTTCTTAATACCTGATTGATTTTTCCCTTGTTTTTAGATCCAAGGGGGTGGGATCTGGATCCACCAGGAGTTGGTGGGAGAAAGGAGGGGGATGGTTAATTTCTCCTTGTTTTAAGATCCAAGGGGTTTGGATCTGTGTTCACCAGGAAATTGGTGAAGTTTCTCAAGGCTACCCAAAGAAGGGAGTGCTTGTGAATGGTGGCAGCGATACCAGATCTAAGCTGGTAATTGAGCTTAGAGCTTCCCATGCAGGTCCCCCACATCTGTACCCTAAAGTTCAGAGTGGGGAAGGAACCTTGACACCTGTTGATATTGGTTTTGTTTCCTCAAGTCTAAAAATGTCAACTAGAGACATTAAAATTGTTGGCTTGCACTACTGAAATAGTGTTTTGAAAATAATTTTGAAGAGTTAATGTCACAGGATACCATGCTGCAGAGGAGCTCAGAAATTTTGCATAGTGTGGACTACCTCCCCATCCACTGGTGATCACGCAGACCATTTCCTCCCAGACTGGTGTTTAAGTTACACCTTTGTGACAACTGCAGCAATTGCTTACGTGGGAAAGAGACCTTAGGAAGAATTCAAAATATATTAAGCTTCTTTTAAAGCAATATAGCACATGCAGAGAAGGAGATGCCTATGTCAGCCCACTTGCTGCCGACCACTACAGAGGGCTGCTGCTGATCCACAGACGAACTTACTGTATTGTAATTAAACAATTTCACATAGGAAATGGGAGGTTGCCTTGTTTTAAAGATAAAAAGCTAGTGTTGCTTAATATACAACTTGTTTATGGTCATCACAGTAATGATAGCTGTACAAATAGCTAGATCTTGTAAAATGCTTTTTATCTGTAGATCTCAAAGCTCTCTCTGGACTAGTACTCAGTTTGTACCTGGTCACAGCAAGGTTTTGGATAGGATAGTAAACATGCCTGAGCCTTATCTGCACCAGTTCTCTCACTGTCAGGAGCTGAAAAATAGGAGCTACTGTAGACCCTCACACAGTCAGCATTTTATTCTTCACTCAGCTGTTAGTTGCATGCATGGATCTAAACCTAATGTTGTCAAACAGAGTTTGACCTGTTAAATGGTATTGGAACCGTGGATACTTGCAATATCCAGCTGCTATGGGTTTCCAAGGCTGCTGGCTGTATTTCCAACCTGTATTTTTCTTAAGTTGGCAGCAGAAGAGTGGGTGCAGAAAAGGATGCTCTGCACAGTGATGTGCAACTGTACATTGACTGGAATTCAAAAGTGAGCTAGTGAGTTGTACAAAGGCATCATCAGAAAGCTGAAGTCAAACACATGCTTGAAAACCAGCCAATATGAAGTGGAGCATGTTTGTTCCATGCAACAATCTTAAAATAAAATTATTGCTTTTATTTTTATGAAGCAAACTCTTGTAGGCTACTCAACCATTTCTGCTAGTCTTATGGCTACTCTAGGCTGTGCTATTATGAGAAATCTTGGCATTATGTTAGTGGAAATAGGACATGAAGTCTCAGGACATGCCAGTGATGTATTGATAAGTAAAGATGCTTGATGCAAACTTTTTGCCTTTTTTGCAAGGTGACTGCAGAATTCAAAGAGCAGCATAAGAAAGCGTAGACTGTATGGTGTAGATCTGTCAGTGGTGAATGATGGATAGACTGGCTGAAAAGGATGACAAATTATGGGGAAGATTTTCAAAGACAGAAATGGGAGTTTGGTACCCTGTGTGATTTTGAAAGTCTCCCTCTGTTTTTAATATAGAAGAACCCACTTTTGGGTACAATACTGGCCAGAAGATAGTTTGTGTTAATTTAAGAGAGATTGACATTTTAGGCAACTGTAATGCGAAGACTTTAAGGACCACATTGTTCTAGTCTGTCTGTACAGCTCAGTGATAAAGAAATGCTTGTTTCGGAAAACATTTTGACCTCATTAGTTTATGCAACTGGTACGCCAATGAAAGAGCATGGAGAACTTACTTTTGGGAACTGATTAAAGGAGTTTGACTGCTCCATGGGTATTGCAAAACATGATGATTTTATAGCTTGATAATGCATCAGCTCCCTCCCATGTACTGAGGCTCAGAAATGTGAAGATGCACTTTTTACTACTTCACACCACCTTCAAGACTTAGCCACCTGATGGTCAAACAATTCAAAATTTGATAGCGCTGTATCACTGCCAACAGTTGCAATACTGGGCCAAAGTCAAATACAATTTAATTACTGGAGTAAAATAGTCATACTATTTTTGCACTCACACCATTGTATACCTTCTATTGATTGGACATTCATAGAGGCTTGATTTTGATGTCATGTGCACAGATTTTACACCTGTGTAATTTCACTGCATCGATTTCAGTGGCGCTACTCCTGATTTACAACAGCATGTGAGATCAGAATTATATCCCCTGTGCAAAAAGGTACTATCCAGAAGAGGGTCAGTCATTTTGCCCACCCACTTGATGTCAAATTGGTGCAAATTACATATTTAAAATAAATTATGGTTAGTGAGAGCAGGACTTTAAATTTTCATTAGATAATTAACCTTCATGGAACAGATCCTCAGCTAGGCTGTTTGTGATAGTTTGAGTGGCTTTGCTGGAGATGTCACAATTCAATCCAACTGAGAATCTGTGTGGAGTTTTGGCCCAAAAGGAATATTTTTCCGGAAAAATTTGTATCTAAAAATGGAGATATATAATGGAAACAATTTTACAGTCTTAAGTAGAGCTTTTGCTTCAGTAATATAATGCAAAATATAATTAACTGGATTGTACAAGCCTAGGGTAATTGCTAGAGATATGGGAATGTGATGAGGTTAGGGTGACCAGATGTTAAGGTAAAAATATCAGGACCGCCGCGGGGAGGGTGGGGGGAGAAGGTGGAGGCTTTTTTAAATTTTTTGTATTTTATTTTTAACACACACTCACCCATCTGGGAGTTCGGCGGCAATTCGGCGGAGGGCTCTTCAGTCACAGACGGTCTTCGGCAGCGGGTAATAAACCTTGCCACCAAAGACAGAAGCACCAACCGCCGAAGACTGTCCGCGACTGAAGGACTCTCCGCCGAAGATGAGGAAACAAAATATTGGGACAAATGGCATCCCGACCATACTCTGGTTGGGACGCGGGACAAACTCCTCAAAATCAGGACAGTCCTGATTTTATTGGGACGTCTGGTCACCCTAGATGAGATATACAAACCTCACACTGGGCAGGCCCAGTAGCTCTGCCTCTCTAGATCTGCAGAGCATGCTCTAACTAGAGAGGAAGCTTAAATGTACCTCACTCAGGGAGGAAGACAGACCTACTCTGAGGGCTCCTGGTCAAGGGTGCTGAAGAAGCCTCACTGAGAGGAATAGGAGTGCATGCTGAGCCCACTTGGGACTGAAGGTTTGGTTATCTTTTCTTTTGTTACCTTGTATTGGACTTAGAGCCATGGAGGAGAGACAGATGGTAGGAAGTGACCCAGGAAGGGTAACTCTGGTGCCAGAGACGGTTGACTTTCATAGGGCCCTGAGTCTGAGCCTGCTGGAGGGGCATAAGCCATATTCCAATCTCACTCCCCCTTTGATAAGAAGAGGGTGAGGACATTGTAACCTGAGGTGAAGCTATACCTCAGGTGAGGAACTGGACTGAAAGGCCTTCCTGCTGATAGGTGATATTGGGTGCACCTGACCCTCCATTACATGGAGGAGTCCACTAAGTGGGACTCATTTAATTTTGAAGTGTGTAAAAAGAATTAACCTCATGCAGGTAAGGAAAGGTATTGTAAATAAATACCAATCTTTAGAGAAACTTACACTATGAAGTGGAATGCTAACAAAGGACTATGAGATGTAAGATAATAGCAAGACAGGAGAAGTTTTCCAAACTGTTGCAAAATGTAAATGTTCACCTGCTTGTTTTGCTTAATATATTTAATTACAAGGATTTCCCTAAGGTAACAAATAGGCCTGCTTAATTTGATACTTTGAAGTCCAGTAAGTATTTTGACAGTTATGAGCAATCAGGACAGGCCATGGATTAACATAACATCTCTTAAAAGAAAACCAGGTTGTTTCAGGCAAAAAGTTCTCTGCAGACTTATAACACATAAGTATTTAAAATTTCTGCTGAACATCCTCATAAGGACATGACATCAAGTTGCTGGCATTTTTAATTTTTAGAGATGATTGTTTTAAAACAAAGAAAAAGTTGAATAAGTCCAATTTGATATTTATAAACAGTTAAAAAAAAAAGAGAGTGAAAGGACTTTGTTTCTTGCCTCATTTAGAATATTGTTAATACAGCAGGTCTAATCAATGTAATATTACATATCTTATCTAACTGTGATCTAAGGTAATACCAGTATGATTTGATTCGTCCCTCAAGGACCACTGAAAATTAAGAACCAATAGCAGTGCATGTTGTGTTAGAAGCAAGACTTATAATTATTAATCCAGCCAATAACTGATTTTTTTTATGATGTATCCATGCAAGTATAAAATGGAAAATATACCTAACAGTATGAACTGTAGAATGTAGCAGTCCTATATAGCATATCTTTAGCCCTTGTCAATGCTTAAAAATTAATACATATGACTTTACTATGTAAAATCAGACAATTCAGTTTTAAAAAACAATTTTACTTCCAGAATAGCCTTTTAAAACAATCAAGACAAATTTTGGAATACCATTAGTTTGCACAAAATAACTAATAAAAGATAAATTCAGAAGTCCAGATGTTGGCATGAGGTAAAACCATGTGCATTTATTTAATCTGCATTTTAGAATTAGTAAGCATAAAATTAAATACGTTGACTGTAATAATTCAGTCATACAAGTGCAAGTCTCCAGCTATAACGTATTTTATGGCAGATCATTTAAAAAATGTACCAGTAAATCATAAAAGAGGGAGCATGTCCATTTAACTTTTATTGAAGTATACAGGAGGTTTTCTTTAGAAATCAAATATGAGCATGAAGATATGGCCAAACGTAAAATCTATCAAATTCAGTGAAAATTTTCTGACTTTAAATAGTAGCTGTAAGAATGACCAATATATATTCTTTGTTACATCCGCCCTCACTCTACAAGTAAAAAAAAAATAATAAACATTCAGTAAACATTCTTTCCTAAGGTAGTTTCCCTTATATATCAGTGATTTATCCATTTCTCGTATACATAACTTTTTAAACATACCAATCAGTGGTTCTCACAATTGAAAAATAAAAGCACAAAAAAGTTTACACTGTTGTACAGGTAAATAAAAGATCATCTTGAATTAAACTGTATATCCTTAAGGGCATAGTATAGTTTCAATTTCATTACCTATTACATAATTAGCTTCTTACATACAAATATTGACATATTTGGCTTGTGCTTCAAAGCCTCTGTATCTGTAAAGTCCATGTCAATGCCACTCATAATTTGAAATCACTGGAGATGTCTTTACTGCTGCTAGGTTTAACCTGGTCATGCAATATCGTCTCCTCAGAACTTGTTGTGGCACTGCAGTTCTCGGTGGAATCATCAGAATCTGGATCCAAGCCTTCAGGGCAGGGGAGTTTTAAAAGCTCTTCACGGAGTTGAGCTGTGTGACGCTGTATGTACAGATATTAAGATGCTGATTAAAACATCATTACTTTTCACAATTCTTCTAAGAAAGTAATTTTGATGCATATTATCAATCAAATAATATCCAGGAAAAATATATTATAAACACGGGCTCCCACAAGTTGAAAACCATTTCTGTGGCTGTCAACCAGTTCAGCAACAGTAATGGTTGCAGAAATTCACATACCCACAGAGTTCTACTGAGGGTGAAGTAAAGGGGACAATGGGATGCCAATCTGCAGCAGCAGGGCATTTGGGGTCAGGAAGGCAGCAGTGGAAATGTCCTGGTTTGTCAAGCTGTGCATCACAACTGTGTACTGTCCATGCTTATAGTTGGTGTTGGGCACAGCAGGAAAATTTTGAATAATTAGAACTCACTGTCTATAAAAGGGTTATGAAAAGACACATACTACAGAGATATATAATATAAATACTGTGGACATTTCTCTAATCTGTTCACCATAAAAAGCAGTGACCCTCATTTTAAAGCTCAGTTGCACTGAAACAATGTCATTCTAGCAACAGAAAAAGTGTTTCCCAGTAATAAAGCCACAAATTCTGCTCTTGTCCAAGCAAAAAACAAAAGTTGTTAAGTATTGTATATTTTGTTACTGAACACTAAAATTGCATTGGGATGTTAGATGTGCCAGGCCACTTAAATGTACAGTTATTTGCTTATCAATTTTTGATTTTGTCTATGAAAGTAATTTGTTTTCTGGGAAGCTTCCCTTTAAATCTGTACTGCAGATTGGTTATAGGAAATTTTATCATATCCCAAAATACATCCCAACGTAACACCAAACTGCTTCAAAAGCCTTATGAAGAAAATTGAACTTGCACACTTGCATGGGGTGGAACATAACTACATAAGAAGGAAATAAATTCCATTTGTAAAATATTTCATAAATGATCATCAAGAGATGCAGTGTGACTGTCAGTTTTACAGTTTATTTTAAAGCTTCAATCATGTTTCAACTTTTTTTTTTTAAATATTGCTATTTTTGCTTGTTATACTCATACATGCAGGATAGTTTCATTAAAGTGAACTGTTGCTTCATGTTACCTGTCATCATATTAGCATGCCTCACCTTAAGAGCTGCTGCGTGATGAGACATAGTCCTGCCTACCCGTTTGTCACTGCTGTACTGCTGTATATCTGCTATCCACTCCTCACACTGGGCCATGATCTCCACCCTTTTCAAGTAAAAATGTTTGTGTATGACCTGTAAGAAATATACAAGATAAGAAGAAAAAATTTTAATCACTGGCTTCCAACAACCACATGCTTTTAAGAACAGCAAGGCTGTGAGTTTTGACCTAAAAATATCAAGTAGATCAGTGGTTCTCAACCTTTTTGAGCTCAGGACTAATTTGCAAACCTTGATAGCCTATCATGACACAGAGAGACCTCCACCCCCAGAAGCCCGCAGACCCAGTCCTCACCTCCAAACCCTCTGCAGGGTTGCAGCAAGGGGGTGGGTGGCCTCAGAACTAAGATTCCAGACATTACAGCTAGGGAACTCCCTAACTGGGGAAAGGGTAGTGAGCTGAGATATTCCCCCCAAAAATACGGGGAAGAGTAAGGGGTGGGGTGGGATTTGGGGGCAAAGTGGCGTGGGGCTGGGCAGCAGGATGGGGAGTTGAAGAGAGGATGTTGCAAGGCAGAGGATAATTTAAAGGACCAGTATTTACTAGAGAATCTGACAGCACTATGACTCATTCCCTCCGAGCTCCAGGCCCATAGGGCTGGTTGGGTATGGCACCCTGCTCTGGGCACTGTGGCCTCCAGAGTCACTATGGCACTCAGTTTTGGGCTGGCTGGACCAAATTTGTGAGTGGCTTTATAACCTGGTGGATAGGGTTGCAATGCCAAGAGGGGAGGTTAGCACAGCCAGCCCCGGACCCTTTTATGCGTTCTGGCTATCCAATTTTGGGTCACAATCCACAGCTTGAGAAACCCCGATGCAGATGAGAACATTGTCATTTAGGTATTTTGTGTTATATGGCTGAAGATTAAACAAAAGCCTAAATACAATACCCTACTGGACTCTAAAATATTGACAGTAAAATGGTAGCCAAATTCCATGACTGTACAGAAATCCCAGATGTATTTGCAACACAGGGCATACATTTACACACAAATATTTTCTAATCTGGAAAAGAACAGATACAATACATAGGGCTTTTCATGAGTTTTAAAGCCACTGCCCTCATAGAACAGAATGTGTTTGGTGGAAGGGGGTAGAGCACCAGTTATGTCTCTAGTCAGTGCCACTTTCTGCCTGAACAGTAAACAGGTAGACAGAAGAACTTGTATTAGCAAGTGGGTGTATGGAAGAATGTCAACTGTGCAGTATATTCTTCCCCAGAGCTGGCCACGGACCATCAGCTAGTGTGCAAGGGGGCAAGGCCACAGTTATGTCCCCTTGCGGTTACCACCTTTGGTGGTACTAAAACTCCCTGTAATGCTCTTGTGATTTTAGAGTTCAGGCATCAGCATTCAGGCTGCCCCCTACACAGGTGGGAGCCAGAATCTGACCCTATACGTATCTTGGTGTTTATATACAGTTTTAGAGAGCACACAAAAGTAGTCCTAACTTTTACTAATGGCATGAGACTCTTAGCATGACTTTGTCAGAAATTTCTAAACCTTAAGTGGGGTCACAGATTTGTGAAACTAGAGAACTACTCTGAAATAGTTTCCTAAAGAAGTTTATCAAGCACACTATCAATTACGTCAAGGCTGAGTATTTTTGCAGTACAGTAGACGTGGGGCCATATTCTCCACTGCTTATTTCCTCTTTTCCTTATTATTCCTCTTGGGGTAAATAAACAAACTATCCTGAGAGTTGTTTTTCCTCATTTATAGCAGACACTATGAATAAACAGTGTGTAGAGTACTTAATTCCCTCCTTTACTCTTCTTCGCCCTACTAATTGTATAGGCAGCAACCTAGTAGTGCCTGTTTGCCTTCTTAGGCTTCAGGTAGAACAGATGCTTATTTTATCCAAAAGGTTTTTGTTTGGTTTGACCAGACTAATTTATAGGGATAGCCATACTCCCTCTAAGCTAAGGGGCCAATAAGTCAAATAGGTGCTGAAGCTTCTGCACTCAGAAATTCTTTGTCCTTTGGGGACAACCTGAATGTTAGCTTCTTCAGCGATGACAAAGAGGATTGGGAAAGCTGCCAACACTGTCAACATTCATCCCAATGTCCTCTGAGGGATCAAGCAGTTTTCAGGCTGTATATATAGGATAGGAGAGAGAGAACGAACCAACCCAGGGTAACTAATGGCTTCAGAGATCAAAAGGCTCAGACTACATCCCTAGTAGTAATGAAGTCAACAGCAGAAGTCTTTGGTTCCAAGACTTTCATTCTGAGAAAGCTGTTCGAGACAGTGTGTGTCATTCACTAAATATTTGTACATTGCCTAAGACAACAGGGCCCAACCTAGTTGAGGCCTCTAAGCACTACGGCCTATAAGCACTACTGAAGTATAAATGATGAAATAAGCCCCCATTCAGACTACTTAGCAGCTGTCACAGAAGATAGTGCTCTGCTTAAAACAAATCACAGATAAAAAGAAGGGGTAAAGATTGTACTTTCCAATGCATTCCCCAGATCCATGGTGATGCTTGGGAAAACTTGGGAGGACTCTCTCAAGGTGGTTCCCCTGGATAATCAAGGCTCTTGACTTTTCTGAAACCAGAGCAGGAGCCAGGGGACAGATGGTACCTCCCTTTTTCACACACACTCAATTCTGCATAGGAAGCAGTCAGATGTGAGCTGCTGGTTCTTAGACCTCCTAAGCTTCCTGGATACCTTTGCATCTTAAATCTTACAGGAAGAATGGTCTAGTGGTTAAGGATGGTAGCTTTAAATTTGGGACACCCAAGTTCAATTCCCTGCTTCTATCACAAACATCCAGTATGACCTCGGGCAAATCACTCCTGTAAAATGAGGATAAAAGTATGCTCTTACCTTATAGGGGTGTTGTGAGGATAAATACTTTCCAACCCTGATATTCTATGATTCAGGTGCTTAAATACTAAAAGTACAGAACCTACTATACACAGATCAGTCCATCCCTTGTCTTGCCTTTGGGCCAGGCAGTTCAAGAAGGGACTGGCACTGACTCAGCTGGAAAGTTTTTCAAAGTCTCTTTCATCAGGAAGAACTGGAATTACAATTAACACACTTTCCTGGACTGGAGAGTGAAACTAGCACAAACAATGCATCTCTTAGCTAAGTGCCCAGGCACTTGCTATGTGGATCAGGAATATCTTACTCTCTGGAGAGAGTACCACCTGAATTTAGTCTGTTGACTAATATATGCTGGCTAGCATACATATATATACAGTTAAACCCTGTTATCTCGACGGCCTAGGGGTTTGCCAAAAGCCATCGAGATAACCAATGATCGAGATAAACCCCTATCCACCCCCCCACCCCCTCCCTGCCCCCTTACCGCGCTGCCTGCACGTGGCTGGATCCGGCAAAGCGGAGCCGGGCGGACGGACGGACGGGCGGGCGGGGAAGCGGAGCCGGCGGGCGGGCGGCAGGCGAAGCCGGGACCAGGTATGTGGGGCGGGGACGGGCAGGGACCAGGTATGCGGGCCGGGCGGGTGGGCGGGGACAGGCAGGGACCGGGTATGCGGGGGCGGGGACCGGCGGGCGGGGAAGCGGAGCCGGCGGGCGGGCGGCAGGAGAAGCCGGGACCAGGTATGTGGGGCGGGGACGGGCAGGGACCAGGTATGCGGGCCGGGACGGGCAGGGACCAGGTATGCGGGCCGGGCAGGCGGGCGGGGACGGGCAGGGACCAGGTATGCGGGGGCGGGGAAGCGGGGACCGGCGGGCGGGGAAGCGGAGCCGGCGGGCGGGCGGCAAGAGAAGCCGGGACCAGGTATGTGGGGCGGGGACGGGCGGGGACGGGCAGGGACCAGGTATGCGGGCCGGGCGGGCGGGCGGGGACGGGCAGGGACCAGGTATGCGGGGGCGGGGAAGCGGGGACCGGCGGGCGGGGAAGCGGAGCCGGCGGGCGGGCGGCAAGAGAAGCCGGGACCAGGTATGTGGGGCGGGGACGGGCGGGGACGGGCAGGGACCAGGTATGCGGGCCGGGCGGGCGGGCGGGGCCGGGCAGGGACCAGGTATGCGGGGGCGGGGAAGCGGGGACCGGCGGGCGGGGAAGCGGAGCCGGCGGGCGGGCGGCAAGAGAAGCCGGGACCAGGTATGTGGGGCGGGGATGGGCGGGGACGGGCAGGGACCAGGTATGCGGGCCGGGCGGGCGGGCGCGGCGGGCGGGCGGCAGGAGAAGCCGGGACCAGGTATGTGGGGCGGGGACGGGCAGGGACCAGGTATGCGGGGCCAGGCGGGCGGGGACAGGCAGGGACCGGGTATACGGGGGCGGGCGGGGAAGCGGAGCCGGGCGGACGGCCGGGCGGCGAAGCGGGGAACCGCGGGGCTGGGGAGCCGGGGAGCGGGCGGCTGGGGACACGGTGGGTCGGGGACGCGGGGAGCCGGGCGGCTGGGGACGCGGGAAGCGGGCGGCTGGGGAACCGCGCGGCTGGAGAGCCGGGGAGCCGGCGGCTGGGGACGCGGGAAGCGGGCGGCTGGGGAACCGCGCGGCTGGAGAGCCGGGGAGCCGGCGGCTGGGGACACGGTGGGTCGGGGACGGGCTCGAGATATTAGGGTTCGGCAAATCGACATAACGGATGAGAAACTCATAAGCCAAAGAGGGAGTCTGGCGGTTCCACCCTTAAACCGTCGACTTAACAGGATTGGCAAGTTAACCGAGGTCGACATAAATGGGTTCGACTGTATTATGTTGATACTATTACCCGCAATATATATTCCAAGCATTTAAGTATATATATTAAGCATTAATATAGCAGCTATATAGCCCAAATTGGCTTGTACTTTTATTATAACCCTGTTAACTTATGGTAAGTATCCCATAACACCTTGCATTTGCTGAAGCAGGCATTTGGCACAAGCAGATAATAAACTTGTCAAAATCAAGATACATTCTTTCTGAGTCTTAGTACAAGCTAGGGAAGTACCTTCACGGATCAGTACCTGGAATGCTAATACCCAAAACAAAGATAAGGAAGGAACAGAACAACAAGTTAGGGAACTGGAACAAACTGATACGTTGGATTTTAGTGATGTGTAAAGAAATGTGTAACTTGTAAAATCATACCAGCTCAAATGTACAACTTTGGGGAGCACACCTACTGTGTAAGGTGAATGTAACATCGCTGCACAGGACTGACCACGGTATGTGAATTCCAAAGCAGGTAACCCAATGCAACACAGAACCTGATGCAACTGACCCCTTGGAACTGGGCTACAGAGTTAGTTATAATTACTAACCAGCCAAAATACAATTATAATAAAATCTGAAAAACTAATGCACTGTTTACACTAACACTATACTTACGTGGTTGATAAACTGATGATGGGGGGAAACAACCAAGGCAGTCATTTACTGTGGTAAGAAACCTATGGGACTAGGGAAGCAGTAGTTTATATACTCCTGCACTCAATGTTGGATTTGCATGCAAGTATGTAAGGCAGCACCAAGGTTACTTGACAGAGGGATCCAACTTTACATAGGCACACCCAGAAGTGGGGATCTACACAGATAATACTTGGAGAATAAGAACCAAATCTATTTATCATAGTGTCTTTAAAAGGCTTTTTAGTTTAAAGAGAAAAACCTAGTGCTAGGCATGTCCTTGCTGTACTGCAAAGGGACAAAAGACATTTTCGATGTAATACTGAGCTGCTCAATTATTTTACTGATGAATCAATGATTCTGCTCCCATTGCTAGCTCCAAACATTATAAAATGCCTTAGTCAATGTCACACCTAACATGACAAGTAAAGTGGAAGAGGAGAAAGTCATGAGGGAAAGTCAATGAGTTGTTCAATTAAATTTTGTCAGTAGCAAAATATGTTATTTTATTCTTTTAGCAGCCCTTTGACCACAAAAGCCAGATACTTTCAAGGTAAAACATCTCTTTGTACAATGGTAGGATAATAAAATACTAATTTAATTCCAGAAAGCATAAGTGCCCAATTTGTCAAAGATAATCTATCTTTATTGTGAGTATTCTTTTCTTAGTCAGTGTGTACTATTAAAAGTTTCAGAGAAGTCTTACAATCAGTTGAAGTGTATTAAGCCTGCTGTTGGAAGTGGTAAGAATAATGCATGGTTTTTACAAGTGACAACCAGTAGCTGACATTATGACAAAACTTAGCAATTTGCGTCTTCTTTTACATAAGAAAAAGGCTCAAAGCAGGAAAAAGTAAATGAGCATAAATAATGTGTCATGGGTAGAAAGTCTAGCTGGGAGTTGAACAGAATTTTTTTAAAACCATGTTCAAACTGCTAGAATCACGCATTCCACTTTTCTTAGACGTTAGGGAAGGCATCAGTTCTCACAGTTGGGAGTTACCCTTAATCTGATATACACACCTTCACAGTTTAATAGAGGTGTGAAATTGTCTAAGAAAAATTATGACAAATATCAGATTTCTTGCTTGGCTGCATAGTTAGCAAGGTTTTTTAGCAACATCAAATATAAATGAAAAAAGAGGAAGATCATCATAGTCTGATGATATCTTCATTAAAATGCTAAATGAAGATTAAATTAAATGAATTGCCACATGCCATGGACAATGTACATTTTTTCTTATGATGAAAGACTGTCAGTGAAAATCTATTTCCTAAGACTTCCAACTCCCCCCAGATATTAGTATTTCAAGGAAAAAAGAAGCTACATTCTATTATATTAAACAAACAATTAGAACTCCATAGAACCAGTATGAGTCAAATTCACTCCTGTGCCACACCATGCCTCGCTTAGTTTTTTCATTCTGTATGTTTTATGATCAGCCTTTAGATACTGGCTAAGTAGTTTTTTCAGTTTTGAATTGCACATTAAAGACAAATTTATTTAAACTTAAAAAAAGAAAATGCAAATGAGAAAAGTGTCTTCTTGCAGTCACATGTATCCTTTGCAGCTTGCTAATTTGCACCTCACTACTCTGCATATGCAATAATTCAACTCCCCAAAATGGCAGGTTCTCTGCAGTTCTTGATAAAGATCTAATAATGTTGCTGTGAAATCTCAAAAAATTCCATTAGTTTTACAAAATATATTACCGAATATTACTTGTAAACTATTAAATAATTACAGCTAGCATGAGCGAACAGGTACCATTAAGGTTGCAGGAGTTTCCTTTTATAAAGGGCCATTTCTATTAAACTACAAGTCTGCAAACTGTTCTTCTTTCAGGTTCCCCAACCTTGCCAAGCTCAGCATCAGAATCAAGCTCCCCACAGATCAGGACCCACCAACTCAAAGCAGCACTAATCCCTACCAGTACAACAGATGCAAAATCTACAGACATATTTCCACTGCTTCAATGATCAACAACCCCCACAACAGACCTTTCAATACCCATGAGTTCTACAAATGCCTATGACAACATGTGGTATACCTCATCTAGTGCATCAAACACCACAACAAGTTTAGTTTCACCCAAGTACTTCTATCACTAAAACAAAGCGGAGTCTGGTGGCACCTTAAAGACTAACAGATTTATTTGGGCATAAGCTTTCCACGTTGTTTTTGTGGATACAGACTAACACAGCTACCCCTCTGATACTTTAAACCAGTGGTCCCCAACGCGGTGCCTGTGGGTGCCATGGCGCCCGCCAGGGCATCTATGTGCGCCCGCGTACTGTCTGGCAGATGAGCATCCGCCGAAATGCCGCTGAGAAGCAGCATCATCCAGAGGCATCACTGCCAAAATGCCGCTGATTTTTGGCGGTGACGCCTCTGGATGCTGCTGCTTCTCGGCGGCATTTCAGTGGCGACGCCTGTTGACGTTGCCGCTTCTTGGCGGCATTTCGGCGGATGCCAGTCCTCGGTGGCTCGTCGTCCGGCGCCCTCCGGACGAAAAAGGTTGGGGACCACTGCTTTAAAGCATCACTATGCTCTCGAATGAACTCTCACAGAACAATTATAAGACAAACACCCTACCACCAATGGGTGAACACTCCAGTGGTGAGCTCGAGCCGATTCGCACCGGTTCGCAGGAACCGGTTGTTAAATTTAGAAGCCTTTTTAGAACCGGTTGTTCCAAGAGAATCCCAAAACAATCAGCAGGCAGGTAAGCCGGGCAGGGGACGCGCGGAGGGTTCCAGGGAGGCCCTGTGGCACCGGTCCTGGTGCCGGCTGAGCGGCTCCGGCCCGGCTTGGCTTGGGGAGTCAGGCCCCACAGCGCCGGTCCCGGTTGAGCGGCTCTGGCCTGGCCCAGCTCGGGGAGTTGGGCCCCGCGGCGCCGGTCCCGGCCGAGCGGCTTCCGCCTGGCCCGGCGAGTCGGGCCCCGCGGCGCCGGTCCCGGTGCCGGCGGAGCGGACCCAGTCCCGGTCCCAGGCAGTGTGGTAAGGGGGCAGGGAGGAGGTGTTCGGTGGGTTGTGGGGAGGTGGATGAGGGTGGACAGAGGTCAGGGTGGTCAGAGGGCAGGGAACAGGGGGATTGAATGGGGGCAAGGATTCCAGGGGGCAATCAGGAAGGAGCAGGGGTTGGATGAGGTGGTGGTGGGGCAGTCAGGGACAGAGAGAAGGGGTGGTTGGATGGGGCAGGGATTCCAGGGGGCCATCAAGAATGAGAGGAGGGGTTCGATGGAGCAGCAGGGAGCAGTCAGGGAACAGGGAAGGGGGGGATGGGTTGGGGTCCCCGGGGGTGTGTGTCAAGGAACATGGGCGGTTGGATGGGGCACAACCCCCTGGAGGGGGGCACGACCCCTTCATGAGGTGAGGAGGAGGGAACCTTTTAATATTTTGGCAGCTCGTCACTGGAACACTCTTCACAAAACTATCACTCCACATCTGATCCCTCGTCCTCAAAGGAAACCTGCACAATACCTTTGAAAGATGAGCCTGGGAACTTAAATTCCTAACCCTGATAGACACCAAAAATCATGGACTCAATAGATACTGGTTTTATTACTCATTACAACAATCTGTAACCCACTAGCTATCCTTTGTCCTCTGACTGCAGAGGTGTTAAATGCCCACTTCATTTTGAATGGGTTTCTTGCAACACCTGTTAACTCATGCTTAACAATCTGTTCCACCTTGTATTTAGCTTTGACACTGATTACCTTTCCCAGACCTGAAGAGTAGCTCTGTAGAGCCTGAAAGCTTGTCTCTTCCACCAACAGAAGTTGGTCCAATAAAAGATATTACCTCACCCACCTTGTCTGACTCATCTTTCAGGCTGACATTTTCCAGATCTGGTCTCTCCCCAGCAGTGAAATTTTTGGGAACATTTCAGAATTAGTAGTTCAGTTGGTTTAGTGTATGAAGAGTAAAAAGTGACACTTCTGTCACTGTCTTTTTCAGATCACTCGAATGCTTCAGTAGGAATGGGTGGAAAGGTGAAATGTAGTGAAAAAGACAGCCCCTGGGTCTGAAGTGTACTTTTCAGCTATGTGGTGAAAGCCTGTTTAGATTCGGAAGAGTTATGAGGATTTTAAAATGGAACTTGTGCATGCAAAATGTAACATACAATAAGGCTTCACTTTTTTTCTCCTGCAACCTACCATGGTTTCACAGGCACTGCACATGGTTGTGTTGGTTGAGTAGAATTTCTCTTTCTATACACTATCCCTAAACATTCTGTTGACTGGGGATGTAGGAAAAATGAGTGGAATTTCTCATCTAACATCCTAGTCCACATGCATCATCTCCGTGTGGGTCTGTAAAAGGAATAACGCAGTTCTGCATAGGGATCACAATGTTTCTAAGGCATCTGGTGCACTGTATTTTGGGTCCCTTGCAACAAAAACCTTTAAGCCGATAGTATATTTAACTGCACCAAAAATGTTAGAGCCTTGTTTTTTGTTAATGACCTTTGAGCACCTCACTTTGAGGTGTAGCCCAAAGAACCATGCTTAATTCAAATTTTGCACACTTTACTTATGCAGAAGGGTCCTACAGTTAGACTATTGGAGACCAGGTTAAGGAAGAGCTGGAGGCTCTTGGAGAGTTACAAGAAGAGAAGGGGACAATTGGAGGATTACAGTTTGGAAGATGGGGAGGAAGGAGAAAAGGATATCTTTTATCCAAAACCTGAAAATAACCTTCAATTCAAAGGATGGAAGCTCAGGCCATTTCTCTCCAATAAGGTGCAATCCACCATTAATCAAGTTACTGATGGGTGTTTCATATTATACCTCAGGATTTGTTTGCTTTTAGTGGGATGAAATCTGCCCCCTAATGTTACATTAAACCACAAACAACTAAACAACTAAGTGAAAAGTAATTCAGGCCCAGCTACAAATCTCTTGTATAGGCAGTGAACTTCTGTACTCTTGCAATCACTTTGAAAAGGCAGACACTAGAAATAAAGTAACAGTAATAGTCATTATCTGCTCTCATGAAATGATCTCATGATCTCTCTACTGGGATAAACCCATTTGGATGCATCTTATTCCTTCACCTTCTTCAGGAAGGGACAGGATGAGATATCTCCCTTATAAAAGCCATTAGCAGAATCTGAGCTATATAGCAAGTGTTTGAAAAATACTAAGATCAAATTCTGGGTGCTTTAATATAAAGGACAACAGTACTGAACAGGAATCAAGGTATTTAGGAACTGAACTGAGCTTTATAGTACATCCAAATTTATAGCTTTAATGTACAAATTATAATGGTGTAGTTTAGTATCCTTAACTTCTAGGCTTTTGTCTTTTTGAAGGGTAAGATTGTGTATATGTCTTGTAGGTTGCAGAGAACATCAGAGAGATATATATGAAAATGACTAACTCTACCACATTCTACCATCTTTAGTTGTTTCATTTAAATAATTACAATTTGATATTTTTCCTGGAAGAGTAAAGTTGTTACAAATATTTATTAAAAAAGGATTTATTAGTGAAGATGGGTGTAACAGTGAAGGGCACTGTTACATAAAATGTCAAAAGTCAGTTTAGAAGAATATCAGGGGCTCTCTTATTATATTTATATCTTGATTGACAGGGCCAGAATATCCTGCATATATGTTGCTATTCATGTATGGGTGTAATACTCTGTCCCCTGTCATGTAAGTGGTTGAGTGTCTGGGATGTTCACTGGTGTTTGATCACTGCTTCCATATTCACGTGAACATTAAAATTTGTTCCTGAAGACACTCAAGCTCTTTCCATTCTAAGGGTGGAGATCTATTAACATGTACTTTGAAGAAAATGATTAACTCATTCAAAGAGACGCATGATCTAGCAATGTGTTAAAATCAACATATTATAGGGTTACTCAATCTACATTTTTATGACATTTTTCAGCCAGAAAAAACACTAAATACTTTACAAACTCATGTATAAACTATACGCAGTACTGGGAATCACTTCACCCATCACTATGGTGCAGCCAGCTCTGGAATGAAAAGCTGCTGCTGTTTAACTCAATAAAACACTTCTTTTTTATGGACTCTGATGATTGGTTGGTCAAACAAACAACTTAACATCTTCCATTAATGTCTGTACTGATTATTTTACTTCCTTTAATTTGTCATCTATTTCTTCACTTGCCACATCTAGTAACAGACTTGTAAGCGTCAATCTGTCTGGAGGAGTATAACCAGAGTGAAATCTTTTCTTTAATACCTCATTTTGCAGTACATTGAAGGCAAGATCATTAGCAGAAAATTATCAAGTTCAAGAGAGTTGTTTTTACATCAATTGACCTTTGCCTTTCAAAGACAGACAGTGCTCCTAAACCAAACTGGTGATGTTCAGAGCTGGAAACTGGTTTTCTCTACTTTCTGAAATGAGTACAAACCCTAGGTAGCATATTAATTAGCTCAAGAACATTTATAATTTGCTTTTGAATTATCTGTTTTCATTACTCTAGTCCATTCACTCACTTGTTTCCTGCCCCTTCCTTCCTTTAGGCATCTTGAGTTAGATAAATTAATACACTAATGTTTGGTAAACCTTTAGTATGTATTTGCAGTATTGATCAGTAGATTTTGCATGTAATGCAGTTAGAATAAGAAACAACACATCTGATGCTGTGAAAAGTTAAAAATACAAACTAGCTAAGCTTTACAGAACCACATTTTATCAGATTTTCCACTCATCTTTCTAGAAGTTTAAAGATTCTAGAAAACTCATCTAATAAACTCAACTCCACCAATGCATCAAATTTCTTGTTGTTTTCTAATAAGTATAGCAAGAACCTTGATATTCCCATCATTTCTTTCAACGTTTTTATAAAGTTAAAGTTCTCATTCAACAAGAAGGAAATCTTAGATGTTGATAACACAAATGCAAGGAGTATGGGGCATAAACAGGAAGAAATTTAAGTATTAGTGCGTAAGCTAAAATTACGACTTGACTAGCATCAAAGAAATATGATGGCATAAAGCTTATGACTAGAATACTGGTACAAAGGGATCCTTGTTCAGGAAGGGCAAGCAGGGAAAAAGGGCAGGAGATGTTGCATTATACATCAGGAATATATACAGTTGTTCTGAGGTCCAAGTGGTGATAGGCAAGCCATTTGAAAGTCTCTGGGTAAAGATAAAGGGGGAAAAAAACAGAGAAGTGATGTCATGCTCGGAGTCTACTACAGACTACCAAATCAGGAAGAGGAGGTGATTGAGGCATTTCTAGAACAAACAACAGAAATATCCAAAACACAAGACCCAACAGTAATGGGGGACTTTAACTACCAAGACTTCTGTGGGAAAAGTAATATGGCAAAACACAGAATCTCTAATATGTTCTTGGAATGTATTGGGGACAACTTTTTGTTTCAGAAAGTGAAGGAAGTAACCAGAGGGACAACCATTTTAGACTTGATTCTGACCAACAGGGAAGAATTGGACGTGAATTTGAAGGTGGAAGACAATTTGGGTGAGTGATCATGAAATGATAGACTTCATGATTCTAAGGAAAGGCAGGAGTAAGAGCAGCAGAATAGGGACAATGGACTTCAACAAACTCAGAGAGCTGATAGATTTTCTTCCCATGAGACCTGACCTAAGGGAAATGGAGTTGAGGAGAGGTGGCAGTTTCTCAAGGGGACAATATTAAAGGCACCAACTGCAAACCATCCCGATGGGAAGGAAAAATAGGAAGAATAGCAAGAGGCCAATATGGCTCCATCAGGAACTCATTAATGACCTGAAAATCAAAAAGGAATCCTACAAAGAGTGAAAATATGTACAAACTGCAAGTACAAAAGTATAGCACAGGCATGTAGGGACAAAATCAGAAAGGCGAAGGCAGAAAATGCATTACATCTAACAAGGAAATAAATGACAATAAAAAGATGCTCTTTAAATACATTAGGTACATGAAAAAGATGAAGGAAAGTGTAGCAGGAAAGGAGAGTTAATAACTGATGATATCAAGAAAACTGAGGTGTATAATGTCTATTTTGCTTCAGTCATCACTAAAAAGGTTAATTGTGACCAGATACCAAGCCAGGAAGTGTTTCAAGCACTCTGGAAGACAGGATTAGAATTCAAAATGACTGACAAATTAGCGAACTGGTCTCAAATCAGTAAGATAAAATCAATAAAGGAAGGAAAAAATTAGATGCCCAACTACAAAATGGGGAATAACTGGCTACGTAGTAGTATTGCTGAAAAGGATCTGAGGGTTATAGTGGATCACAGATTGAATATGAGTCAATGATGTGATGCAGTTGCAAAAAAGACTACTATTCTGTGGTGTATTAACAGGATTGTATGTAAAACATGGGAGGTAACTCTCCCACTTTGCTTGACACTGGTGAGGCCTCAGCTGGAGTACTGTCTCCACTTCTGGGCACCACAAATTAGGAAAGCTGTGAATAAATTGGAAACTCCAGAGGAGAGCAACAAAAATAATAAAAGGTTTAGAAAACCTGACCTCTGCTGTAAGGTAAAAGAACTGGGCACATTTAGTCATGAGTAAAGATGACTGACTGGGGACCTGATAACAATCTTTAAATATGTTAAAGGCAAAAGCCAGCGTTTATTTTGTTTCATAATACCTACCTCCTTAAAACATGGTGAAGGGTTTCTGATTTGTTCAAGCATAGCCCACTTGACTGTTGCCTGTCGTATATTTCCATCATATTCTCTGGAACTCTGTGTACCACTAGGAGTACCTCTAGATCTTTCATATCCCGGTTCATTAAAATAGGGTTCTGCTACCAATATGAGGGACTGGACAGACACCAACACCTGTGGAGAGAAGCAGTTAAATGAGTAAATGAAAAATAATTCAGCCCATTACATAATGACCACCACTTGTTTTTAAAATACATTATATATTAAAAGATTTGTCTTCATTACAAGAAATATTCTATGACAAATTAATGTATGTTGTAAAATATGAATATTTCATACTAGTGGGGAATTGTGGCAAATATCTATTCCATCTGAAACAATTACCATACTTATACTAAAAATCAACATCCATACAACTGTAACCCTAGTCCAAAGAAAAAATAAATTAGAAAACTATAAGAAGATAAATATGTAGCTACATATTACTTCCAGAGCTAAACATTTTTTGAATAAATTGGCCTGGCCCCACATAGATTTTTAGGCAGTTTGAACAAACTAACAACGGTGTCTTTTATTACATTAAAAACTTAACCATTGTTACTTTGTTCAAACTGCTTAAAAATCCATAATCAGTGGAGGTAAAAATTCTAGCTTTCAGGTCCAAGCGTAGCACAGATGCAGCACATAGATTTTTGAGAATAAAAGCTGAGCACTGTAAGTATAAACTGAATATTTATAAAATGAAACAGAGTATAAAAGTTAAATAGCTGAAGTGCCACAGCTTCACTATTGCCTGTCACACCCTGATTCAGGATTCTGTGGTTTTCGTGCAACATCTCCTGATATTGCCAACACCTAAAGCAGCTCTCCCTAAATTAACTTAGCTATTAGTGCCATGGTTAATTACTGCAGAAGAAATTCAGCTCTTCATAGACCAAAAGCAGCTAAAATAAACTTTCAAAGTAGTAAAAAAAGCAAACATAAAAAAGTTCTGTAGGAAATACAAACTCAATCTACAGTAAGTTGACTGCACATTCACTATTTATTTTATTGGGATTTATATACACACACAAGGTATGTAGCCATATGCACTAGGTAACCTTCGAAAAAAAACCTCAGAAGTACCTACATGAAACACAACACTCCAACATACCTAATGTGCAGTAGTAACATGCAGTTAGACCCATGGCCAGCAATCAAATAGATATTTAATGCTAAACTCCCTCTCCAAAAATTCACTCGCTCTAAAAAAAACCCACCTCAACGAGGGGCATGGCTCCCAGCGCTGGGGCACTGTTTAAACTGGCACTTTACGGCGCTGCAACTTGCTGCGCCTCGGGGGGTGTTTTTTCACACCTCTGAGCGAGAAAGTTGCAGGGCTGTTAATTTCCAGTGTAGACAAGCCCTTAGTTTCAGTGGAATTCCCTATGTAACTTACTACCACAAAACACTATACTCCGTTTGACATGGAAAAAAAGCTTTGAAATTTAGGTGCAAAGAAATCATTTAGAAGACTAAGTAGATGTCTGATTATTCTCTTTTTAAAAGAAAAAAGTATTATTTCAAAGTTTTTAGATCTACTGATATTATATTAGCTATATAATATAATGTAACTTGGTACTTTAGTTATTTATTTGTAAAGATTATGGTTAACTGAAAGGACCCAATATTCTTCTCAGACATACAAAATAAATAGGGGGGCAGAATTTGGCCTTGATTTCCCTCTTTTCACCATCTGAACAAGAAGAAACAATTCTTATTTGAAACAGAGGCTTAAACAATCATTTTAAAATATTTAATGAAGTATCAGGTGAATGAAATTAGATTTTTGTAGATCCATTCTCATTATTATTACATCTCTGATGAGCTGGAGGTCATTCTAGCATGTGATAACACAAATAGGAGTGGGTGAACTTATTTTGATCAAAATGAATCTTACTGAATTAATTTGCACCAAGACAAAATGAAGGTGATGAGCTGAGGGACAGCATAGTGTCTAGTGGGCTGAGCAGGGGACTGGAATCTAAGAACATCTGAGTAAGAGTCTCATTCGGCCTTTAATTCACTGAGTGATATTTAGCATAATGATTAAATCTTTCTGACTCAGTTTCTCCATCTCTCCACCTCTACCTCTGTCACTGGCTGTTTATATATTTAGCAGTTCAAACACGTTAAATGCTATAACATACTGTATAATCAGAACTGCAAAACAGCACCTCTACGAAAGTTAGCTGCCAATGCTGCATATGAAATAAATACTTGCGAGCTTCCATTGAGGTACTTTTCTAATAAAGAAAATGTGTTAGGTTTTCATCTCCATATCAACATCAAAAGTCATTTTTCTTCAAATACAAATTCTTGTGCTTGTTGAATAAAAGTTAGACTATATTCATCAAAAATGTAGACTAACAAACTAGACTCCCCCCCCGCCCCATGGAATCAAGAGATACCAAAAAAGGGGTGGGTGTGTCTGTGTTTTTAAGATTTATTATAAAGCTGTTGTCTTGCTATCTAGTTCTTTCAGTATCGATCTTAAGCGGAGTCAGTTTATGGTTGTCCTATCTAATGGATGTCGTCTTTCATATAAAAAAGAAAAAGCTATTTTATTTTGGGTTCTGTTTATCTATAAAATAAAATTGTGTTTTTTCTATTATAATA
This sequence comes from Mauremys mutica, assembly GCF_020497125.1. Taxonomy (NCBI): domain Eukaryota; kingdom Metazoa; phylum Chordata; order Testudines; family Geoemydidae; genus Mauremys; species Mauremys mutica. The sequence goes on along the minus strand of NC_059074.1, from coordinate 146,037,135 downwards.
AAGAGTGGAATTTTCACAAGTGTTTAGAGTCAGCCTAATTCTGCTCCCTCTGAAGTCAATGGGAGCTGAGTTAGGCCAACTCCGAAAGCTTTTGAAAAATCCACCCCAAAATGCTACATGTCAAAACTTGTCATAAAAATCAGTGTTGAACTCATAGGATTCACTACATAAAGAACACAAAAACTCTGCCATATTTACTGTTCAAACATCTTACATTCTGGGTATTTTAAAATTTAGACATAGTAGACACTGAATAGCAATAGATATTAGCTATTCATGGCTTCGAACATTATGCACAGTCTTAACTAATAAGCAGATTTGCTGCTGTATATTATGTTTTCAGCTACCTAAAATCTCTGAACTGAATTTTCCACTTTCATCTGCGTTAGAAAATTCTTAGTGTTCTCTTACTACCTTCAAAATGGAACCCATATAAAATAAAATAACCAGCAGACCACAGATTTCAATATAAAATTGCAAACTATTTCTAAACTAGTTTTTTTGTAACAATCAAATCTAACATTCCATAGAAACATATGATTGCCTCCCCTCTCCCAGACGTAATCTGTAATTACATAAATGAATAAAGAAAAGGTCTGTTGAACTAAATTAATCTAAACCAAACAAGGATAAAAAGGCCTCTGGTGAACACAGGGTTTCTATCATACGCACCGTTATCCATTACATTTTTAGTTAATGTTTTCCAAACAAACGTTCAGTTTATCCTATTTTTCATCAATTAGTGTTTACAAAGTAATTTGAAAATGCAAAGAATTATGGCCCAGATGGTCTCTATGTATGAAAAACCTAGTCTGGGGAACAATTTTGTCCAGAAAAAAGCTAGTTAAAGTATAAAACTACCTCCAATCTGACCAGTACATAGGAATAAAAGCCAAGGCCTAATGGGAAGGACCTGGGGCAGAAAATCACTCTGTCCAAGAGAAGAACCACTTTGAGATAAGGAAAGAATCGAGTGAGTGCCAGGAAAACCCAAACAAGCCATTTGAGTGCATTAACAGACTTTGCTATAGTTTTTATTTTGCATTTGTGTAACAACCGGTGAATTTATACAGACTTTGTATTAAATTTCCATAATAATTTGCGCAAGTGTCTGTTTTATGTTAGTCAACTGCAAAATCCCATGCTTCCTGGTAATTGCTGGATTCTTTTTAATCCCCATTCATTGCTGTGGCTACTATATGAGCTTTATTCAGTTGATTTATTAGAAGGTTTTGGAAGAGCTTCTTTATAGTTCTGGATAGCACATACTTCATTTTCCCATCCATTTCTTACTATTTATGATAATATGAATTTTGGAGGCTGCTTTGCATTCAACATGAACACCATGCTATAGATGTTAAATGATTCCTGCAAGATAAGAGCTCAATCTCCCAGCTTGTGTGTGTCTAGTCAAAATCAGCACCTGGATGAAAAGCAGCTGTCTACAGCTGAGCCAAGACAGGCTGAAATAATATGGGTAAGAAGAGGGAAGCACTTTGAAGAATTTGCCTACTCTGTAATGTTTCTCACTAGAGAGAGCAATTGCCTTCAAATGGTTGTCAGTCAGTCTGCAGTTGGAATGCCCTTTTGGACTCCTCAGTACTACTAGATGTCCAACTATCCCCTGCAGCAATTGCTGCCAACTTTCAGGTGCAGACCAGACCACAGCGCTCCCTGTATGAGCTCCAGGCTTGATTACTGAACTCAAATATAGGAGTGAAGCCACACATCCTGAGAAAGTTACAGCTGGTACAAAATGTCCATCTGTTTAGCAACACAACTGACTGTAAGCAATCACCCCAGTTGTCTCCTTTCTGTGCTGACTCCTCACAGGGTACCGAGTCCAGTTCATGGTCTGTCCAAAATTTAAAACCCTCTAATGGAATTGGCTCTTGCTACCTGAGAAATTGCTTCTCCCTGAGACCATGAGCTCCCATGGCAGCTAAGATGAAACTGTTGACCAACAGGGGGAGGCTTGTGAATGCAGGAGACAGAACTTTCACAGACTCTGCTCCTAGACTATGGAACTCACTCCTACAAGAAATGAGAATGACCAGTGAGTTACCAGTTTCACAACTAAATGCAAAAATTTATTTCTTTGGCTTCACTTTTTTTTCCCCTCAATAATTTCTTCCCTCACCCACTTAGACACAATCATAAACAAGCAAGCAAAGCCAACTAACGTGTATTTCTTCTACAGACTTGGAAGGAAGGAAGAAATAACGCTACTCCTATTTTTGTACAGCTGGGAGGCAATCAGGTATTACCAGTGATGGGAGCCATTTAAGTACCTAAATAGTGTCTCTCGTTTTGGAAAAAAAAATCACACACTGAAGAATTTCTTTACATGCAGTATTAAGTTTTGCAGGTGTGTTTATTTCCCAGGTTTTTTTCTGTTATTCCAGGTCTTTTCCGCAATACAACATATAAACAGTATTTGACAGGCTGTGAGTTGGATATTTTGGAATTATTCAACAGCCTAGACAAGACAGTCATGTACCATTTATTAGCATGAACAGTGTTCATGGGGTGTTGCATGCTTCATGTGTCATTAGGTTGATAATGTTCCAGTAGCTCAGTAAGCTTTTCACCTGGTTGTGGTAATTTTTAGACTTTTTAGCAAAATAATCACACTCTGGGGCTAGTTAATAATAGAAATCCATTTATCAAATGTAAATTTCTGTTTAATTTCTTTAAAACATTCTACTTATGGCCAGATTAGGACACAAAAGCAGACCACAAATACTAGAATACCAGTTAACACAACTAACAATTACGTATTGACAATCATTATCTATCTGCACTCTTTACATGAAAAGATTGTTATGCTTATCAGTTACGACAGTCTCGCCTCTGGACTGTAGACTTCACACTTTGCTACCAGTCCCCCTTGTGATACTGCCAGATGATATGTGACAATTATATGTTGTCCCACAGTTATTACCATATGTCCAGTCATATTCACTATTTTAAGGAAAGGGAATATTGTGAGAATCAGAAATACCTTTAAAATCAGAACGATTTTGTTGAATTATCTCCCCTATTACTTCTTATTCAACAACTACAGTCCGCAGGGTGTTGTGTATTCATATTTTGATACTGTCAGCAGGGGCGGCTCTATGATTTTTGCAACCCCAAGCACGGCAGTCAGGCAGCCTTCAGCGGCCTTTCTGCGGGAGGTCCGCCCTTCCCGCGGATTTGGCGGCAGCTCTGCGGGTGATCTGCCGGTCCCGCGCCTTTGGCGTACCCGCTGACGAATTGCCGCCGAAGCCGCGGGACCGGTGGACCTCCCACAGAAATGCCGCCGAAGGCTGCCTGACTGCCGCCCCACGCGGCTTGCCGCTCCAGGCACATGCTTGCTGCGCTGGTGCCTGGAGCCGCCCCCGACTGTCAGAAAGAGAAACTTTCCAAAATCACAATAGAATCTTGATTTCATTGAAGCAGATAGTAAAACCCTATGTCTCAATAACAATATAACAGATATCGTAGAATAAAAAAAACCCCACAAACCCGCAAACTGGACTTTTCCACTTAGATATTTACAGAATGTTTTCTTGTGTTAAATTTCAACCTTCTGAAATTATTTTCTAAAGTTAATCCTTTATCTGCCGTGCTACTTTAATGTCCAATCCCATACACAGCACAAAAAATATGAAGTTAAGAAACATGGATTCTTGCAGAGAAGAAAATTTCATGTCATTACCATAACAGGATGATAAAGAAGGTAATTTGCAGCAAACAATGGCATTTTGCAGCAATTATGTCCAGGTTTTAAAAACAAAACAAAACACTTTCTGCTTTGCAGTCATTTCAAAATGCTAATTAGATGGCTCTGTGGAAAACTCAGCTGATCAGCAACATTGAAATTATGTATTTTCCCCAGGAACAGTCCTTTTATAGGAATTTATTAGCAAAACCATTAACAAACTTATTTACTAGCACTACTGGTCATGAATCTGGTTAACTCCTTATAGTCACAAACGAGTATTCTTTATTAAATGTCCAATTATAGCAGCCTTTAAGAATATATTAAAATGAGCTAACAAAGTCTGCCTTTAGCATTCTGAAAACTAATAACTGTATGTTAGAGCATTGTGCTAATTTTTTTTAAAAACAGGAATTAACTATTCTGTGAAATCTACTCTATACCAATAACAATTTGTCCTATGTCTTGTATAATTAATTTGTCACACAGTTTCTGCACGTCTTCCCACAATATATGAAAAAAATGGGACCAAAACCTTTGGCTATAGATATAAATATTAAATATATGCAGGCTCACTTACACATTCTCATAATTTATGCTTCTTGTAAACAGATTTTTGTAAACTCAGAAGCAAATGTACAATGCATACACTACCAAGAAATAAGAGTAAAAAAACCAATAACTAAAAATAGAAAGAAGTTCAAGAAAAATGACCCCATGATCTCTTGGAAAGGAAATAAGTGAGACAAGGTTGGAGATCTAGGCCTTTTCCTACAACACCGAGAAGCCTAATGAGGGAAACAAGGAACCTGCCACAACACCACAGGGTGGTAAGGCACAAGATCATACCATGGGGCTTAAAAGGACTGAGACTAGAAGCTCCTATGAGCACAAATCAAGAACCTCAGTCCTTGTTCTAGGAGCTGTCTAGAGAGAGAAGCTGCAAAGTACATCCCAGATGGCACTGTGCCCAATCAAATTGTCCCTGAAACCAAAAGCCCATAATGGGGGACCAACTAGCTTCTTGATCTATCCAGAGATAAACTGGCCCTCAAAACTGGTTAATCTAGGCATTAGCACTAGGGAAGTGAGGTCAGCATCAAGAGAAGCAGCAGATGGTGTCTTCAGCATCTGCACTGGAGAGAGAACATTTAGAACCAAAACTTCCAGCACCACGGACTGGTCCCATCTCTGATTCATAGAATGCCTTTTCTTGTTAGAGCGCTTGATTCCCCGGGCACCAAGGAATTCTCATTTCTCCGCTTTCTCTTAACGTTATGCTTTACAGCAGAGAACAGAAGTTCCCGGGGCCTCCCACAAATTTAGAATGAACTAGAGATGGCTGAGGACTTACTGCTGTTCGGAGAGGACTGAACCTCTGTCGCTTTCTCTAGTGCTGCAAGTGTAATTGGCACCAACCTTTGAGGTTTCACCAGGTGCAGTCACTGAGGAAGGCCCTAGCATTGAAAGACCAGCACCAGCCAACTCCACCAACTTTGGAGTTGGAGAATGGGTCAAGAAAGGCCCTGGTGCAGCAATAGTAGGAATCCCAGAGGACTGAGTCTCCCTTTTCTCAGAATCCTAGTACCTATAATACGCTCTGTGTTCACAGAAGGCTCCCAAGGCTTATGGTGCCTCATCACAGTGGGAATATGAAGAGCCCACTCTGAAAAAGATTATTATTTTCATCCTGTAATCCATTTTGTCAACTCTGTAGCTAATACACTGGAAACAATTTAAGCAGTGACTGTGTAGAATATTTCAACACCTTTATGAACATTCCCCTTTTATTTTTACTGTTCATGTGTTACAAAAAGAATGAGGGTTCCCTGTCCTTCCTTCTGAAGCCTGAAACCACATTTTGTAGTCTCAAATCAGGGACTGTTATCTGTTTCCAAGGAGTATAAAAAAGTATTGGTCACTTTCACATAATTTCTTCTGTCCATTTGTTTACAACATTTGGATCTTATCTTTTCTAACTCTGCTAATACGTAGTTAACTTTATGAGGTTTTACTGAAACTTGAGCATCTTCCGAACTGTCACCTGCATCTGCTTGCTCACAATTCCTCTTCTCATTTTTGTTTAAAATTGGAAAGGTAGTTATTTACAACTTCAGCCTTCCTGGAGTCCTCCAGTATTTGTTCCTCTGACTCTTGAAAGAGAGATCTCAAAGAGAGGCCTTATTTTTGACTTAACTATATTCTATCAGTAGGTTTCATCTGAAGTCCCCCCCCCCCTTTTTCAGATCTCCAAAACAAACACCACATTTCACCACTGGAAGACCCCTAACGGACTCTGTTTAAGTTAAACTTCTCTCTGAAAACTGTTTCTCCACTATTGTGACAAGTAACACTTAACACTGTTGTAAATGAAACATTAGGGGAAAAAACCCTCTATTTTAGTCAATTAGTTTACTCTGCTTTTGACAACACTCTGTACTATCATTTTTACTGGTTTTCCTGTTAATGTGAATGCATCATATACAGCAGACCCTTGCTAGAACGCGCGTCTTTATAGCACGAATTCGGTTATAGAGCGGGACCGCGCATGGATCCCAAATTTAATTACCTTCATTGGAATCCATGGTAACATGGTCCCCACGTTAACGTGGGACTGCACATGGATCCAAAACCCCGTGTTCTAGCAGGGGGCTGGTGTACAATAGAAATAGAAAAAGTTAAAAGTTAGGAAAATGTGGCGGGGCAATTGAAGTACATGAAATTGCTTTAGCTTAAGTTTTGAATTTGTCTTGATTTTAAGGCAAGAGTTCCTCTGTAACTAGCATAATTTAATTTTTTAAATATTATATATATATTTACATACTGTCAAAATATTCACTATGCTTTTAACTTCTCTTATGAAGTAAAGTAGGATGTCAAGCTAGGTTCCCAGAGACAAAAGCTAGCATATAAACAGTAATATTTCCATTGCCTTCCACACTCAGTGGGTAGGAGTCCTTTCAGTGTCCAGATATCTCCCCCTATTTCTACCTGATTTCTACCCTTCCGCCATCAAAGGCCATAACTGCCATCCTTCTTTCAGCCAAGGAGAAATGAACTGGGACTGCTTCCAGAACTTATCAGTGCAGGGGCAAGGGATAGCTCTTGAGTAATAATTTTCCTTGGCTATGTTGTTCTTGCTTCTTCTGAGGCAAGGTCTACACTACAGACCTATATTGGTATAATTATGCCACTCAGAGGTGTGAAAAATCCACACTCCCGAGCGACGTAGTTATACTGACCTAACTCCGCCCCCCATGTAGATAGTGCTATGTTAATGGAAGAGCTTCTCCCATGGACACAGCAACCGCCTCTCAGGGAAGTGGATTAACTATGCCAATGGGAGAAGCTCTCCTGTTGGCGTAGCAGCGTCTTCACTAAAGTGCTACAGTGGCGCAGTCACACACATGAAAACAAGCCCTCAAAGTACACTGAATTAAAAGACTTAACTAAATCAAGGTTGCCAGTAATTTACATTTAAACTCTTGAACACCAGATGTTAAGATTTCTCAAGAGTAACAAACTGACTGTCAAGTCCTGACATTTATAAATCTATATCTGTTTTAGATTCTCTCTTTTTCAAAGGTGCTAGCCTAATGAATATTTGAATTCACAGGTATTAACATTATTAGTTACAGTGCTGTAATTCAACAAGCTGCTTCCTTTTGTTATTTGCAGCTGTTAAGAGATACTAGAACAAAAACCATACTATGGCCAGCTATAAGATGATGATTTTGCAATTTAGGTTTTGCTAAATCCATATTAGTATTTTATTTTGGGGACTGTAGCTGCTAGCTGGAAATTGGCTGAAAATAAGTACATAAAGATTGTTATAGTATCCCATACAGCTTCTGAGTGCAATGAGTGAATGTTTACATAGAAGAAATCAATCATAAGGAGGTCTGACTCAGTGTGGGACATTTACAGCATTTTAATTCCATTCCAAAATAATAAGAAATCTAATTGATGACCAACAGTCATAAAATTTTCTACAGCACTTTCATTGTTCAGTGAGGGGCTGGTAGTTAGCCAGAGGTTCCCATAGGCAAAATGGAAAAGTAATAAATTTCTTTTGTCCATGGTATTTTATGAAGAAAAAAAGTTGTTTAAAGTTCTAAGGTAGAAAAGCTAAGGAAAGAGCAGACATTTTTCAGATGTTTATTTGTTCTTACACAACATATTTTGAAAAGGAGGAAAAATGCTTACTTGCAAAAAACTTGAAGTCTGGGGATTCCACTTTTCTTCTGGTCTTCCATGCCATGTGTTAAGTATGCTTAAACAGACCTGTAGATAAAATTTGTAATAAGCTAGAACATAAAATGCACAGGGACAAACTCTGCATAGTTAAATTAACACAACATTTTAAAACTAATAGGGATTTGTAGATATATATCAAAATATATTGTGAACTATAACAGATTCGATCTTTTTGAAAATCAAACTTTGAAATAGTAGCCAAATTAAGCTATACAAATTATAGACAAAGTTCAACTAGGACAGTATGCTAGCAAATGAGTGAAACAGAGAAATTGAAACAAACAAAAAAAATCACAGAAGAAAGTCTCAAACTCTGGAGGTTCCAAAATGTATGCATCACACAAATTCAATATCCCTGAGAATGTAATGAATTCTTCCCTGCCTTCCCTTAAAAATACATTTTAAAAAAAAAAAGGAAAAGGAAACTATTAAGCCAAACACTACAGGTGAACGCTATCACACACACCTATATCAAGAGAGCATGAAGATTCTTGAATGCTTATGATGGATTTGGACTCTTTTTCAACAGCACTTTTGTACTGAAGACAGGGGAATGTCTGAAACTAGATAAGACTAGAACAAAATCAAGGAAAGGGATTGAGGAGGGGGAGTATGAGAGTAGGAGTTCAAGGAGATCCTGAGTGTCAGAGGTTCAGCCCAAATGAAGGCCATTCCTCATGTCCCATACACTGAAAAGGGGCCTCCCTCAAAGCATTCTGAAATATTGTCAGGTGCCACCCGAGAGGTAGCAACATACAATGGCAGGTGAGCATTGTCAACAGGGTCCCAGAAGCTTGTCTGCTTTAAGCAGCCTCTTTCAGAGTCCCTATAGCAGCGGTGGAGGAAAGTCAAGTGTGATGAATATTAAAAGTTACACAAGAGTAGTTTATGGAGAACAAAAAGACATGTAATCTTTCACATGTAATCACCCCCTGGGACCTATAAAGCAATCCCACTAGTGAGCATCCCCAGATTATTTTGAACACCCCCTTGAAAATTCCCGCTGGAGAATGGAAGATGTAGCTGCTTGTTGGTGTCTGAGGAATATTATTGCCAGGGTTCTCAAGTACACCGCTACCTCGATATAACGCCACCCGATATAACACAAATTTGGATATAACACGGTAAAGAAGTGCTCCAGGGGGGAAGGGCTGCGCACTCCGGTGGATCAAAGCAAGTTCAATATAACACGGTTTCACCTATAATGCGGTAAGATTTTTTGGCTCCCAAGGACAGCGTTATATCGAGGTAGAGGTGTATATCTATCTATTTACGTATCGTAGGTAATTATGTGGCCTCCATTACCAAAGTATTTGAGCAGGGGTAGGCAACCTATGGCACTCGTGCCAAAGGCGGCATACAAGCTGATTTTCAGTGGCACTCTCACTGCCCGGGTCCTGGCCACCAGTCCGGGGGGGGGGGGGGGGGGCTCGGCATTTTAATTTAATATTAAATGAAGCGTCTTAAACATTTTAAAAACCTTATTTACTTTACATACAACAATAGTTTAGTTATATATTATAGACTTATGGAAAGAGACCTTCTACAAACGTTAAAATGTATTACTGGCATGTGAAACCTTAAATTAGAGTGAATAAATGAAGACTTGGCAAACCACTTCTGAAAGGTTGCTGACCCCTGTATTTGAGTGTCTCAACACCCCAGTGAGGCAGAGAAATACTACTGTCCCTATTTTACAAAATGGGCAACTGAGGCAGAGACTCTAAAGGTAAAATTTCCAAAAGCACCTGAATGACGTGGCCTAAATCCCATTTTCAAAAATGACCTGGCAATTTAGGAACACAAGTCCCTTGACTTCCAATAAGACTTCTGTGGTTTTGAAAATTTTACACTAAGATATTTAGGAGCCTAAATCCCATTTTCAAAAGTGACTTGGGCTCTTTGGATACTGATAACATAACACAAGTGCTCAGCCTATGAAATCTGGTGAGGAGGATGGAATAGATGACCACCTTCTAGTGAGGTTTGCAGTTCTCCCACTCAGATGGGAAATATTAAAAAAAAACACTAAATTGTTGCAATCTAGTCCATAATATAAGGGAAAAAAGCCCCAGGGTAAGTCATTTCTGACAGTATCCAGAGAGGGGGTGAATTCCATTAGTAATAGGGAAATCAACCCAATGTCCCTTCAGTTTGGAAGGCAAATTTTAACAAGCAGCTTCTGGGAGCCCTTGAGAGCCCTCACCAACGTATTAGTCAAGAACAGCTGATAACCTTGACTTCAAGGAGGAAAAATAAATTGCACTGTATATGCAGAAGTGCTAAAAATAAAAGAAAGATATATTTATGTATGCATAGTACAATTAATGATAAACTGCACATTTATTAAAAGTTCTCTCTCTCATGCAAAGGCAAAACACAAATTCTGTCTGTCTGAAACTTGCAAATTTCACACTTTCTTTCCTAGTTTGCTCTTCCTCTGTGCAGTTGCTGTGAGTTACAGTCAGGGTGGATAAAAATCAATGATTTAAAAAAAAAAAAGAATTTTTTTTTGGAAAAAATGCTTTTTGAGGAAAAACTATCTAAAGATAGTTTTAATTAGGATACATTATAGCTCAAAGATATCTCATCATGGAATAGGGATAGGATTTTTTTTTATTTAAATCGGATTTTTTTGATAAAATGCTTTTTTGAGGAAAAAACCTAGGATAGTTTTAATTAAGATACATGATAGCTCAGATATCTCAATGGAATAGGGATTATACATTCTAATTCTATAGTATGAGACAATATATTCATGTAAAGTTTAAGAAAAGTTTTTGTAAATGAGTTCCAACAGTTCATGGATTAGGGACCCAATCTTATGGTGTTCCAGGGGCTTCTGTGCAGATTATTTAGGTTAATCTTTCTATCTACCCAATAGGACTAAGTGCTCAGTCTAGAAGATACTATCAGAGATGCTTAGTTTTGCAGTTGTCAAACTGTGGATTTGTCTCTCCAGAGATAACATGCTTGTTAACAGCAAAAATGTTTTAAAATAAATAAATATATAGAGGTGAGAAATAACAGACCTCAAGTCTACTGTCCCTCTGCAAATTTGTGTATGCAGAGTCAATCCCTTACCTCTCTCTAAAAGTGCAAAGTTTTAAAAAGTTCAAGGAATAGAAGATTGTTGGGGGCAGAATAGATCTGGTCAAGGAGAAAAAAAATCTAGAGATAAATGTGAGAAGCGAGGGACATATGCTTGTTTTGTTAAAATATTATAGGGTTGCTGTTGAAGAAAAAAATCCAGAATACTTAACGTTGTTGTTTTAGTTAAATAAAACAACTTAAATGTCTGTCTGGTGATGTTCCCCTCCTAATACAGCATGGCAAGAAAATCCTCCAAATATTAATGATTAACCTGTTGAATTGGAGATAGTTCACCTCCCAATGACTTAATAAATATCTGCTTCAATTACCTTTGGTAAATGAAATAACCAAACAATCATTAATTTTCTGATATAGCTGTAAAACTAATCTGAAAAGTTTTCAAAATAAATCACTGTTTAAAAATGTATAGTGTATACCTTCTAAAAATGAAACCTACATCTATCTCTGAGTTGTGAAGAATATGTATTTAGGTTATGAGAACCAACAAGAATGCACTTTTATGCAGAAAACCATCATTAAATTGAGTCTTCCTGACTAGTGATTTAAATCACCCTGGTCACAGTAGAGAAATTTAAAATAACTTTCACCTCTCAACCCGGGTTGAGACATGAGCGAACACAGGCACAAGCAAGATTCTTGTCCATTTCACTTTGTTGGTAGCACAACACAAAGCAGGGTAGCAGCACAGACAGACATACCACGAAATATACTTGAATGCCACATTTCATCATGAGAATTAAGTTCAATGCACATTACCTTGCCATCATTGTAAAGGTTTGGATTAAATCTCACACTATGGCCTCCAGTTGTTTCCAGATTCACAAGTGGAGGTGAATTAGGATAGTCTTGTGGAAAATATACGTCAAATTCAAAGCAACCATTTGCATAAGGGGTGTCTGCTGGGCCAGTTATGAGCACCTATCACATAAAAAGAAATGTGACAAATTGCAGTTTTAAACATTTTATAATTGGTATCTTGAGAGGTTAGAGGATGAACTTATTTTTCACCTCCAGTTCTACTTTGAAAAATAATACCTACATAAAAATGTAATCATCTTACAAATCTGTCTAACCTGGTTGCGTTAGTGATAAATCTAAGTTGTTAATGTCTCTCTCTCCTGGTAGCACTACCCGTCCAAAGCGATTTAGAGGAAGCTAAGTCTACTTTTTTGTATATCAGTAATAGATTGTTTACTAAATACCAATTAGAGGGTCATTCTGAGTGGGTCTATACTGCAGTTAAACACCCTTGGTTGGTGCAGATCAGCTGACTCAGGCTCGCAAGGCTTGGACTACAGGGCTGTTTAACTGAGATGCAGATGTTCAGGATTGGACTGGAGCACAGGCTCTGGGATGCTGCGAGGGGGGAGGGTCCCAGGGCCAGCCCAAGCCCAGATGTCTACAGCTCAGTTAAACAGCCCAAAGCCTGAGCCCTGCAAGCCTGAGTCAGCTGACATGAGCCAGCCACAGGTGTTTAACTGCAGTGTAGCTGTACCCTCAGTTACACCTCTGCAAGCCCACTGAAGGCAGTGGGGTTGAACAGGAGCCACTAATGGTATACTTTGAATGTAATGGGGTTGCACGAGTATATGTATGGGCAAATTTTGGCCTGCAGAATCTATTGCCGGGGTTCTCAAACTTTTGTACTGGTGACCCCTTTCACACAGCAAGCCTCTGAGTGCGACCCCCTTATTCATTAAAAACACTCTTTAATATATTTAATACCATTATAAATGCTGGAGGCAAAGCGGGGTTTGTGGTGGAGGGTGACAGCTCGCGACCCCCCATGTAATAACCTTGCGACCCCCTGAGGGGTCCTGACCCCCAGATCTATTGCTAGTCATGAAAAGGAGGAAAGAAACTGACTTGACTTTCAAATCCTGGGCTAAGCCTCAAGGGCTAGTAATTAGAAAAAAAGATGGCTTTACTTGTAAATTGAGCTTATTTTATACGGAAGTTATTGAGAAATTGATGTAGAACTGCAGATACCATGTTTTTATCCACTTTTCAGAGCAGAATCACACTTTTAAAAGAATCCCCAAAATAAAATTATGCACCTATTATTCCTTTCATTCATCTGGCCCCTCTCTCCAGTTTTAACAGAAGTGAACACACAGAGAATGGATATGGAATATATACCAAGTTGCTAGGACTTTGTAGTCACCTACGGGAAGTTTATTTAGAAGTTACAATTGGCAACAATTAAAATGGTAAATTGAATAGTCATGTTTCTCATGAGTATTTAAAAATATTCTCCTAAATGTTTATTCTACTGAGTGCAGAGTCAGAAAGCACCTTTGTTTCTTACCTTCATGATATCAAGCCGTTCCTCATCACAGCGTACAAAGACACTGGATGAAGATGAAAGTGGCAGTGATGTTGAAAGAGTCACAGCTTCTTGAGCAAGACGTCGAGCCCTGGCAGCACTGTTTGCATCACTTGCATTTTTCACCTGAGACATGTAGTGGTAATTTACTTTAAAAACTAGTTTTCCATCATCATCTTCAGAAACCATTTCAAATGTATCTAGAATAGTGAAAATATTTTTATTGCATCAGAAAAATAATGTTACTAATGGACTGATGTTGAAAAAAGTGTCAAACTGATACCCATTGAAAAGTCACAGTCCATGTAATCCAAACATATACTGCCCTTTCACTCCTCTTTTCTAGGCAGTTTTGTGAGTTAATATAGTGACCACAGAAAATGAAGCATAAGCAGTACTGGGTAGAATCAAGTATAGTTCAGCAGGTTTACAAGCTTCCATGCACAACCATGTTAATGTAGCTCAATTCTGATCTATAAAACTTCCTGTTATTTCAGACTAAGCACATTGTGGTCCTAAGGAATGAATAATAATCATTCTAGTCATGGATCAATTTGGAGCAGACTGCCAACTATATTTAATACAGGTAAATATTCATAAAAGATTAGAACAAGACCAGATTTTTTATCATTTGTCATTAAATGAAATTTGATACTTGGTGCCAAGGGTGAAAAGATAGCACCACTAACTCTCCCAGCTACGTTCTCTCTGTTTTCATTGAAAATAAATTGAAAATGAAATTGATACTAACATAAAAGATAACGTAGCCAAAATGACAACAAGACCTTGATTTGTGACATAAAAACTACACTCAAAACAAAAAATGATTTGTCAAGCCACCTTCAATACTAGTCCTGGCTTCTTTTCTGAACCCCCACCCACCCAAACTTGCATGTTGTGTAACAGAGGAATGGCAGTGAATTCCGTAATTAAGTTTATGGGAGCCTTTCGATTATAAGACTGACTTTGATCTACCATTAAAATATTCTGAGAAAGAGAACTCTTCTGTCTGAAATTGTTCATGCTCTGAGGCAAGTAGTAAATTATTGGGGAAATGTTGAGTTTAATCTGAAAAGTGCTTTTTTGAGACAAGGGACCTAGAAAGAGTGCTTTTTCACTTCTGGAAGATGTGTGTGTATTTTGGTGGTGGTGTTTTTTTTTTTTTTTTTTGAGGGGAGGGTGGAGGGTGGTTGTTTTTCCCCCCCCCAGGCAAAGCAACTTGGTTTAAATACTACAGCTTTGTTTTGAACCATGAATTACCGTTCTGTTTTCTTAGGGATGGGTGAAAAGCTTTGGACTTAGGATGCAAAGTTTTGAATCCTGGGAGCTTCAAGAAGGTTTCTGTGATTATTACAAGCTCCATAAAGGGTCTTGTAAATATTGGATTGAAAATTTTACAAGACCAAATATCCTACATGATTTCTCGTACTTGTTATTTTAGAGGCTGAAATACAGCAAGAATACTTTCTCATACAGTATTTTGACTCTTGGGATAGTTCCCCCCCTGGAATCACACATTTCATGGACCCATCCTCCAAACCCTTAGTCACCCATGTGAATAGTCCCCATTGACATCAAATGGACTACTTCAGATTACTCACGTGAAGATTTATAGGACCGGAACACATTAATTGATAAAATAAAAAGAAAATTTTGTGTATGAGTCAGCAAGAGCATCTAGCAATAAATATTTAATTTTTTTTAATGCTACTCATAAATTTTTTTAGAAGTTCAGAAAACATTTCCCCTCAAAAAATTTTCACTGAAATGTTCATTACAATTACTAAGAATTATCTTACAAATATTACAGAAATCCACCAAAAAGGTTTGTATATATTTTCACTAATGAACCATGCTGGGAGACATGGAGGACAAATGCAAAGTTCTCTGCTTAAGTTATGGTTGATTTTGCTAACTGAAGGTCGGATCCTGGAACTGGATCCACACGGGCAGACCACTATGCTACAGTGGAGCCCTACTGAAGTCAATATGGGCCTAACCATACTGATTCAGTTGCAGGCTTTGGGCCTGAGGTAAGGTTTTCGCAAAGCCTAGGGTTGTGACCTCTGACATGGATCCATGTCCCTACTGGCTGTTGAAAGCTTGATGTGAGAGTGGGATGAACTATCCACACCCAACAATTTATGAACAAGTTTAGCCCCCTTTTCTGTTTATGAATTATCCTTGAAAGACTGATTTTTTTACTAGTTTTCTTTCATTATTATTAGAATGGCTTATGTGAAAATATCTGAACCTACAGATATCTCAGAAACTATTCACACAATGACTACTGCTATGACTATTCACGATTCATAAAAATCAGAGAAATGCAGGTCTGGAAAGTACCTCAATATGTCATCAAATCCAATCTGCTGCACTGAGGCAGGACTAAAGCCTGGTCTACACTGAAAAGTTAGGTTGAGCCAGCTACATCACTCAGGTGTGTGAAAAATCCACACGCCAGAGCGGCACAGTTAAGCCGACCTAACCCTCGGTGTACACTGCATTAGAGCAACCAAAGAATTCTTCCATCAACCTAGCTACTACCTTTCAGGGAGGTGGATTACTTATGCAGATGGGAGATGCCCTCACGCATAGATACTGTCTACACTGAAGTGCTACAGTAGCATTTTAAGTATAGAGAAGCCCTAAGTATTATCTAGGCATCCCTGACAGGTGTTTGCTAACCTGTTCTTAAAATCCTCCAATGACTGAGATTCCACAACCTTCCTGATAAATTTGTTCCAGTGCTTAACTACCCTTACAGTTAGGAAGTTTTTCCTAATGTCTAACCTAAATCTCCCTTGCTGCTACTTGAAGACTGTTACCATATTTCCCCTCAGTCTTCTCTTCTCCAGATGAAACAAATTCAGTTTTTTCAATCTTTCCTCTTATGTCATATTTTCTAGACCTTTTATAATGTTTGTTGCTCTCCTCTGGACTTTCTCTAAGTTGTTGATATCTTTCCCAAAGTGTGGTGCCTAGAACTGGACACAGTATTCCAGCTGAAGCCTTAACAGTGGTGTGTACAGTGGAAGAATTACTCCTCGTGTCTTGCTTACAACAGTCCTGATAATATATTCTGGAGTGCTGTGTTTTTTGGCAACATCATTACATTGTTGACTCATTTAATTTGTGATCCACTGTAACCCCCAGATCCTTTCCTATGCAGTCATTTCCCATTTTGTATTTGTGCAATTGATTATTCCATCTTAAGTGTAGTACTTTACATTTGTTCTTACTGAATTTCATCCTAGTGTATTTCATGCAATTATTAATCACTTAAGTCCCATGTTATTGCTTCTTCATGCTACCAAACTCAGAGAGCTTTCAAGAGGGCCCACAAAAATTTCTGGTGTGAATACCCAGTAACGTGAGTATTCATGACTAGGGCTATTAATTAATCGCAGTTAACTCAAGCGCGTAACTCAAAAAAATTAATTGCGATTAACTGCAGTTTTAAATCACACTATTAAACAATAACAGAATACCAATTGAAATTAATTATAAATATTTTGGATGTTTTTCTACATTTTCAAACATTGATTTCAATTACAACACAGAATATAAAGTGTACATTACTCACTTATTTCTGATGATCATTTTTACAGTGCAAATATTTGTAAACAAGATAGTATCTTTCAATTCCCCTCATACAAGTACTGTAGTGCAATCTCTTTATCGTGAAAATGCAATTTACAAATGTAGAATTTTTGTTGTTACATAACTGCATTCAAAAACAAAAAAAATTAAAACTTTAGCGCCTACAAGTCCTCTCAGTCCTACTTCTTGTTCAGCCAACTGCTAGGACAAACAAGTTTCTTTATATATGCAGAAAATAATGCTGCTTGCTTCTTATTTACGTCACCTGAAAGGGAGAACAGGTGTTCACATGGCACTTTTGTAGCTGGCTTTTGTTAAACATTCACATGCCTCTTCTTGCTTTGGCTACCATTCCAGAGGACGTGATTCCATGCTGATGGCGTGTTAATTAAATAATAATGTGTTAATTAAATTTGTGACTGAACTCCTTGGGGGAGAATTGTATGTGTCTGGCTCTATTTTACCCGCATTCTGCCATATATTTCATGTTATAGTAGTCTCGGATGATGACTCAGCACATGTTGTTCATTTTAAGAACACTTTTGCTGCAGAGCTGACAAAACACAAAGAAGGTACCAATGTGAGATTTCTAAAGATAGCTACAGCACTCAACCGAAGGTTTAGGAATCGGAAGTACCATCCAAAATCTGAGAGGGATGGGGTGTAGAGAATGCTTTCAGAAGTCTTAAAAGAGCATCACTCTGATGTGGAAACTCCAGAATCTGAACCACCAAAAAAGAAAATCAACCTTCTGCTGGTGGCATCTGACTCAGATGATGAAAATAAACAGGCGTCAGTCCGCACTGCTTTGGATCATTATCGAGCAGAACCCATCATCAGCATGGATGCATATCCTCTGGAATGGTGGTTGAAGCATGAAGGGACATATGAATCTTTAGCGCATCTGGCACCTAAGTATCTTGCGAATCTGGCTACAACAGTGCCATGCGAAAGCCTGTTCTCACTTTCAGGTGACACTGTAAAGAAGAAGGGCAGCATTATCTCCTGCAAACGTAAACAAACTTGTTTGTCTGAGTGATTGGCTGAACAAGAAGTAGGACTGAGTGGACTTGTAGGCTCTAAAGTTTTACATTGTTTTATTTTTGAATGCAGGTTTTTTTGACACACAATTCTACATTTGTAAGTTCAACTTTCATGATAAAGAGATTGCACTGCAGTACTTGTATTAGGTGAACTGAAAAATACTATTTTATCTTTTTTACAGTACAAATATTTGTAATAAAAAATATAAAGTGAGCACTGTACACTCTGTGTTGTAACTGAAATCAATATATTTGAAAAAGTAGAGAACATCCAAAAATATTTATTTAAATAGTATTCTATTATTAACAGTGCGATTAATCGTGATTCATTTTTTTAATTGCTTGACAACCCTATTCATGACTCTCCAGAAATGTATCTCTGAACAAAATATTGTCTTACAATTATTCATAGAAGCAAATAAATTGGTTAAACAGTTGTTTTTGCAGCATTTGTAAACCCCCCCCCCCACAAATATTTGAGAAATGATTATTTATATTCTCATAGTATTTAAGAGCCCAGTCATGGACCAGGACTCTATCATGCTAGGTGCTGTACAGACACACAACAAAAAGACTGTCCCTGCCCTATACAGTTTACAATTTAAATACAAGACACAAGAAACAGAAGGATACAGAAAGAGAGATGGGGGCAGCACAAGGAAACAAGGAGACAATGCTGGTTAGCAGGGGTCTCTGAGAACTAAGAGACACACACAAAGATCATTTTGTAACTTGTATGTGAACCCCTCCCATACTTAATACATTTGAACATAATCTAATGAGATTTACTACAAACTGAAAATGTGGATATGGGTAACCTTCTGCATGTGAACAGTCTACTGTATGAAGTTATTCACATGTGCAAATCTTTCCTGGACTGAAGCCTCAATGTATGTTTTTAGAATTCTTCTTTCTACACAACAGTATTACACAATATTAATTCTTCTTAACTTACCAAATTGGAGTTTTTTCATGACAGCCACATACTTTTCTTCAAGGGACCTTAAAACAGACAAAGGCTTGGGCTTCACAGAAGCCTTTTTGGAGTATTCAGCCAACTTCTTTTCTGTTATATAAAAATTTGAAAGTGATATATATTTTTCCACACAAGATTAAAATCTGATCTTTTCTCATTTACTAGTGGCTGGTTTGACAAGGATACTAAACAAATATTCCCCACAAGTAATGACAAAAATCAGCTCTTTATTTCAGACTAAGTTTTGCTTTACAAATAATGCAACTGTAAAGCTCAAACTATCAGCTTGCATTGTGAATTTAAGATAATTTTCTTAACTTTTTATAAAATTCCATGTTTCCTTACTCTATAGACTTATGAGTAGAAGGCCACATATACTGTAAAATTTATGTTACCATAAGAGCTATTCATTTTTTATTTCTTTAATTTCTGTATAGACACCAAATGTTATCTGAAATTTATTCCATTTTAATCCTTAATTTAGGCTCTTTGTTCTGTACTTAATTTACTGAGAATTTTTTTTCTTCAAGAAGTTTAATTGCAAAGTTATCACTTTGTCAGCTTTTCTCTTACTCATTTTCCTCAACGTTAGACAAGATGTTACATAATTGTGATAAAAACTGGAAGATACTGCATTGTCCCTTACACTAACCAGTTTTGTATAATCTGATCAAGACTTTTAAAAATGAGTGCCAAAGTTTCCCAGGAAACTGCTGGGTGTTCAGCAGTTTTGAAAATCAAGCCACTTAAGTCCAAAATGAAAGACTTAGGGACTAGATTCAGAAAGGGATGTAAGCACTGCAATGCTAAGTGTTACAGTGCCTAACTTGTAGGAACTTTGATACCAAGTGGAATCTACAGCCCTGAATTAGGCACCGAGGCTCCCTATGCAGTGCAGAGGGGGAGAGAGAGATGCCTAAGAATGGGATCCACAAAAGCCAGTGCACTGAATGGGGAGCTGCCTAAACTAGTTAACAGAAAATTTCAAGAGGGGGGTGAGTCCTAAGCTCTGCCCTTCAAAGGGACTTGGACACCAATCCAGGAGTGCTGCCAGCTTTTTTGCCGCCCTAGGCGGCGGAAGGTCTCGCCCCCAAAATGCCGCCCCCGACAGAGGTGGCGGAAAGTCCCGCCCCCGAAATGCCGACGACGACTGGGGCGGCCGAAGATCCAGCTGCTGCGGTCGCCGCCCCTTACATAGTGCAACAGCTTCAACTGGAAATATTGAGAAAGACTCATACCAGAATATCCCATAGCTCAGTGGTTAAGAGACTCATGTGAGAGGTGGGAAACCCATATTCAAATCCCTTTTCCACATCAGGCAGAAGAGAATTTATTCTGGATCTCCCACATCCTGGGTGAGTGCCCTAACCACTGGGATAAAGGTTACAAAGAAGCTGCCTCCTCCTCATCCCCCTGCCATTTTGTAGGCGGTTACACGTGCTCTGAGCACACATACTGGAGTAAGCGCCACAGGTGAGAGGCGCAGGGGAAAGCCTACTTTGAGGATCCCGCTGAGGCATACAGATGAGATAAGCACCTGGATGCTAGACTGTGGCAGCTCACTGGATAAAACGTAGGGAAATTTAATGGTGGAACTGCAAGGGACTAGGGACTTCAGACATCTGCAGAGCTACATGGCATCTGAGCAGAGATTTTGAGGATCTCAGTGGTGCCTAAATATTGGACTTAGCCACCTTAAATGGCAACTGGGCATCTAAGTCCTAGCAGTCTAACTTCTGGCATCTATTTTTTAAAATCTTGGCCTCTGAATTTTATGTCAACAAGCATGCTAAATATCCTATGTACGGTATTCATCAAAATAGTGACTATTTTTATTTTACCTTGATTTGCTTGGCGCAAACTAGTGGTAGCAGCATAAACTATCTCAGCAGTCTTCTGGATGTCTGGTACCAAAAGCGTCAGCCCCTCTGGCTCTTGATCAGAAGCATCTGGTTTTACTCCTGCTTTAGCTTTTTCTTTTTTAGATCTGTTTGTTGAAAAGAATGGGGAAAAGGGGTGAGGGGCAGGGAAGGTTATAGGACTAATCAGACACAATATTCAGAAAGCTGGCTATTATTGACAATGGGTAAAAACATTAGCACTAAAAACAACAAAGCCTTTTTGAAATGCAATGCGTCACCACACCTACCATGAAATCGGATAAAAACTGAAGTATTTCCTTTAAATATCACAGTCATTAGCATATAGTCTTGACTGGACCAGCAAAAATGTGTGTTTTGGGTACAGCAAAGTGAAGTTTGAAGAAAGACAAAACAATATACTGAAATAACAGTTTCTTGCTCCAGCAGTAAAGTTGTTTGTAACCAACTATGACATTTTTCATTTTCAAAGTACTTTACACCAAAAATTAATACAGAAATCCAATACAAAAACATTTGAAGGTCCCAAACTGACACTGGGTCTCCTTGCACAGAGCTCAGAGCAGGATTAGGTCCTAAAATGTGTAACCTTTTCCCCCCACATTGTAATGCTCTCTCAAAGTTTTCTTAAAGTAATAAAAATAATGAAAAAATGAACATTAAAAAGTTTAAATATTTTAATCTCCATTTATGTATATCCGTTCAGCCGGATGTAAATTAAAATGGCCAACTTATGAGTTTTAGAATAAAAAAATTCCAGATACTTAAATAGTGTACAATAGCATTGCTATTTTTTTTCTAAGAGTAGCTAAGGTAAATGGCCAAGTCATTTTAAATAACCTTTTTATCTTGCCAACCCATCAAGAGTTTACATCTGAATATCAATAGGCTCTTGAAAAGAAAGCATGAGACTGACAATGCTAAATTATTTAGTGTGTATATTTTCAAAGTTTATTTGTAAATTAAGTTCTAATATGCATATGCACTAAACACTATGTAAGCCATTACAGATTTTAAAGTGCGCACTTCACAAAATCATTTTCATTTAGTTCTAGTGATTTTTTTGCTTCTCTGTAAATCTTTGTTTTAAAAACAGCAGCTGTTCATTTTAAGATTCAAACAAGATTAACAGCCAAACCGCCACTTGTTTCCTATTTTTCTACTATCATAGGCATCAGCATAACAAAAAGCTGTTTATGTAAGTAGAAATTAGCAATTTAATGTTTTGATGCTCCAAACTATTCCCGCCCCCCCCCCCCCCCCAATCTCTGAATACTTCAGACTCTGTATATTTTAAAACAGGCTGAAATTGTGGTAATATTACAGTATTTATAAAACATTCAACACTGAGGAAATTATGGTGATATTTAAGGTCTTTGAACCTCATCAAATAAAGCTATCCCTAGAGTATGTTAACAAAAAAGTTAATTTATTAGAGCAACACTGATTTTCCCTTCTACCAGATTTTTTGTTCAAAATGATTATGACCCATTGTTTTCTTAAAAGAAATATTGGATTTTGAAGAGTGCCAGTGCGGGAAAAGAGGGGAGTTAGGCAACACATGTATTAATGCCACAGGAAGATATTTTTAAATGCACAAAAGGCAGTTGGGGTGCCTAACTCCCACCATTTGTGCTTTTCAAAATCTCCACCTTAGTCTTTTGTTTGTAGAGATATAGACCAAGATTTAAAAAAAATGGGAGCCTAAAGTTAGGTTCCTAAATCCATATTTTGGTACATAAAAAAGTGAAGAGCTTTTCAGAATTGCTGAGCCTCTAATACAGAGGTGGGCAAACTTTGTGGCCCGAGGGCCACATCTGGGTATGGAAATTGTATGGCAGGCCATGAATGCTCACGAAATTGGGTTGGGGTGCGGGAGGGGGTGATGGCTCCGGCTAGAGGTGTGGGCTCTGGGGTGCGACCAAAAACGAGGAGTTCGGGGTGCGGAAGTGGGCTCCAGGCTCGTTTTGGGGGTGAGGGCTCTGGGGTGGGGCTGAGGATGAGGATGAGGGGTTGGGGTGCAGGTGGGTGCTCTGGCCTGGGACCGAGGGATTTGGGGGGAGGGAGGAGGATTAGGGGTTGGCCAGGGGGTTGGGGCACGGGAGGAGGTCAGGGGTGCAGGCTCTGGGGTGTGCTTACCTCAAACAGCTCCCAGAAAAAGCAGCAGCAGCCTGTCCCCGCTCCGGCTCCTATGCAGAGGTGCAGCCAGGTGGTTCTGTGAGCTGCCCCATCTGCAGGCGCCACCCCTGCAGCTCCCATTGGCCATTGTTCCCAGCCAAAGGGAGCTGCGGGGGCAGCACTTGGGTCAGGGGCAGTGTGCGGACCCCCCTGGCTGCCCCTATGTGTAGGAGCCGGAAGGGGGACATGCTGCTGCATCCAGGAGCCGCCTGGAGCGAGGCAAGGCCCTGAGCCTGCTCGAGCAGGGCAGACCCCAGAACCCGCTCCCCAGCAGTAGCTCAAGGGCCAGATGTGGCCTCCGGGCCGTAATTTGCCCACCCCTGCTTAACAGCACCCAATGAAGGCAACAGATTGGCTCTTGAATTCAGAATTCTCATGCTGCTTGCTAGAAACAGAGACTGCACCTCAGCTTTTCTGACAGAAGCCCAAAAACCCTCGAGATTTACAAGAAAGAAAAATATGCCAAAGGCAAAGAAAATGTGGCTGGTCAAGCTACAGAAAGAGAAATTGTTTTAAAAATTATTTTAAAAAAACCTCTCTTCAAAACAGGTTGCTATTCTCCATAATAAAATCTCATATATTTTACTTTAGATTTGGAAAATCCAAACATCTTCCTCCAATTTTAATTTTAAAGCAAATTGTAAATGTATAGGCCCTAATTCAGCAAAGCACTTAAGCACGTTTGAGGACTAAGAAAAAGAACCAAAAACTAAAAGAACATACAGTGAACTCTAAACAGTTCAACACCAGTAGTAGTTAATTTAGCAGTTAGATTTATTATCTAGCTAACAAAGCAAGAGAGAAAGTTAAAAAAGAGGGCTAATTAGACAAATGTAAATATGAGTTTTCAATATCAACAAATTCCCTTTCTCTGCCTCCCTCCCTTTCCTGAGTGTTAAGCATCTGTAAAACATCACAAACAAACAATAGTGCTCTGTAATGTGGGGCTTTTATTCTGCTCAGGTGGGATAAAGGGATCTTTAAAGAGCAGAACCAGACCCAGTGAAGAATCTTTCCATAGAATAGAATTTCCCAAGGGGATTAGGGTTGGCCGAACGACCCTATTCTGCCACCCTCACCATCACCACTCCACAACCTCTAGCTCTTCACAACTGGTGTAATGGTCATACAAGGGCTGTTACAAGTTGATACATCTTAGCACAGCTCCAACTGTTTAATTCAAAACATTAAATTGCTGTAACTAGTGTGCCAGGGGCCAGAATTAGGATGTACAAAGAGCCACCTCCCCCACCTAAATGTTTAATAAAGGCATTGATAGAAGACCAGGTTGCTGCCCTGCCAATTTCCTCAGTTGAAGCATAACCTTTCTGCCCAGGATGTCACCAGAGAGCTTGTAGTGTGTGCTTTGATTCCTTCAGGAATAGGTTTGCTGAATGCCTTGTATAGTTTGCAGAGGTTTGCACAATGCCACCACAATGTCTAACAATCCATCTGGTCAGGGATTGTTTGCATGGCCAAAGACTGTGGCATTTTGGGAAAAATGAAACAAACAAGGAGCATGACCGCAAGATCTTTAGAGCTATACATACATACAGACTGTGCGACAGGCAACAGCAGAATGCTGTGGATTTGGACAGAATGATGGGAGGATCACTTCCCTGTGAAGCATGGAAAGATGTATAGACTCATAAATTTGAATTCAAGTCTTTGACATATTATTATGGTGACCAAACCGTTAGCTCAGTCAGCCGGTGCACATATTTGCACAATAACCTCTAACTTTACCATTTAGCCAAGTACAGTTTTTACTTTATCACTCTGTGATAATGGAACTTTGTGTGATGCAT
This sequence comes from Mauremys mutica, assembly GCF_020497125.1. Classification (NCBI taxonomy): domain Eukaryota; kingdom Metazoa; phylum Chordata; order Testudines; family Geoemydidae; genus Mauremys; species Mauremys mutica. The sequence goes on along the minus strand of NC_059074.1, from coordinate 146,012,244 downwards.
GTAATTTTTGGAAGTATCTCAGTGCAATATATTATCCTTAATGCGTCCCAGTCTGTTAAACCTCCCAAATTCTTTTAAAATCTCTTCTGTATTCTGTTCAAAAGGAAAGTTCTACATCCACTTGGTAATCCATATTTGCCAGCTACTATTCTCCCCCAGCACATTCTCCATTATTTCAAACTCTACTGCAGTGGTTCTCAACCGGGGGTCTGCATCCTCAAGCCCTTTCAGGGGGGCCGTGGGGCCACACAGCTGGAACCTAGAGCCTGAGCCTCGCCCATCTCCACCCCCTAGCCCCCGCAGGGCTGAAACCCCAAGCCATGGCACCCCCTGCCATGGGCCTGAAGCCGGGAGCCCCAGTAGCCCCTACCACAGCAGTGATGCCAGGAGCCCTTGGGAAACAGTAACCACAGGGAAGTCCTCAAGGTGCACAGTCCCTAACTATCCCCTCCCTGCACCCTGAGCAGGGCCGCCCAGAGGATTCAGGGGGCCTGGGGCAAAGCAGGGGAGCAGACATAAGAAAAGGTGCCACCCGCTGCAGCGCTTGTACTCGCCAGGTGGCGTGCCAAGTCTTCGGCGGCGGGTCCCTCATTCACTCCGCGTCTTCAGCAGCACTGAAGGACCTGCTGCCAAAGTGCCACCGAAGACCTGAAGCGAGTGAAGGGCCCGCCGGCAAAGTGCTGCTGAAAAGCTGGACCGCCACTGGGTGAGTAAAAATTAAAAAGGCGCCTCTAGCCAGGGAAGGGATTCTCAGCCAGGACTCGCAGGGCCCAGGGCAAATTGCCCCACTTGCCCTGCCCCTACCTCCCCGGTGGCCCTGACCCTGAGCTATCTCACTGCCTACACACAGCCCCGAACCATCATGACCTGTACTGGAGCGGGGAGTGGAAGCCTGAAATAGTCGCCAAGTGGATCTTAATTGATGGTAGGGATAACCCTTCAAGCTTGAGTTCAGAAGGATCGCCTGCAGCGAGGCCTGTTTGGCCCGGATACCTTGGTCCAAGGACCAGCACATGAACCTTTTCCATTTGGCCAGCTAGATCACTCTGGTGGAGGGCTTCCTGCTACCCCCTTCCAATCCTGATATTCTAAGGGGTGGGAGGGATAGCTCAGTGGTTTGAGCACTGGCCTGCTAAACCCAGGGCTGTGAGTTCAATACTTGAGGGGGCCACTTAGGGATCTGGGGCAAAATCAGTACTTGGTCCTGCTAGTGAAGGCAGGAGGCTGGACTCAATGACTTTTCAAGGTCCCTTCCAGTTCTAGGAGACAGGATATCTCCATTATTTAAAAAAAAAAAAAGAACATGTTGGACCCAGGCTGAGCATTCCTGTTCTTCCACATTCAGCCATGCAGTAACCAGGCTGTCACGTGCAGCGCCACCAGGTTTGGGTGCAGAAGACCTCTGTGGTTCTGGGACAGCAGATTTGGTCACAGAGACAGCTGCAGGGTGGCTACCGAGAGGTCCAGCCGTGTACTGAACCAGTGCTGGCGAGGCCAAGCCTATCAGGATCATCTTTGCCTTGTCATGTTTGATCTTCATAAGGACTCTGTTGATCAAGGGCACTGGTGGGAAGGCATACATCAGAGCCCACAACCATGGGAGCAAATAGGTGTCCGACAGAGAGCCCCTGTCCACCCTCCTGAGCGTGGCAGCTAACCGTCACTGTGGGTGAACGGTGCCTCGAATAGGTGGATTGCTGCTGGAAGTGGGGGGATCGGTACCATGTCAGAGAACATTCCTACAGTGTAGATGATGTCCATCTACATTGTGCAGATGGTTGGCAGGAGAGTGACTAGTGCCAGCAATACGGTGACTGATGTCTCCCTCTGGGTGAACCTCATCAAGAGGGCGGAGACCAGAAGCCTGGTGCCAGAAATCTCAATTGTCGAACCAGTGACCAGAGCGGTTGTAGAGACCTGGGCCATGGCGACAGAGCGCTGTCTCAGCTCTGGGGACCAGCAGCGTTCACTCGCCCTCTGGGGGGTTATTACATCTGGCTTGCCCTCGTAGGGAGCCTTTGCCGGGTCCATCACAGTTCTGGCTGCATTGGGAGAGTCCTTTGCTCTCTGGGACGGCATCAGCCCCACTATGAGTCTGGATCTCCTACCACTCCTGGAGTTAGTGGCAGTGGCAGATCCCTCGGGGGGAGAGGGGGAAGGGAGAGGGCATCTCGGCAGCCCAAACTGGGTCCTTTACCCAATACCCCTTGGCCTTTCTTGCCTGGTGTCAGGGAGTCCCGCTTCTTCAACTTCTTCTTGAGTATTGGAGAAGAGGAGCAGTGCTGGATAGAGCCTGATGCCGGGGTGCACTGCGCACCGAGGCCGAAGTAGTGGGAGTTGAGTACAGCTGGGATGGCTCAGAGGCCGGGCAGCGAGCAGCCTCCATGAGGAGGGCCCTCAAAAGGATGTTGCACTCTGCGTTCTGGGATGAAAGTTCTTACAGATGCAACACTTCTTCACATGGGATTCCCCCAAGAACTTCAGGCAGCTGCTATGAGGTTCACTAACAGGCACAGCCTGTTACAATCAGAACAGGGCTTAAAACCCAGAGACTAACTTACTAACTACAGAACTTACTTCACTAACTATTATAAACAAACTATTTACAAGACACTAAAACTTGAAGAAAAGGAGAGAACTGCTGAACACTTGCTAGGCAAGGAAAAAAAGGTGCTCTGACCAACCACCACAGGTGGTAAGAAGGAAGTGAGAGGGCGTAGGACTGGTGGCACTTAATATACCGACACATGAGCACTGCACTCCAGAGAGCACCACAGCCGATCCCAGAGACATTGCACTAAGACAACTTTGCACATGGGCACACGCACACCTAGAATAGAATCAACATGAGCAAGCATTCAAAGAAGAACTCAACATTCTTCCTTTCCCACCCTTAGCATAGAAAGCTGGATACCAGCAGGCTTTAGCTTCCTGTCATATTACATTCGCAGTCTTACAAAGACTGCAACATTATATGGCTACTATTACTGAAGTAAAAGAGGAGCAGAAAAAAAGCTTGAAGGTTATATTTATAAAGGTACTGAGACGAGGACAAAAGGTGTAAGGAGTTATAATTCTGATACTGGAACACCATGGCAAGGTAAATAATGTACTTGGGAAACAGATTTTTGGAAAAGTGAAAAACTTCACTTCTGAAATCATCATACTTCAAAATAATTTGTCCAACTATCCCCAAAATGTTGAAGAAAAACTTTCCTCATGCAGAATTCCACACAAGAAAATTGAGTACAATTTCTTCAGCTTTGGTTAAGTTTGAGGAGGGGATTAAAAGCAATCTTATAATGGAAATAGAGTTATACTCTTAATTTGGCTAACCTATTTACTCTCAAAACAGAAGCAAAGCCTGAGAACCTTTTAAACTCCTTTACTTGGCCAGTTCTATGAAGTACCCTAAAGAGTCCTTGCAAACCACCTTAAGTCTGCAGGTACCTCTAAAGATCTTATGTCCTAGGTCTGGATCAGTTCCACTATATTTCTAATGGAGTCACTTATGTGAATGAGTTTCTCCAGGTTGAATCCATATTATGTATGATACAGTAACTCTCCTGGGAACATGTACGTATCAAAACAATGATGTCAGCTAAGCCAAACCTCATTTGAACCAGGGAGTTGGTTGAGGAAATGGAATAAGCTCCAAAATTAAACTTTTCAAAATAGTAAAATACCAACAACTAAAAGAAACAAGAAAGTGTGTTATTTTGCCTCATCATGTGGCCTGGGACCTTGTCTCCTGAAGACTCTTCCTCTTGCCCAAAATGTAGGAGCAATAAAAAAGGGGAAGCATACCTTTAGCCAGATAAACTAAAGGATTAGATATGCACTAATAAGCACACTGAGATGTAACCCAAGATCTGACTGTGCTAGGTCTCACTCGTTTACAGGATTTGTGGCTGTTAGTAAAAAGAAATCTAAACAAAGCCTCCATCCTTGGACCTGGCAACATATCCCATTAAAGCATGGAACACATACTCCTGACTTGTTTGTCTGAAATGAAGGCAGACCCACACAGGATTACAATTAATCTTGCTTTTGGTTCTCCATGAGAAGAGAAACCCCCAGCCTTTAGGGCAGCATTTCTCAATGTGGAGCAGAAGATGTATAAATTAAGATGACTAGGCCTTCAACACCACATGGTGAGATTGAAGGAGCTTGTGATTGAGCCTCATGTCAGGAAAGTGAAACCAACTTTCAAAAAAAGCTGCTTTAAATTATTCCCAAACTGGGGCCTATTAGTTTTCACAAAGGCAAGGTATGACAGCTCAGCAAATCATCACAAAGCTAATATCCATAACAGCTCTGCAGCTAGATTCCTTCAAGAGGGAAGAGGAAAATTATTTAGGTGTTAAGTATTAACAATGATAACCCAAAACAAACTATATTTTGGGTTTACAAGTTTTGCTAGTAATGACTAACTGCTAAATAATTAGCTTTAGCAACATTAGATTCCTTGGTTCTGGTGATGTGGGAAACACAAAGCTAAAATTTAGGTCTACAGTTTAATATCAAAACAATAACCTTTATAACCTTAAGTAAAATAATGGTTGGAGAGACTGGAGAGGAAGCCACAGCTGCAGGTTAATTTATCTCTCATCAAAGATCTAGGTAATTGTCTTGCTAAATATGATACCTTGTAGTTATTGTAGATTAGGATTCAGTTTTACGTTCTCATACTTTGTGTCCTCCCGCCCTCTTGCTATAAGATACAAGTATCATTGCTCATGTTATCTATTATGTTGTGTATCATGCCCTTCTCAGTGAAGGCCTCTTATTGTTTCCCTCTCCTTTGGGCTTATTACTCATTTAAATGTCTCCAAAATCTCTGTCTACATGTGGATGCCATCATCATTATAAACATGATGCAAACCTTTGGATCACTGTACAATCAATGACATCTTTCAGTTACACTACCTTTGATTAAGCTTTATTGTCTTGCCTTCTTGTCTATGTACTTTAGTATTATACCCAATATCTACTGATAATCTTTCAGTTTCTTTCCAAATCAAGATGTGGTACTTGAAATAATTCCTTTGAACTAGATGGGGAAATCTGTCTCAAGGGATCCATTTCCATGACATGTCTTTGATCAAACATTTATTTTGGCCTGAAATCTATTACAATTTAGACATCTCTTCATCCCAGGACACTTCTGTCTTCCCGACTATATTGCTAGTCACTCTGAGACAGAATTTAATTCCCTTTTAGTCACTAGTTATTACATTTTGTTTTACATTTCTGTAACAAATCCACTTAATAGATGAGCACAGCTTCAATCATCACACAACCCTTTCTGAACAACCAGACCCAACTCTACCCATGGCAGGAGTCTTTGCCCATTCCCAAACACTGGCAAAAGTACACAGTTTTAAAAACAGATTCTTGCAATCTGAAAAGATCTAAGCTCTTTTGAGGAAGACCCTCTGGAATCACTGACAGAAGTCTCAAACTAGTCTACGCCACATGTATCCCAAGCAACAATGGAAAGTCTCGCACACATTTGAAAGTCAAACTCCTATCCCCATTCTAAAGTGGTTATCAGAAGGGCTAAAACAATACTTTGGTTCAATCCCAGTGAAAGATAAACTTAGACTTCAAATGGAGTTGGGGCACAGAAAAAACAAACACCAAAATAAGTAGGCACACAAGTGAGACTAAAGGTTACAGGTTAGAACCAGGCCTCCTTGAAATCTTTTTGTCTGGCTTGGGTCCATGAAACAGGATCTTTCTAGCAATGTGAATGATGTGCTGTCAATATAGAAACTTCTGCTGGTAGTTCCCTTGTAGGCAGAAAGGACTGCATATCTGAAGAAGGTTCCATTCACCAGGCTTTTATAAAACACGTCAACAGCTTTCTTTTGGGCCAAAAACGTAGCTTCATGTATCGGATGTAATTCAAAGGTAAGACATTAACCCATGTTTGAAAGAAGTGTGGTTTTATTCCACCATCTGTAAATGCACATGCCACTGGTAAGTCAAATTCAGAATTGTGGAACTCCAGCTCTGCCTTTCCCACACAGTCTGCTTTCCTTTTGTCTGGGTTTAGAAGATTAGGGGAAAAATGATCCAAGAACCTCTCTAAACTCTCCTGATACATGTGTGCTTCTGGGAAAAAGAGAAGGCCCAGCTGAAGACTGTACCACACCTATGTGGGAGAGAGGAAGCTGCTAGAGGCCTCATAGGCCATGCTGGAGAGCCAGAGAAAGGCAGATGAAGTTCTAAAATTGAAGTCGGGAAGAGAATAGATCCCCCACATTCCCACAGCCAGAGTATAAGTCTGCAGGTGATGATCAGTTTTTGAACACTAATTATGGAGATTTAAATAAGATAATTCCATTGAAATCACCTAAAAATCAACAAGCCCAGTAACAAAATACATCAAGAATAAATTGTCATCATACTGTCAATGGGAATAAGTAATCCATATTAATATTCACCCATTCTCTCTCTCTACTGTTACCTGGACACTTAAAAAAATATATAAAACAAAAAAAATGTTTATTGCTATAAACTCTGTTCCAAAATTCTGATTTTTCTGAGAGGCAAAAATTATACTCTATTACAGTTAGCAGATACAGTACATGCTGTAATTTATCAAATTTTTGGGCAGATGAAAGTGCTAGAATGGCGAGGAGATGAAACTAAAAATTTAATTTAGACTCTCAAGCTTACATTTAGAGTTTCACAAATGTTGGAAAAAAGATGACAAGATCATCTGAGCTCATATTTAAAGTACTGACCGCCAATGGAAAACTGAGCAATATTTCAATGATATATGCGCTAGACAAGATACAGTACATGCTAATAATTTAAAATTTTAATTTAGCTTGTGCTAAAAGATGACATCCTTACCTTTCACGCTGTGCTAAATGAATAATGAATGATGATACATTCTGGAGACAAGTTCAGTTTTTAAAGCCAATACTGAAACATATCCAAGCTGAAAATTTCAGAGGTAAATTTGATCACACTGAATGGTAAATTTATCAAAAGTGTTGATACAATGAAGCCACTGAACCTTTCAGCTCTTCTGTTACAGAGAAGTTCCTTACCAGTAATGGTAATTCTTGGAGAGCATTATATCAATATTCACATTATTGGAATAAATTTGTCCTAGGCTTGCAAGCTTGGAATCTTCCAGAGAGCAGTATTTGGGCCATTCACCCTCTCATGCCTCCTCATCTTATGTACGTCTCCAAGGGTGTAAAAAGGAGGAGTGGTCCCAACTGTCCTTCAGAAGATACAGGTAGGGAGTGTGACTATGTAGAAGCAACACTTTTGAAGAACTACAGTAACTTGTGAGTATTTTCTCTTTCTTCCTTTAGGTGCCTCTGGTCTTAAAGTCTTTGAGTTTGTGAATCAGGGAGGAGACAGAACAGGATCTCTTTCCATATGTTCACTGGGCCCAACCACCAATTTAACTCTCCTAGGACTTGGGGCAGGACTGTGACCTTTTTTGTCCACGGAGTATCTGGCTAAGGTGTACACAAACCTCAGCCACAGTTGTAAGGGCTGAGGGTTAAATCTGGCAAATGGTATCACATACCTACATGCCAACACATTGCATAAAAGACGCATATATGTATGCACGGGAGCACAAGGTGCATGTGTGGCCCCAATGGCCACTGCTACTCAAAAATTTCCAGTCTTGTGCACTTGAAGTGCATGTACACCTATAGCAGAATCCACAGTAACACAAATGTGCAAAAAACTCATGATTCCCTCTGGATATCACCCTTAATGACAAGCTCCAAAGGCTTTTCTTCAGTAGTGAAACTTCTGGGGAGAGCCCACTTATAAGGTGGGTCCTTCACCTATAAGCAGCGGGCATGGCAACCATGTCATCTTTCTTTCGAAAGCCATTGAGCCAGGGGAGTTGCCCTCATTTGCTCTGCCTCTGACTGCTCCACTCCCACTTCTGAGGGAGTGTGCTTATTTAGCAGCTCCTATCTTCAGATTGGCAGCAGGACATGCATAGCCCTGTAAGAGTTAAGTTTGTCTTGTTGCAGCCCAGCAGGAATAAAGTTAGCGAAAATGGAAGGTTTAAGCCCCCAAACACTCGGTTAGCACCAATCTTTCCTACCAGTGAGTAACTACTAGTAAAGCAGGACAATATCCAAAACATACCAACTTATTTTGGAAGTTTCAAGTTTATTATTTAACTTCTGGTAAGAGGAATGTATGGTAAAACAAAATACATAAAAATGACACCTAAATCTCAATTGAACTGATAGATTATAGTCCATAAATCATTCTGCTAATTGGTAAGAATCAATTTAATTGAATAATGACATAAGATGTTATGAAGAGTGACCTTAAAACCTAGCCGAGACAATAAAATGGTATACTGTTTTATCACTTTGGACTGTGGGACACAGATATTTATCTTCGCAGCTTTTGTTTTTTTCTAAAATTAATAATAAATGCACCAAAAATACTTTACAAGAAAGCTCAGAAGAGATTAAAATGTTTACTGTACCTCAATCGGTTAGTGTAGGTATCCACACATGTCTTCATTTTAGCCAATAAAGTGCCAACAGAAGCTTGAGATTCCAACTGCTCCTCCTCCTCTTCTCCATTTTCCCCAGACAGAGGCAGCAACAGCGGCACCATAGAGGTGCAGGACGCAATAGCACGGAGCAACTCTAGCAGAGCTCTGTAGAGAGGAACATGCCTGGCCATATCCAAAACTACGAGAGAGAAAACAAATATTTTATAAAATCAACAAAAGGTAAAAACAATATACCTTCCAATCAGACCTCAAATGGCTGAAAACAATAGTCTGATTTTTCCCCTTATCCTCTCATTTAATGAGAGTCAACCTTTTAGATGTGTCACAGTACAAATGAGCAGAAAGTAAGGAAAAACCTCAAAGTAACAAACAGGGCCAAAAACAGTAGACAAAGCTAAACCTCCAATACAGAGCCTGAAAAAAGGAGCAAAGTGAACAGGAAAAAATCCTAACTAAACTATGTTTTAAAATTACCTCAACATTAGACTTCACTTACTAGTCTATTTTACCAAAGCTGGCATTGTATATGATGCTTTTATAATATATGCATGCACTAAAATTTACAATTGTAGGCAGAAATAAATATTTCATTAAAAATCAAGGACTTCCAAATGATTCAAATATATGCACACACTTTAAAAAGATCTCTCCCCTCCTGATATTTATTTTTCTTTTCCACTCATGAGTTCAAATATCTAATGAATGTCATTTCTCAACTGAATTTCAAACCATTATAGAAATCCTCAAAATGTAGCAATACTCAGATACTTTACACAGCTGCTTCCTCTGTCCCTAGGACATACTATTTTTAACAGCACTGCAGAGGAAAACTATTGCTCTAGTTCAGAGTATTCACAAATGAATGAGTTTATGATAAAATAAATTTCTGCTTTCTCCAGCAAAAAAATTAACTGACAACTCGCATTAGTAAAAGGTTGAACCATACAGGAGCACTTTAATGTTTCATTTAGCACATCTTACCCTTGGAGATAAGGCATACTACAAGTTTTCATTTCTCATTACCAATCCCTTAACTCTAAATAGGAGAAGATGAGACAACTAACATCCATCCAAAACCATAGAATTGTAAGTCTGAAAGGGACCCCAAGTGATTATCTAGTCCATCTCAGAGGCAGGATTAAATATACCTAGATGATCCCTGAAAGGTATTTAACTGCTTCTTTAAAACCTCCAAGGATGGTGTTACATTTTGGGGTGCAATCCAGACCAGTGAGAGGTGGGAGTGCTTTCTGAAAACCAAGCCTTGGTCTCAAAATTGGCCCCCAGAATTGAAGACACACACAATCACTAGTCACTTATGAAACTTGTGGTCTTCACACTTGATTTTAGATATCTGTACACAAATGCAAGGAGTTTGAGGAATAAACAGGAAGAACTGGAAGTATTAGTATATAGTACAGGGGAAGAAAGGGAGGTGGTGTTGCCTTATGTATTAAAAATGTATACACTTGGATTGAGGTTGAGATGGAAATAGGAGACAGACTTCTTGAAAGTCTCTGGGTAAGGATAAAAGGGGTAAAAAACAAGGGTGATGTCATGATAGGGGTCTACTACAGACCACTTAACCAGGAAGAAGAGGGTGGATGAGGCTTTTTTTTTTTTTTTTTTTTTTAAAACAACTAACAAAATCATCCAAAGCACAGGACTTGGTGATGGGGGACTTCAACTACCCAGACATGTGTTGGGAAAGTAACACAGCAGGGCACAGATTATCCAACAAGTTTGTGGAATGTATTGGAAACAATTTTTTATTTCAGAAGGTGGAGAAAGCTACTGGGGAGAGGCTGTTCTAGATTTGCTTTTGACAAATAGGGAGGAACTGTTTGAGAATTTGAAAGTGGAAGGCAGCTTGGGTGAAAGTCATCATGAAATGGTAGAGTTCATGATTCTAAGGAACAGTAGGAGGGAGAACAGCAAAATAAAGAGTGGATTTCAAGAAGGCAGACTTTAGCAAACTCAGGGACTTGGTAGGTAAGATCCCATGGGAAGTAAGTCTAAGGGGAAAAACAATTGAAGACAGTTAGCAGTTTTTCAAACAGACATTATTAAGGGCACAAGAGCAAACTATCCCACTGCGTAGGAAAGATAGGAAGTATGGCAAGAGACCACGCTGGCTTAACCAGATCTTCAGTGATCTAAAAATCAAAAGAGTCCTACAAAAAGTGGAAACTAATTCAAATTAAAAAAGATGACTATAAACAAATAACACAAGTATGTAGGGATAAAATTAGGAAGGCCAAGACACAAAACGAAATCAAACTAGCTAGAGACATAAAGGGTAACAAGAAAACATTCTACAAATACATTAGAAGTAAGAGGAAGACCAAGAACAGGGTAGGATTGTTATCCAATGGGGGGAGGGGGAAAGGAAAGAAATAACAGAAAATATGAAAATGACAGAGGTGCTTATGACTTCTTTGTTTCGGCTGTCACCAAGAAGGTTGGTGGTGACTGAACGTCTACCATAGTGAATGCCAGTGAAAATGAGGTAGGATCAGAGGCTAAAATACAACAAGTTAAAAATTAGACAAGTTAGATGTCTTCAAGTCACCACGGCCTGATGAAAGGCATCCTAGAATACTCAAGGAGCTGACTGAGGAGATATCTGAGCCATTAGCGATCTTTCAAAAGTCATGGAAGATGGGAGAGATTCCAGAAGACTGGAAAAGGGCAAATATAGTGCCAATCTATAAAAAGGGAAATAAGAACAACCCAGGAAATTACAGACGAGTCAGCTTAACTTCTGTACTCGGAAAGATAATGGAGCAAATAATTAAGCAATCAATTTGCAAACATCTAGAAGATAACAACATGATAAATAACAGTCAGTTACTGTCTCATATGACCTTCTCATAGCAACTAGGGAAATACAACCTAGATGGAGCTACTATAAGGTGGGTACAAAACTGGTTGGAAAACCATTCCCAGAGAGTAATCATCAGTGATTCACAATCATGCTTGAAGGGCATAATGAATGGGGTCCCACATGGATCAGTTCTGGGTCCGGTTCTGTTCAATATCTTCATAAAATGATTTAGATAATGGCATAGAGAGTACACTTATAAAGTCTGCGGACAATACCAAGCTGGGAGTGGTTGCAAGTGCTTTGGAGGATAGAATTAAAATTCAAAATTATCTGGACAAACTGGAGAAATGGTTTGAAGTAAATAGGATGAAATTCAATAAGGACAAATGCAAAGTACTCCACTTAGGAAGGAACAATCAGTTGCACACATACAAAATGGGAAATGACTGCCTAGAAAGGAGTACTACAGAAAGGGCTCTGGAGGTCATAGTGGACCACAAGCTAAATATGAGTCAACAGTGTAACACTGTTGCCAAAAAAAACCAACATCATTCTGAGATGTATAAGAAGGAGTGTTGTAAGCAAGACACAAGAAGTAATTCTTCCACTCTCCTCCACACTGATTAGGCCTCACCTGGAGTATTGTGTCCAGTTCTGGGAGCCACGTTTCAGGAAAGATGTGGACAACTCGAGAAAGTCCAGAGAAGAGCAACAAAAATGATTAAAGGTCTATAAAACATGACCTATGAGGGAAAATTGAAAAAACTGGGTTTGTTTAGTCTGGAAAAGAGAAGACAGAGGGGACATAACAGTTTTCAAGTACATAAAAGGTTGTTATAAGGAGGAGGGAGAATAATTGTTCTTCTTAACCTCTGAGGATAGGACATGAAGCAATAGGCTTAAATTGCAGCAAGGGAGGTTTGGGTTGGCCATTAGGAAAAACTTCTTGTCAGGGTGGTTAAGCACTGGAATAAATTGCCTAGGGAGATTGTGGACTCTCCATCATAAGAGATTTTTAAAAGCAGGTTAGACAAACACCTGTCAGGGATGGTCCAGATAATACTTAACCCTGCCATGAGTGCAGGGGACTGGACTAGATGATCCCTCGAGGTCCCCTCCACTCCTATGATTCTCTGTCTCCACCCTTACTTCTTGGGGTAAGGCTCAAGAAACTGCAGTTCAAGGGGTGACTAAAGTATAAAAGTAAGGGGCAAAAGCAACCCAAGTTCTCTCCCCCTAGCCATTTCTCTCTTCCACAAGACAATGAAAAAAACAGCCTATGGACTTTAGGAGTAGATCCTGACCTGAAATTTGGTCAGCTCTGTTGCTGGGAGCATGTGGTAAGAATTTCGCCTTAAACCAAGTCTAGTTTGTTAAGTTTAGAATGTGTTTTGTCTTTATTTTTCTTGAGACCATTTCTGACTTTAAGGCCTTATATTTGTACTCACTTAAACCTATCTCCTTGTAGTTAAATAAACTTTTATTCTTTAATTAAAAAAGATCCAGCTTTGTGAATTATTTGGGTAACTGCATTTAAGGCAGTCCATTGTAGGTCAATCCACTTAGAGGTGAAACTGATTAATATATCTGGACTGTCCAGGAAAGGGCTGGACAGCACAGAATACACATTTCTGGGGGGAAATCTGGGCCTGGAATTCTATTGGGGTTACTCTGCAAGTAGTAATCAAGACTGCTGGAAGTAATCAAGGCTGGTGGGGGTCAGAGTAGCTGGACCAGGGCTGTGGCTATATAAAGACACTCAAGGGTATAACCTGCATGCTGTCTGGCTATTTGTAAAGCGTGCAGGTTGGGAGCTACAGCAGCAAACCATTGTGAGGCATCCCAGGCTGCTGAGAAAAGAGAAGAACACCTGGATGATTAAAAAATCCAGGCTCTCTTGGACTGAAAGAGGGAGTTCCAAAACCAAGGACTCCTCATACAATGCCCAGCTAGCAGCTTCCTTTTATTTATATGGAGGGAGCCGATTTCAACTGTGGCAGATTAACAGAGAGATTATGATCTCTCACATAAACCAAATTACTTTGTTTCCAGACTATACTATATTTTCTAATACTGACTTTAAATTTTCAAAAAGCCAAAAGAAACTATAATTATCACTAAGTCCTTTAAATGCCTGCTTGTTTTCTTCTCTGCTGCATGGCTGTCATGGATAGGAGGTTTAACTTCTGGGTGACTGCTCTGTGTAGATCATTGTGCCGTGCCATACCATCTTTTACAGGATAGCACTTTCCATTTCAAAAAGACTTAAATGATTGCTATGTTGCTTTGCGGTTTCCTCTATGAAATAATTGCTATTCCAAGTTAGGTTCATTAAGTTTAATATTAACCTTAATATTTTAATAATCTAGTCTTAGCTTTGATCATGGAAGATTGTGTAGGGTACGACAAATGATTTATTTTACCTCATAGGTTGCTATATTTTTCTTTAGAACAGACAGCTAGTCTGGAGTAAGTATCCTAACTGGTTTTGTTGATTAGAGTGTTTGCCTTGTTTTTATCCAGAGTTTTTTTTCTTATATAAATAGATACTTGTATATTCAGGGTTATCAAGTGAGCTAGTTAAAAATAAATAGTTTTGTGCCAAAAGCTGAGGTTCAATGTTACATCTCTCAGAAAAAAAATGGTTCAAATATCTGCACTGGCTTTATACTTAAGTCAGCTGCTATATAGAACAGAAAATTAGGCAAACCCCACTCATTTTGTCACTACAAATACTAGTTTCCTTCTGTTGATACTCACACCTTCTTGTCAACTGTTTGAAATGGGCCACCTTGATTACATTGCCCTCATTAGCGCTACCAAAGTGATTTTTCCTCCCTTGGTATTCACCCCATCTTGTCAACTGTTGAGAATAGGCCACTTCCACCTTAATTGAATTGGCTCGTTGGCACTGACCCCCCACTTGGTAAGGCAACTCCCATCTTTCCATGTGCTGTGTATTTATACCTGCCTACTGTATTTTACACTCCATGCATCTGATGAAGTGGGTTTTCGCCTACGAAAGCTTATGCCCAAATAAATTTGTTAGTCTCTAATGTGCCACAAGGATGCCTCGTTGTTTTTGCTCTCTCATTCTGTTAGCGTAGCTCCATCCATAACCATTACAGAACATCTCTATTTGGCCCCAGGAAACATACTTCAAATTTTCTCCCCCATCCCGTGGACTTCAACAGTATCACATACTGAATTCACATTAATGAATACAAATAATCCAATTATGTCCATCCAGAAGGAAGTAACTATTAGAAAGCTCTAGGTTATTTTACCTACCTATAAGCATCTAGCATCACGAATGAAAACAATCAGATTATGCATTAAGGCCTATATCCAGCAACACACAAATTTAAGTTTAGTTTAAAGTTCAGCAAAGCATGCTTAACCTTAAGCACATGATCAAGTGCTTTGCAGAACAGGACCCTAAATAATTCTGTTAAAAATCAGCTACATCTATGTAGCCTCTGGCAAAATGTGTTATCCCATTGTCAGAAGTGGTTTACTTTCAATTTTGTTAGCTCACTGAACACTTAGGATGAAATCCTCACCATATTAAAGTCAATGGGAGTTTTGCCATTGACTTAATGAGAGCCAGGAGTTGCCCCTTAAAATGCAAGTTTCACAGGCTGTAAGGTAAAATGTGACCAACAGACTTGCTTGTTCACAAATTCTGTAGCTACTGCATGACTTCCAAGTATGAAATTCTGTGGATATCTGTATATAATATGTTTTTAAAATTTAATAATATAGAAGAATGGGGAACAGGGATAAAATTACCAGAAAACATTTTCTATACCATTCCTTTATTTATACCATAAATATACACATACATACATGACAACAGATTACCATTAAAATATATACAGTTGGACATATGATGACTATTCTCTATTTAGGGACCTTTATTTTACCATCATTCTTAAGTACAAAGGGACAGCAAAATATATATTTGATGCTGAACTATTACTGGATCATCTTTTGAGTTTGGCAAGCATTTGAAATGCACAAATCTAAAGGCAACACTCAGAAAAAGCCAGCAGTCTTGATGCACACAGAAGTGTCCAGAGAAATGACTACAGGACTGTGGATTAAAAAATGGAGGTAATAATTTCAATACTATTGTAAGTGGAATGTGTCATCAGTTGTGTTACTGGAGAGCACACCCTGAACTTCCAGACTTTTCCTTGTTTCACCACAGGAGGCACTAAAACGTTTTACTATTGAGGTAAAAACAGCACAAGTTCACAGGCCGATGCATGTTCTGAGACTTAATTTTGAAACCCACCTAAAAAGTGGTCTATTATGATGAAAGATAAGTTTCTCTACAAAGGGCCAAACAGAAACAAATGTGTTTACATATTTCATATAAATGAGTACTACAACTTGAGTGTAATACTGCCTCTCAATTATGTTAGAGTGCTCTTTCTGAGGTGAATATTTTAAGGTATGTCAAGGGAACCTCAAGCACATGGACAGGTGTGTGTATAAACATGCAAATAATTAAACAAACACAAAGCATTCCTTTTAAAAAAATGAAAATGGCATACTGAAAGTATCTAGCTTAATAGGGAATTATACTAATTATCCAGAATTGTTGGTTAACAACCAGGTAGTCAAAACCTGAAATTAAATAATTACAAATGTCTGCACCAGTGAGCGGTCTCCAGTTGTTTTAACACGACTGCAATAAGTCCAAGCCTTCATGCAATGTGTGTTATTTATTTATACAAACAGCATGATTATTACTTTTACTGACATTTGGCGTTCTCTAAAGCGTGTCGCATTTTAGAAAGGGAAAAAATGTATAATCTTTAATAATATATAACAAAAACCTGACGTCACATCTGCTGAGAATGAAAGGCATAGCTGGTAGATAAATATACCGTAATTCTTGGAAATGGTTACCATAACTGCAGTGGCATAATGTCTCAAAGTCTTTTTTCACATTTGTACAATATAAACTTTGAGGTTTTATCCTGAATCAACACTATTCAAAGTGTTTTTATTCCATTGCTGCAATATTAGCAATTAAAAAAATTCTGACAGCAAGATTCCTGTCAGAAGAGACTCTTTATAGACCACAAGTTTCAGAACTGACTAGTGATTGTCTCTCTCTCCAATTCTGGGGGCCCATTTTGAGACCAAGGCTTGATTTTTAGAAAGCACTAGACATCCATGCTGAAAATTAGACCCTTTTAAAGTGGTCTGAAGCAGAACAATCAAAAATTAATGCACTTAAAATCACAAGTCACTTTTAAAAATGTGGATCCTGGTTAACAGTCCCTGGATACCAAGAGTTGATTAAAAAATTGGATAGTCTGCATAATTTAGAACTCATTTATGGACTTGCAACACACCTAATTTGCATTACCAACATCATCTTATTTTCTAAGTAGATCCAAAACAATGCATATATGATAGTAACCTAAATTCAAAGGCCTGTGAAAAAATATATTAATGGCAAGCAGTTTCTTAGAATAAAAACATCACTTTAAATGATATAAAGGAATAATACGACCCAAGCTCAATAATCTAAATGATTCTTTTGATTTCCTTTAATATTCTAAGATACTCAAACCAAGAACAGACAGGCCTAATGGCCCACTAAATAGATAATATTGAGCAGCACTAAATTATTTTTCCAAATCATTTAACATTCTGAGTGCAGTTTAATTGGATAAAGATGATAATACAGGACTTATATTTTACTTTTCAGTGGTAACATATTTTAAAAATACTGCACATAGAGAGCACATGCAAACATAATTTAAAAGACAGAAACAACAAATATGCTGCAGTAATACCAATTCCAAAATATTCACACCTAAAAACAAGTTAAGAAGAAAATGTCAAGAGAAAAGATGGAATATTAAATCTGAAACTATGTTGCAAGACCCCAAGGAAAGCTCTATCTTGCAAACCTTGAGGTACACAGAAGGGAGCCTCTCTCCTGCGAACTTTAGAAGCTGTGCAGCTGTTACATTATGACACATGCAGTAAGCCAAGGGTTTCTTGTAAAGCCCTTGCAATGTTCACTATGCTACTTCACAAAAAGTCTGTTTACACACCATTTTGTATCAATTTAACTAGATTTTTAACATGACATAGTTAAATCAGTGTAACACACTAATATGGAGGCAGCTGCACTGATACAGGGAGAACTGCTATACTAAAACAGACCCACACCTCCAACTAGTCCAGTATCTTGTCGAGGGCAGTGGCTAATAACAGCTACTTCAGAGGAAGGTTCAAGAAATCCTGCAGGAGGCATTTATGGAGTAAACGGCCCACAATTCCCTGAAAATTAACAAACTGGCTTATATAATAACTCATGATATTTAAATAACTTCTGAAACTTTGTTTTAAAAAAATCTTTTATATCAACTCCGGGTTTTCTTATTATCCATAAGTGTCCAATCTTTTTCTGAATCCTGCTAATCTCTTGACCCCAATGATATCTTGTGGCAATTAATTTTACAGGCTAATTGTGCATTATGTGAAAAACATTTCCTTTTATCAGTTTTAAATTTGCCACATCTCAATTTTAATTTTCCTTGCTTTTGTATAACAAAGGGTGAAGAGAAGTTCCCAATCTACCTTGTCTACATCATTAATCAGACTATATTTTTATCACATCCGTCTCTTATTCATCAATTTTCAAGTAAGCAGCTCCAGTCTTCTGATAGGAGATTTTCCCCATGCCCCTAACTCATTCTCATTGACTATCTCTGAACCCCTTTGTTTTTTTGGGGGTGGAGTTTTACCTTTATATTGGGTAACCAGAACTAAACAGTATTTCAGGTGAGTGCATATCATGCATTTATAAAATAGCTAGGGCTGTCAATTACTCACAGTTAACTCACGTGATTAACTCAGAAAATTAATTGCGATTAATCACAGTTTTAATCACACTGTTAAACAATAGAATACTAATTGAAATTGATTCAATTTGGAGGTTTTTTAAAATTTTCAAATATATCGATTTCAATTACAACACAGAATACAAAGTGTGCAGTGCTGACTTTATATTTTTATTACAAATATTTGCACTGTAAAAATTCTAAACAATAGTATTTTTCAATTCACCTCACACAAGTACTGTAGTGCAATCTCTATCATAAATGAGCAACTTACAAATGTAGATTTTTTGTTACATAACTGCACTCAAAAACAAAATAATGTAAAAGTTTAGAGCCTACAAGTCCACTCAGTCCTACTTCAGCCAATTGCTAAGACAAACAAATTTGTTTACATTTACAGGAGATAATGCTGCCCACTTCTTATTTACAATGTCACCTGAAAGTGAGAACAGGCATTCGCATGGCATTTTGTAGCGGCATTGCAAGGTATTTACATGCCAGATATGCTAAACATTTGTATGCCCCTTCATGCTTTGGCCACCATTCCGGAGGACATGCTTCCATGACGTTTGTTTAAAAAACAATGTGTTACTTAAATTTGTGACTGAACTCCTTGGGGGAGAATTGTATGTATCCTGCTCTGTGTTTTACCTGCATTCTGCCATATATTTCATGTTATATCAGTCTCAGATGATGACCCAGCACATGTTCGTTTTCAGAACACTTTCACTGCAGATTTGACAAAATGCAAAGAAGGTACCAATGTGAGATTTCTAAAGATAGCTACAGCACTTGACCCAAGGTTTAAGACTATGAAGTGCCATCCAAAATCTGAGAGGGATGAGGTGTGCAGCATGCTTTCAGAAATCTTAAAAGAGCAACACTCCAATGCAGAAACTACAGAACTCAAACCACCAAAATAGAAAATCAACCTTCTGCTGGTGGCATCTGACTCAGATGATGAAAATGAACATGCGTCAGTGTGCGCTGCTTTGGATCGTTACTGAGTAGAACCCATCATCAGCATGGATGCATGTTCTCTGGAATGATGGCTGAAGCATAAAGGAACATATGAATTGTTAGTGCAGCGGGCACAAATATCTTGCAACACCGGCTACAACAGTGTGAGCACCTGTTCTCACTTTCAGGTAACACTGTAAACAAGTGGGCAGCATGGTCTCCTACACATGTAAACAAACTTGTTTGTCTGAGCAATTGGCTTAACAAGAAGTAAGACTGAGTGGATTTGTAGGCTCTAAAGTTTTACATTGTTTTATTTTTGAATGCAGTTTTTATTTTTTGTGCATAATTCTACATTTGTAAGTTCAACTTTCATGATAAAAGATTACACTACAGTACTTGTATTAAGTGAACTGAAAAATACTATTTCTTTTATTTTTACAGTGCAAATATTTATAATAATAAATAAATATGAAGTGAGCACTGTATACTTTGTATTCTGTGTTGTAATTGCAATCAATATATTTGAAAAATGTGGAAAACATCCACAAATATTTAAATAAATGGCATTCTATTTTCATTCCTTTTTTGACTGTTACTGCATATTGAACAAAGATCTCCAATGAGCTAACCTCTGTGATGTCCAGGTCTTTTTCCCTGAGTTATTACATTTAATCTAGATGTATGAATAGTTCAAATTATTTCTGTGTGCATTACTTTGAATTTAACACCACTGAACTTCATCTGCCATCATGCTGCCCTCTCTGGAGGAAGCTGCAATGACAGGAGGTATTCCTAGGGTACTTCAAGAACCCCATTTATAATACCCTTTTTAAACTGCAAGCATTTTGTTTGTTTTGTAAAATGGGACTTTTACTGCATGTGTGGGGGATGGCAGTGCCTGGACAATGAAAAGGAAGTAACCAGGGTGAAGAAGTTGGTAATGAAAGAAAACATTGCATTAAAATTTCAAAACATCAAATATATTATAATAATACACCGGACCCTCGCTTGAACGCAGGGGGTTGGATCTATGCACAGTCCCGCATTAACACGGAGACCGCGTTACCATGGATTCCACTGAAGGTAATTAAATTTGGGATCCATTTGGGGGGAGGGATAGCTCAGTGGTTTGAGCATTGGCCTGCTAAACCCAGGGTTGAGAGTTTAATCCTTGAGGGGGCCACTTAGGGATCTGGGGCAAAAATTGGTCCTGCTAGTCAAGGCAGGGGGCTGGACTCGATGACCTTTCAAGGTCCCTTCCAGTTCTAGGAGATTGGTATATCTCCTATTATGATTAGTTCCGCACTATAAGCGAATTTGCGCTATATAGACGCGTATTCTAGTGAGGGTCCGCTGTACTTAGAAATGGCTAGAGGTGCAGGTTTAATTTTTTTAGCACATTGTGAATCAGCAAAAAATGCTTGATAACTTCAAATGAGTAGATGCATTGATTTTATAAGAATTCAGTACTTTTTAAAATTAATCAACATCATAGAAATGTAGGCTAGAATAGACACCTTCAGAGGGCATCTAGTATACCTAGACCAACCCCTGACAGATGTTTATCTAACCTATTCTTAAAAACTGCCAATTATAGGGATTCTAGTACCTCCCTCTGAAGCATATTCCAGTGCTTAACTATCCTCATAGTTAGAAAGTTTTTCCTAATATGTAACCTAAATCTCCCTTGCTGCAGATTAAGACCATTACTTCTTGTTCTATCTTTAGTGGACATAAAGAATAATTGAACACAGTCCTTTTTATAACAGCACTTAACACATTCTAAGACTTTTATCAAGTCCCTCCACCCCACGCCAAGTCATCTTTTCTCAAGACTAAATATGCCCAGGTTTCCCCCCTCCCCCAATCTTTTCTCATAGGTCAGGTTTGCTAACCCTTTAATAATTTTTGTTGCTTTCCTCTGGACTCTCTCCAATTTGTCCACACCTTTCCTGAAGTGTGGTGCCCAGAACTGGATACAGTACTCCAACTGAGGCCTCTCCAATGCTAAGTAGACCGTGACAATTACCTCCCATGTCTTACATACAACACTGCGGTTAATACACCCCAGAATTATATTACCCTTGTCTTGCAACTGCATCAGTGTTGATTCATTCAATTTGCAATCCACTATAACCCCCAGATCCTCTTCAAGCAGTACTACCATCTAAACAGTTATTCCCCATTTTGTTGTGCATTTGATTTGAGTACTTTGCTCATCTATAATGAATTTCCTCTGGCTGGTTTCAGACCAGTTTTCCAGTTTGTCAAGTTTTAATACTAAACCTATCCTCCAAAGTGTTTGGAAACCCTCCCAAGCTTGGTGTCATCCCCAAATTTTGTAAGCATTCTCTCCACTCCATTATCCAAGTTATTAATGAAAATATTGAATAATACTGGATCCAGGACAAACCTGTGTGACCTCTCCAGATACATCCTTCCAGTCTGACAGAAAACTATTGATAACTACTCTCTGAGTACAGTCCTTCAACTAGTTGTGCACCTATTGCTCAGTAATTTCATCAAGTTGTTCGCTAATTTTTTTTTACATCTTGTCTTAAATTCTGGGAAGGGCTGTTTTTGTTTGTGTATGTACAACAGCTAGCACAATAGCTCTTCCCTCCATCCTCACTGGGGCTTTTTGAGGTTACCATAAAACAATCAACTGACCTCAGAAAAACCAATACAACCACACACACTTTCTCAAGATTTACTGCAGCAATTCCAGCTCAACAACTGTATGTCAAGAATTAGTTTAAAGATGTAAGGATATTAATTTTTGTTAACATAAAAGTATTCATTTCAGCGGGAAAAAGGCACTGTGCAGGTTTCATCAATGAGACAGTAAAACTTCAAGCATTAAAATGTAACATATCCTCACTATCCTTTTGCTTATTAAGCAGCTCAAGTTCAATGTTTACCATATCACTACTGCAATATGAACACTTCCTAGTGGTTCTACCACCAGATCATTGTAAAATAGATCTTAAAAGCTCTCTCAAAATCAATTTTTATAGCATTTTTTGGTATCTATAGAATATGTAATAACCTTAGTAATTATTGAGGACTTCTAATTCTGATGCCATGGCATAATACTGTTCACAAGCCTGAAATCCTAAGGGTACTAAAGTTCAGAACAATTTCAAGAATCTCATTACCACTCTGAAGAGTTTTAGAATAGCTAAGCGCAACACTGTTACAAGGAGAAAAACAGAACAAAATATTACAGTTTTATCTGTTTCTAATTAAAATCTTTAAACCCGTTCTTGTTGCCATAGACACAGCCAAACATTTAATGGCTCAGAGTTTCCTAAAGGGCAGAGCTTTTGTTCCCACTGTTTCTAAATAATTTGCAGCCGCAGGCTTTCCCCAGACCAGCTTCTTTACTGCACCTTTCCAAACATATGATCTATGAATACAGTCCATGCTGCAGGCTATAGTGTCAGTTCCAAATACTTCACGCTCTACAGATTTTTGATTTTCTATTTCAGAAACAACCTGAGGCAAGCCTCCTTTATAATATGTCTAATTAACACTCTAAATTCTGTTAAGTTTTGAGGACAATGTTCACCCAAAGAACATTTTACATTCAAAAGCCTGTAGGAAAAGCATTTAGCCTTAAGCAAAAGTGATATAAAATGCTGGCATACCTTAGTCTTTATAGTTAGCCTGATTTTTCAGTTTTTCCTTATAAAAACGAATGAGTGCTCTCACAGTACCATTTTGAATATTAAAATGCATCAGAAAAGACTGTTGTGCTCAGAATTAGAATAAATGGCTCAAATGGCCCCTTGAGTACTTGACAAAATGCTGCTGCTATTACACTTCTTAGGTTTTAGAAAATATGTTTACAAAAATATAGGGTTTTTTTAGGTTAAATCTATATGGTGTTGGATTAATAAAAAGGCACTAAAAGCTACCTGTAGTGCTATATTAGAATTTTAAGCGGTTAGAGTAGATGCTTAAATGAAAACAAGGACATTTATGAAAAATAGATCATCAGCTTTTGTATTTGATGTCTGAAGGCTCCGAACATCTTAAGTTGTGGTATATGAAAAATGTAGACTACAATACATTCGCAACATTAATTTTCTATTATGTGGTATAGGTAGGAACTCATGTTTTCAGTGACACAAGGCTTGGGCTTAGAAAACTACCAGAGTACTCCTCTTCCGATAACAAGGGATAGTAACACATTTTTAGCATATAAATCTGAGGCTCTTATTTTGAGCATTTTAAATTTCAGTAATGGACAATATATCAACATTATCAGTATCTTAGATTAAAGTTAATATTTTATAATAAATCCCAATTTCCAACACCGGCCTAACTTTCCCAAAAGTAAAACCAATCCCATGTCACATCACAGCCTATGGTAGGATTTTTCGGGGAAGTCTGGAAAAGTAATCTTGGCTTTTGTTTAGGAAACAATTTAAATTTCTAGTTTTTATGCTTGTAAAGATAACCTTGAAAATGTTAACTGAGTGTAAACTGATGCCCGCAAATGTCTACAAAGAAACAATGGGTCTGAGAGGAGTGAACTGCCTCTAGGAGCTCTGTGAACTCAATGATTGTGCTGCCATGGAATTTTGACATTTTTCTAAAGTACCACAAAAGTAATTGTTTTTGCTACAGAATTTGTTGTTTTGCTGCAGCCATGTGCCCAACATTTGTTTCTTTCCCCTGACCTGCTGGTATCTACCTGCAATTGCCTCTTACTCTGCACTTTTCCCCATGAGGGTGAATTAATTGAATTATTGTGCACGTTCCCTTCACTGTTCTATAAAACCAAGCACGATGGGATAAGGGAACCAAAAATGCAGGTGGACCAACTAGGCTGCCTAGAGAACACAGTAGTAAGTGAGGCTTGGGGAGCTGAGAAGCTCATTACACTCTCCCTACTACTTCCCTGGCACATACCAGGCAGGGGAAAGGTATTCTGAGCGGGACTGCCCAGATACAGACTGGACATCTAGATAATACAGGTAAAAATCCATCAGTAATATTCATTAATGAATATAATTATTGATGAATTCTACATCAATTCTGTGCATTTGGGTGTGGAAGGAATTGGAATGAAGGGTCTCTCATAGTGATACAATAAATTAACACTGCTGCAGAATTTGATCCCACTTGCGCTGAGTACACGAGGCGCCAACTAGGTCTAAGAAAATCTCAAATGGATGCTAATATCAGATAACGAAAAATATTTTAAACTGTTTATCGAGCAGTTATAAAAAGTAATTGAAGCATAAGACCATACTCAAATGATATTTCTACTGCAATCAAGAAAGCAACCACAAACTTGCATCGACATCTACTAGCATAAAACGTATGTGCAATATTTGTGTATTAATCTTTAACAGAGGAGGAACATTCGGGGGTGGGAGGGGTGCGCAGCAGGGCTCAGGCCAGCCCCACAGGGGGAAGGGAGGGAACGCCACCCAGCCCGCCTTTGCTTCTCCTCCAGCCCAACTCCGGCCCCTGGCCCAGCTCCAGCCACAGCTCCACTTCGCCCCTAGGCCAGCTCTGCCTCTAGCCCCAGCTCCTCCCCCATCCCCAGTTTAGCCCCCAGCATCACTTTCAGCCCAGGGTTCTCTGCTGAGCCAAATGTGCAGTAATGGGAGTGGGGGAGGGAGAGTGTGTGGCATGGATAGATTCCATTACTGGTAAAGGGGGTGGGGGGTGCGACTGGAAAACCATTCTGGACACCAATGGTCTAAGAGGGCTGTCTGTGACTCCATGGTAAGACTGGTTTAGTGATCCAGGAGTGCACATTTGTTACTGGCTCGGTGAAAGTTAATTCTAGAATACCACCACCAGTTTGGGGTGTCTGCCCTATTTTCTGACTGCCTGACCTGAGACTGTCACACTCAGTTGTGAGCCACTTCAGACAGCATGATAAGCCTGACAGCCCAAAATAAACAAAATATTTACACAATATCTGGATTTTTCAGTTCTTTTCTTCTGCTGAAAGCTCTAAATGGGATAGTCCAGATTGGTGGATCAAAGAATACAAAATACATTTATAAGCCACCAGTTCAAACTGATGAGTTCTGGACTACAATCACTTCCACCAATAACAGTACAGAAAGTAGGAAGATACCATTGCTCTGAGAAGTTAGGTTGGTATTTTTAAGGAGCTTAGGCGCACAACTCTCCTGAATGTTAATGAGTGCTGGGCACCCAATTTTCTTCAGCTACTTTAAAAAATTCAGTTTGAATGCTCAAGGGAGTATTGGCAGAGGAGAAAGAACACCCTATATAATGTTTTGTAGAGGAGGAGAAAGAAGGACCAGACAGACACCTTGCAAATTTGTCCTCAGACAAAGTTTTGCTCCTTTCAGCACATGAATCTGCTACTAACATTTTAGATTAAGATGAAAACCTAAAAGAAGATTAAGACCTGCAGTTCCCATAGCATATACTTCAGAAATATATAGGAGAATTTATCTAACAAAATCTGATAAGGAATGGTTACAGCTTTTATCTATTAAAAAGGACAAACTGAACTTTGCATATATTTTTGCAAATTTTAGTGGGGAAAGTTGAGTTTGGGTGCGAAGCGAAGTCAGGTGAGGCTACTGGTGCTTCATAATAAAAAAATTAATATTTTTGTGCCACTACTTATGCATACAGCATAATCTCCTCAGCTTTAATGCTGGGATCACTCAGATCTAGACATTAAAACAACTGTCTAACGTATCGAAGTTGGTCACTGCTCTGGCCTAAACCCTATATAGTTTAAGACGTTACTGGTCAGCCAACAAACTGCTTAAGGAAGCTATCCCCAGAAATCTTTTCCTTATTATTCCATATATCTAATTTCCAACAGGGTTAGGGTAATAAATACTCACGATAAAAGTTCTAGCTTTAATTTTATGCCATTTATCCTTATGTACATTCATGCTATAATAAATTTAATCAAAAAGAACACATCTACATTCTACTGCCTATTGCTAGATTGTTCAACTAATCTTTCTGCAAAGAGCATCAGCAATATTCTAAAAATAGTTCATACTGCAGAAGGAAACTGCAGTTACAACTTGGAAACAATAAAAATGCATATTGTAAAATAACCATCAAAAATGCTCCAAAATATACATCTTCAGATGGCAGACTAAGGTACAGCAAAATTCTTTAATTTTCAAGAATGATCACCTTACCATAATACATTGGGAATACATTTGTTTTTATTAGTGAGTTCTAAAATTCAGGAACATGATCTAAAATTAAGCTTGGGATTTAACTGCTAATGCATCAAGTTTAAAATAGGTTGCAAAAAGAATGCATTGAAACTTCAAACAACTAATTTTAAACTGGAATAAATTAGTTTCCATTCTCTATAGTACTTGAAAGGCAGGTGGATCTTACCCTAATTTTATTTTGATGTAACAAAAAAACCCAAAAACAAATCACTACTAAATAAGACAAATCTTTATTTCAAAAGATAGAAGTCATGTAAATCTCACACTAGAGCTTTCAACTTTGCCTGAGGATACTTCAGAATAAAAGCAAACTCCATTGATATAAAGAACAGCCTTTAAAGAAATGAACAAATTTAGACCAGTTTATTTCATGACT
The DNA here is from genome assembly GCF_020497125.1 of Mauremys mutica. Lineage (NCBI taxonomy): Eukaryota > Metazoa > Chordata > Testudines > Geoemydidae > Mauremys > Mauremys mutica. The sequence goes on along the minus strand of NC_059074.1, from coordinate 145,985,468 downwards.
TGGATAATCTATGCCACTCATGGGTTCTTCACTAAAAATTCAGAGCAACAGAGCTCATGTATTATGCATAGTAAACCTCAGCTAGGTACAAAGCTCCTTCTGTCACTTCAGATTCCCCTTACCTCACTAGCCAAGGGGAAGAGGAAGCCACGCACTCTCTTTTCTCTGTCTTCAGCAGTGGAGGAGCAACTGTGCACCTCTGTACCCCACCTTACTTTAGCAACTGGTACCAGAGATCTCTTTAAAAAGTTATGTATACCCTGAGATCACTGTATGCAAAGAAAAACCCAAGAGTGGCCCACACTAGCCAACTCGGGCTTGCAAGGTTCGGGCTGCAGACTGTTTCACTGCTGTGTAAACTTCCAGGCTTGGACTGGAATGCAGGCTCTAGGACCCTGGGGGATGGAAAGGTCCCAGATCTACACAGCAATGAAACAGCCCTGCAGCCTGAGCTCTGAAAGCCCAAGTTGGCAGGCACAGGACAGCTGTGGGTTTTTCTTTGCTGTGTAGACATACCCAAAGGGGCTTCCCTGAGGATGGCACTAGTCCTTATTAGAAGAAAGGATTTCCTGGAACAATGAGCTAGAGCCAAATCCATTTTGAGGACAGCAGCCTGCACCTCTGACTTCTTAATGAGAAACTGGTTGGAAGAATTAAGTGAAAGTCAGGTGCAGCTCATGTATGATGTATTAGTTTTTGAACACCCAGCTGCAGAACAGCATTTGACATGTTTTTCCTCAAAGCTTATATGCAATACTTCTCAGTCACTGTGAAAGGAAGAAGGGAAGTTGCCCCAGCAGCTTAGTTGTACTTTTACGTAAGACATGCAGGTATATTAGTACAAAGTATCTAGGCCTGCCAGGAACTTCTCCCTGAAGACAGTCTTTGAAGAGTTAGGCTTGATTAGATCCATACTGCAAAAGGGAATAGGCAGTCTGCAGTGAGTAACAAAAAAAGATCTATATTACTGACAGGTGGATATTGAAGGTGACAAACTGGAAAGAATGAGTACCATTCAGTTGATCTTTGACTGGTGGGGGCCGCATGGAGGCTTTAAGGTGTGCCACAGAAGAAAAAGAATAATTGTAATTTGCTTGTGCTTTTATGATGTAATTAAGTCTGCTAAAGATAATTTTTTTTTAAATGGTGGGATTTAAAGGATCCTGATTTTTTTTTTAACCTTAGATATCAGAAATATTAAGTCTCATTTTGCTGGAGGACTCTATCAGGAACTTGCTCAGCCCTTAGTTGAAAACCTATACAGGCATGAAAGCTACAGTCCTCAGGAAACAACTGCTACAAAATGCAGCAGCAGCATGTCATCTTCGCAGTTTGGATATTCACAAGAACATCAAATCGGTCCTCCACATGATACATTGGCTTTGCGTAGAAAGTTGCATCAAATTCAAGATGTCAGGGTATGCTTATACTGCAATTTAAAACCTGCAGCTGGCCCATGCGAGCTGACTTGGGCTCGGGCTAAGGGGCTGTTTCACTAGTGTTGACATTTGGGCTAGGACTGGAGCCTGGGCTCTAGGACCCTGTGGGATGGGAGGGTCTCAAAGCTTGGGCTGCAGCCCGAGTCTGAATGTCTACAATGCAATTAAGAAGCCCCTTAGCCCAAGCCCCATGAGCCCAAATCAGCTGGCATGGGCCGGCCATGGGTTGTTAATTGCATGTAGACATACTCTCAGTCCACACTCTGACGGCTCTTAATGCTCTGGGCATGGAGTATTTAAGATGAACCAGAAATATAAGATTAAGACTGCAGTAGTGAATTCTGCTCTTCTGTAACAATATAACTGTCTGCTGCAAAGGTAAAGCTTGCCAGTGCAGAGGAAAACTTTCTCAGGGCTAGTTCAAGAGTGAAATTCACTCATTAAACTAAGAATCGTGAAATAAAAGTACACCATGCCTCATTACACACACACACACACACACAAATTCATAGTCAGATCCCCTCTGCCACTTGGACGGAAGAGGAATAGAGAAGACACCATCTGTAACAAGTAGCACTCACATCAATTTACTCATTAATGTGCTCAGATATGATGGTGAAGGGCATGATAAGAACTTGATAGAATAGAACAGAGGTTGGCAACCTTCCAGAAGTGGGGTGCCAAGTCTTCATTTATTCGCAGTAAGGTTTCACGTACCAATAATACATTTTACATTTACAGGGGCTGGTGGATGGAACCCCAGACTGGCAGCGGACTGAGCGGCTCAGCCCACTGCCGGTCTGGGGTTCCGTCTGCCGGCCCCTGCCAGCCAGGGTCCTGGCCACCGGCTCTGCTCAGCCCGTTGCCAGCCCAGGGTTCCATCCATCCAGGCCAGCAGCGGGCTAAATGGGGCTGGCGGCTGGGACCCCAGGCTGGCAGCAGCGTGCCACAGTAAATCAGCTCACGTGCCGCCTTTGGCATGCATGCCATAGGTTGCTGACCCCTGGAATAGAATATAAATCAATATTTTCTCAAGAAAATATAAATGTCACTCGTGCCACATAACGTAAGTGTTTGCCAAGTCTGCTGTTGGGAATATGGAGGAGCAGCAGGGCTGGGAGGGGCGGGAGGGGGGAGAGAAAGCAGGCAGAGAACAGAGAGAGGGGAAGCATGTAAAGGGCTGACAGGTGGGCAACAGAGGCGACACATAACTGGCCGCTGCTTGGCGCCTGCCTGCCCGCACTCACCACCCACCCCAGCTTGCAGCATGCAGCCAGTGATGGCCGGAAACGGCACGGGGGGCAGGGCCCTGGCTACCCAACAGCCAGCACGCAGTGCTGCATCTTCGCCCCACCATCAGCTTTGCACACCCAACCGTATTCTCAGCCACTGGACCCCGCTTATGCACCGCTGGTGGGAGCACGGCTGGTGAGCAGGGATCCAGCCAACAGCAGGACCCACTGGTACTGATGGCTTAGGGATAGAAAATACAGACAATTTGCCAGTTTTAAAGAAAAAGTCAGGACACCTGCAAGAGGGCTTAAATACGAGACTGTCCCTTTAAAAACAGGATGTCTGGTCACCGTAATACAGAAGAATGTATTTTGCTCGTTATCTAAGTTGAATTTGCCAGTTTAATTCAAGCAGTTCACTGCAGTCTAGGGAAAATGCAAAACAAATACAGGTGAAAACAGCCTTTAAGGACAGAAGACATGAAGTATTTTCAGAATTTCCTTGTATATTTTGTCCTAAATATATATTAAAGATATACACAGTTCTTTAACCTTTTTCCGTCCATTTCCCCTCTCAAACCTCATCTTTACATGCTGCCTTTTACTTGCAACTTTTCTAAAGCATTTACTCTCCTTGTGGAATCAAAGTTCAGGAACGAAACATTATTCAATCAGACTGTCTAATGACATTGTCCAGGATATGCAATGTCACTGTATACCTTTATCTAAAACCAAACCTTTACTTACACTTCTACAGGTGACCCATAAGCAGCTGTAAGAAAGAACGAGCTCTTATTACTTGACATAGTTTATGTCTCATTTCTTTAAATATTGAGAACGTATGACTGAACAGTTTACTATTTCAAAGCACTTTTATATGCTGCACATATCAGGTGGAATATCATTCAATGCGATAAATCTTTGATTTCATACAAGTGTGGTCTTTTGTAGACACACCTGCATCTCAATCCTGAAATATGAATACCTTTAAATGACAACCTATATGCATTTTGTACTGCCTAAGGTCCACTCCCATACACTACTAATGTTGATCTATAATCAACAAGATTTGCAAGGCTCTGGGGATCAACCCCTGTTGAATTGTCGAAGTTTTACTTAGAGGCTTTTAACTTTGTTTATATGGAAAGAACAGAAGAATTACGACTTTTTGGGATACCTGCATCAAAAAATGTGTACAACTGCATAACTTGTGCACTTAAAATAGTGATTTTTATTCTTGTTCCCTACAAAACATTCCCAAATTCAATGTCATTATTACATATAAAAATGTCATAACATGTTTTCTCTTGTTCTAAATGCCAACCAATGTAAACATATAAATCCAAGTCTCCAAATTAAATTTACATTGTTCCTCTTTCCAGTCACATTTCAGAATTCACAAAGACACTGAGTCTCAGTTTCAGCACAAATGCTAAAATGTAAAAGAACTACTGAGAGAGCTTGTACATGGTAACAAACATACTAAGGAATTATTCTGCTAGTCCAGAGGCTCTCAAACTATGGACCATTAGTGGTCTGTGAGCTCCATTCAGGTGGTTCGCAGATAGTTCCTTCTAAAGTGTGTGCCTGGGCAGTCACACACGGAGAGAAGACAGTTACTTTTTCCGTAACTGGTATTCTTCGAGATGTGTTGCTCATGTCTATTCCACAATAGGTGTGCGTGCTTGCCACGTGCACTGGTGCTGGAAGTTTTTCCCCTAGCAGTACCCATAGGGGAGTGCCCTAGCGACCCCTGGAGTGGCGCCTCCATGGTGTGGTATAAGGGGCGCTGCGCACTCCCCCCACCCTCAGTTCCTTCTTGCTAGACAACTCCAACAGAGGGAAAGGAGGGATGTGGAACAGACATGAGCAACACATCTCGAACACCAGTTACGGAAAAAGTAACTAACTGTCTTTTCTTCTTCAAGTGATTGCTCATGTGTATTCCACAATAGGTGATTCCAAGCTGTTCACAAACTCTCGGGACCGAGAACGGCCCTGCCGAACCCAGTTGTCTCTCAGGACCAGGGAGAACATCGCATAATGTAAGGTGAACGTGTGAATTAAAGATCACGTGGCAGCCCTACAAATGTCTTGAATGGGGACATGGGCCAAAAAGGCAGCTGATGAGGCCTGCGCCCTAGTCGAGTGCACCTTCACAATTGGTGGTGGAGGGATTCCTGCCAGGTCATAACAGGTACGGATGCATGAGGTGATCCGGTTGGAGAGCCACTAAGTGGAGAACGGCCGACCTTTCATGCGCTCGGCCGAAGCGATGAATAGTAGCGAGGACTTTCTGAATGGCTTAGTCCGCTCCAGGTAAAAAGCCAGAGCCCATCGCACATCCAGCGTGTGGAGGCAGCGCTCCTCACTGGACGCATGGGGCAGAGGACCGGCAGAAAAATGTCCTGGCCCAGAGAATAGGCGGAGACTACCTTGGGGAGGAACAAAGGGTGTGGGCAGAGCTGGACCATATCTTTATGAAACACCGTGTACTGGGGCTTGGAGATCAGGGCCCTGAGTTCCAAGACCCACCTAGCTGATGTGATCACAACCAGGAAGGCCACCTTCCACGAGAGGTGTGACCAGGAGCACGTGGCTAGCAGCTCAAAGGGGGGCCCCGTGAGATGGTACAACACCAGGTTTAGGTCCCACTGCAGGACTGGGGGACTAACATATGGGAAGAGACGATCCAACCCCTTAAGGAATCGGCCAGTCATAGCATGGGAGAATACTCTGTGGCCCTGCACTGGCGGATGGAAGGCTGAGATGGCCACCAGGTGCACCTTGACTGATGAGGGCGCCAGGCCCTGGGCTCTAAGGTGAAGGAGGTAGTCCGGAATAAGATGGATTGGGGAAGCCACCAAGGAAATACCCCACTCATCCACCCATCTAGAAAACAGAGACCACTTTGTCAAGTAGGCTCGGCATGTGGAGGGCTGCCTGCTTTCTAGGAGGATGCGCTGAACCCCTTCCGAGTTTGTCCTTTCCTCCCTACCTAACCACTGAGCAGCCACGCCATGAGGTGGAGTGCCGCTAGGTTGGGGTGGAGGAGGCGGCCCTGGTGGGATGGCAATGGCCATGGCAGTGCGACCGCTAGGCCTGTGAAGGTCCTATACCAATGCTGCCTGGACCAGGCCAGGGCAATCAGAAGGACCCTGGCCTTGTCTGTCTTTACCTTTTCCAGGACCTTGCTGATCAGCGGGAATGGGGGAAGGCATAGAGAAACTGGCTTGACCAGGACAGAAGGCAGGCATCGGGGATAGTGCCCCGTTCCAGACTCAACCCCGGAGCAGAACTGGGGACAGCGAGGGTTCTGCCAAGTCGCGAACAGGTCTACCTGGGGAGTTCCCCACACTTGGAAAAGTCTGTGCACCACCTCTGGGTGGAGAGACCACAGCGCAGTACTTTGTGTCCCCACCGGCATCGGAGAGTCCACCACCTGGTTGGTCTCCGGGCACGGTGCCAAGGATATATGTCCCACTGACTCCTTCCTCGGAGGTCTGGAGAGGGAGACCGATGGTCCTTCTGAGGCTCCGCCACCAAGCGAGCCCCCACCAGGGGCTGTGTTGGGGGCCATGGTGCCCGGTGCCACTGCACTTGCTGTAGCAGTGGTGAAGCCGGCTGTTCGGCCTCGCCCATTGATGGACGACTACGAAGGGAGGCCAGGCTGACATATGACCTGCCGCTGTCCCTGGACTGGGAGGAGTAGGGACACCAGCCCTGCCCATCCTGGCTAATAGCCATTGATGGACCTATCCTCTATGAATTTATCTAGTTCTTTTTTGAACCGTGTTGTAGTCTTGGCCTTCACAACATCCTCTGCCAAAGAGTTCCACAGGTTGACTGTGCATTGTGTGAATGAATACTTCCTTTTGTTTGTTTTAAACCTGCTGCCTATTAATTTCATTTGATGATCCCTAGTTCTTAAATAACACTTCCTTATTTACTTTCTCCACACCTTATTTTAAAGACCTCTATCATAGCCCCCTTAGTTATCTCTTTTCCAAGCTAAAAAATTCCCAGTCTTATTAATACATGTCTAATTCATACACAGGGATTCTAAATATTGCTGCCCATAAAAGTAGAAGAGGAACGTTTGTCCACTAAACAGTCTTGACATACACATTGTGAATGCATTCTTTGGGTGGGGAATAAAAAACGGGAGAGCACTAAAAGTAGTAATTCCTCCTGTTTGAAACAATAGCCTGTCCAACAAACCATGAAAACACAAAAGGCAGAAACACTGTTTCAGCTTGAATGCCTTAATGTCACTATGGCGTGCAGTACTTCATCAGAAAACCCTGAAGTACAGTTAATTCTGCTCCCCTCTATACAGCAGCACACTTTCACTGTTACAGGATTAAAATGTGCCTGGCCTGACAATGAAACAGCAGAGCCATCACATTGTTATGCAACTCACTGTCTGCAAGGGTGGTTTGTAGTTCCTTCTTTATTCAGCAAGTGCCAAGTGCATGTTTAATCAATGTCACAGCTCACTACGGTATGCAACCAAAGCCAGTGTCTTTCCACTTCTCAGATTTTACTGGCTGCTAAGTTATGCAACGTTCTGAAGAATATCTTGGAATTGTTTTCAGAGGCTTTGAGTGCAGGTGTGAGACAGTTTGAACACTACTGCCAATAAAATATTTTTTTCATTCTTTTTCCAAGTCTGGACTAAAATTACATAGTGTAATTGAATACACAGTTTACTGAATTTGGAGTTCTAGCATGTCAATGTGAAAAAGCATCTTCAGAGGGCTAGCAAGAAGCAGAGCAGATTAAAGGCTCATTTTTTGAAGGGAAAGTCAAGAAAACTACATACACCTGAACAAAAGCAGGAGCTTTTCTAATTTTTTTTTGAGCAAACCTAAATGGCACGTATTACTTGCTTGTGAACAAAATATGTCATCTAAGGAAAAACTCAAATTAAAAAAGATTATAATGTACAGTTTGTGTCAATATTGAAAGGGGTTTTGTTTGTTTGGAACTATGTTTAGCTTCAATGGATTACAGAAAGATAAAGCGAGTCAGTATTTTTGGAAGATTTTGTAACACTATCACTTCCACAGCTTAACTTCTTTATCAAAAAATTGTTCATGTTCGTATAGGATCGATCTCTCTCTCTCTTTAAATGAAAAGAGCATCCCTCCATGAAGATAAAAGGTTGGTTTGCCACTGAATCGAGGACTAAGAAGCATGTCTGATGATATTTTATTCCTGATGCAATGTAGGGTAAGGAATATTTTCTCTTTTACCGTTATCTAAGCAATGTTATGTTATGGGCTGAGAATTTAATTTAATTTGATTCTCAGCAACAATGTGTTTATCTTTAACGAATGAAAACACCTTCAGAGGTAAATGTAATTATACTCCAAAATGTTATTCTGAATCTTAAGTAAGTAAATAAGGGTCATTTGGACTACTAGAAAGATTAAATCCACATTTTAGTAAGAGCAGAAATTCCTCATCAGGAATGCTAAACCATAGCAGATAAACAGCATCCAGGTACCTAATCCCAAAAGGAAAGTAGTATTTTATAAAAATGCTTGAAGAAGGTATTTGCACACACATTAAGAACATAAGCAGAACTACACAGCAGGGGTTATTAGTCAACCTTGTTTTTGCAGCAAAAAATGGAAAGATATATATTATATACAAGAAATCCTCAAATTCTTATTTTTGATAATGTAAAATATTATGGTCTCTGGACATAGTACAATATGGCAAACAGGGCAAAGATCATCTCTGAAGACTGACAGATCTGCATTTTTTGTTAAATATTTACTGCTGCACAATGGCCAAAAGCTGGTAGATTAAAAAATGCCTTACCTGCAACTGCTAGTTGTACGCATAGCTATAAAGACTGCAGAATTATATTACGACATTTATACACTACAAATCATTAAACAAATAAGAGTATTTTCAGTTGCTATTGTACCATGACATTCAATGTTCAACAATAGCTAAGAAATCACATATGCTATTTCAGTCATTTCCAATTATATGACCATCACTTGCTTGTGTAATTTTTATTTCACAAGGAATAAGGTAAACAGGCTACGGCCAAATTAAAAACGGCTTTTATGACAAAACATTAAATTGGTTTGCAACAACAAACCAGAGCCATTTTACATCATGCCTAATTCCACAGCTACAAAACAACTACTACTTAAAATATGAATATAGCCACACAAAGAAAACAAAAACTGAGCCAGACATAACAAATAGAGCATTAAGAAATCAAAAGATCTTTAGTATACAGCTGTAGTGCACAATTTTTTTTTTGCAAATGTCAAAACTATCAGTTCAAAAGGGCTAGATTTATCATTTTTTCCTTTTCCTAGCTAGCTGTCAGAATACCGGTGAAGAGAACTGCAGAAAAAAATGGGGACCTCTGCCATCACAACTCTAGAAGATGTGAAAAAGCAAGAGGAGAATGAAGAAAAAGAAGAATCTATTTTAGCTATGCTGGGGATAATTGGAACAGTGCTCAATCTCTTTGTGATTGTTTTTGTTTATGTCTACACTACACTTTGATGACATTTTTCAGCATCAATTTTACAGTATACAGTGCAAAGACCCGAGATGGCAAGAATGATTTCTAAATGCAAAGCAATAGGAAACACTGCCTCAAAAGATTATCAAACACATTCCAGAGCAAAGTATCTGGCTAAGGGTACTGCATCAATGACTTTGAAATGCATCAGTAAGCCCAGTTAGGAGTACTAAATTATGTAAATACAGACTGACAATATTCAACTTCTCATTCATGAAGGATGAAGCTCGAACACTGGAAATACAGATAGTATTGTTTTACTACCAATGAACATTCAGGACACAATCAGTGTAAATAAATTAAAATCCAGAAGATAATCGCATCACAGACGTCTTCATGAAGAATGTAGATTACACGTATATTTTATTTATTTCAATCCCATGCTTTCTATAGATTTGTGATGATACACCTCTGTATAGGTAAGACCAGAAAACAAAAAGTCAAGTAGGGTTTTTATTTTTAAAGCACCATTGTATGCTAAGATTTATACCAATGTATAATGAGTGTGGGGGAAAAAAGCATGGTTATACCAAAAGTACTGTCAAATAATAAAATTTTAACTATTGACTAAAATCTGCAACTTTTGTTATCTTGTTTAGTATTTTCTTTTAACATTTATTAGAAGAATGATAGCAATACACATTACTAGATGTTTCCTCCACAGTGTCATTTCGAGAATGTGTGTGACATGAACAAAATCACTTTTGGCATTTTTATATTGATACTTAGTTTAAAATAAAATAAAAAGTATTATCACACAAGGGTAAAGAATAGAATTAACAATTCATTGAACATTTTTTACTAGCTGGATACTGAACGATTTCTAAACTGTTTGCTCTAAAGCCTCAAGATCAAATTGAATGGATTATTGCTGAGTTCCGGTGTGCACTGTGTGTTGTACAGAGAAAGACTTAATCCTTGCCCTGAGGAGTTTACTATCTAAGGCCTGGATCCCACAGAGATCTTCAACTTTTTATACCACATATATTTTATTGTACTGTTTATGATTTAGGCCCAGTACTATACATATGCTTAACTTTAAAGTATGTGACCAGTCCCACTGAAATCTATAGAACTTGCACACGTTTAAAGGTACGCATGTGTGTGAGTCTTTGAAGGACTGGTTCTAAATCTAAATTCAAACGTATATAAGTACACACATTTTCCTATTCCATAAAGAAAACTACCTTGAGAACATTAAAGTTACAAGATTAAGCATTCAAGACAGGAAATGTGAAAGCTACAAGGGACACAGCACAATTAACTTCAATATCTCACTTCTGTTTTATATAAAAACTAGTCACCTAGTATTGTTAATTACACCCCTGAACATTACTACCCTCCAGGAGAAAGGGAGACAAGGAAATAATTGTGCCTCTGACAGTGACAAGCACAATTACTTTCCCGGGCTGTTCCGGGGCAGTTTTGTTACAGCCCATTCCTTAATCAAGGCTATCTGTAAATTGATAATCTAGTGTTTTTAGATAATCTACTACTGTGTACTATACTCTGTGGTGAGCGAGAAATGGAGCCCACGAAAACCATTTAGAAATAAAATATGTTCAGCAAATAAAGTAAGGACTCCACAATATCCACAGTGAATTAGGCAAAGGCTTCTGCATCTTTTCTCCAGCATATTAAATCATATGATATTATATGGTATTTATTTGAGAAGGATTCGGGGTGGAAGATGTTAAATTCTGGTTTTTACTATTTTGAGCTTGATAGTGGGTCATCTATAAAGAGATGTCAAAAAAGTAATCAGAAATGAGACTGCACTGGGAGTGGATATAACAGAGGTAGATAAAAGATTTAGGTGTCATCCATATGGTACAGAAAATATTTCATCTTATGACATCACCATAGATATAGGAAGTAATAGACTGTTTGTTAAAAAATAACTGGAATCCACCAAAGTATGTGTATGTGAAGAATAATATCAACCTATTCATGTTGATTTAAGAAACTGTAGCATAGATTGGGATTTTTCTGAATATTTATAGTATTTACATACTGTATGTGTATATACATATTATAGCATTGATTAACTATTTATAAAGTTATCCTTTGGGTGAAGTTTGGGGAGAAATTACTAATACTCATATCAAAGATTAAGGTGGTAATTTTGTTAAGCATTCTCTACCTTAAGGAAAAAGTTCAGATATATTTTAGTGTTTGCACAATGCAAAGTAAAATGCAGGGGGTAGCAGGACAGTGTTTTGATTCAGTAGACAGCAATCTATCCGTTGAAATATTATTGAACCAGTGCACCAATAGAACACCAATGCACTGTGCTGTTTTTACATTTCAAATAAGTCCGCATTCCCAAGGCTATGACCAACTATGGTAAAGATCCCATGGCACTGTTTACATGAGTGAGGATGTTAATGCTGGTGTCCTGTTAAATTCTTCATTTAGGTAATTACATTCTCTCTCAGTTCCCATTGCAGTTTCAGTTTACACAATGTTTTTCCACTGGCTGCCCTAAGTTATAAGGTACTATCACTGTAGGACAGTGACCCCAGTCTTTGAATTAAGAATAGACTTTTTCTTAAAACAAAATTTATCAACTACACCAGAGAACTATCGTATTCAACATACCCATCTGAGACCACAGAGGCAGTTCAATAGGCAAAGAGTTTTGGAGACAGATAAACTCTAAAGAATCTACTGGAGTTTGTGTAAGCACTGGGAATTATCAAATATATGCAGGGGTGCTGGAACAATTTTTATACTAGGGGTGTTGATGATGGAAACCATATATTTGGTGTTTGTTATTAATACTTCAAGCCAGGAGGTACAGCAGCACCCCCTACCCACTCTCAGCACTCCTAGTTCCAGCATCAGCGAATTATATATATGGGTGGGTAAACAAAAAAAATCCAGACTCTGGGAGAAGGGGGAATTTCCTCTTATTAGAAGCCATATTTAAGAAAAACATCTATACTCACAGCATAGCCACAAACCTGGGGGATTATTGGAAATTAGCAAGCAAATCAACCAGACATAATGGAGGAAGAGCAGACTAGAAGATCAAGAGGGAACAGCAGCTTATAAGGCCTAATGACCAAAAGGAGACTCAGGGTACATCTACTCCAGGATAAAACCCCCACAAGTCGTCCAGGTCAGCTGACTTAGACATTTGGGGCTCAGGCTCCAGGGCTAAAAAAGTGCTGTGTAGACTTTCAGGCTAAGGCTGGAGCCTGAGCCCTGAGATCCCGTGAGCCTGAATGTATACATAGCAATTTTTAGCCCCGCAGCCTGAGTCAGCTGACCTGGGCCAGGTGGGGGCTTTTATCCCTGTGCAGACCTCCTCAGATGAGGATAAAACTTCAACATTGTAGTTTCTTGCTAAAGATGTAGAGATTTCCAGGTGGGTGCTCTGTAGAGCTCTTCACAAAACACTTTATTTCTGCCCAAGTATAGATAGATATATTGTGAATATACTCAGACTTGAGGTTTTTTTCCAGCCTTCGTTTACACTTAGAAGGTTGGACCCACCAACAGACAGCTGTCTCTGAAGCTTTTATTCCTCTGTTCTTGACAATATAAGAAAATAACAAGGCATCAGATTTCTTGAAGTAGTAGGTCCTGTCTAAGCAGAATTGGATGGATTTGCAAACAGGGATGCATCCAATCTCTTGAGGATACAAAAGTAATGTCCTAAGTGAAATGATAGGGTAGGATTTTCTGCTGTGTTCAAAGTACTATTTTGTCTTGGGGAGTAAGGTGGAGTCAGGGCCATTTAACTCACTAATCCTGTAGTAGAAGAGAGACTTCAGTTGGACAGGCAACTTTAAACAATGAGGAAAAAAGGGATGTGGGTAGCTATACATTTAGAAGGCTGCTCCATTATCTCCTTCAGAACTAAATTAAACTTTCAGCAGTTTGCAATGGGAGACTTAGCAGGATGAAACTTCACAACTATTTAATGAATCTGCAAATGTGATGTGATGCTAGACTATTTGATGAAATTCAAAAGAGCATTCAAAATGGCAGTCTCACTCTATGAAGCATAGAATAAGAGAAATGTAAGGCAGGAAGAGATCTTGAGAAGTCATCAAGTCCAGCCTCTTGCGCTATGGCAGGATCAAGTAATCCTAGACCAGCCCTGACAGGTGTTTGTTCCATTTTTAAAATTATTATTATTATTATTATTTTTTTTTAAAAGCTTCCAGTGATGGGGACTCCACAACCTCCCTTGGAAGCCTATTTCAGAGCTTAACTACCCTTATAGTTAACATGTTGGAAAACTTATCAGGTCGCACCTGAGTCTTCTTTTCTCAAGTCTAAACATACCGAGTTTCTTCAACTTTTCCTTATAGTTCAGATTTTCCAAACTTTTTATTATTTTTGTTGATCTCCACTGGACTCTTTCTAATTTGTCCACAATCCTTCTTAAATTGTGGTGCCCAGAATTGGACACAGTATTGCAGCTAGGGCCTCAATAGTGCAGAGCAGAGTGAGACAAGTACCTCCGATGTCTTACATATAGCGCTCCTGTCAATACATCCAAGAAGATTAGTTTTTTTGCAGCTGCATCACATTGACGCATATTTAGTTTGTGGTCCACTATAACCTCAAGATCCTTTTCAGCAGTACCACCTATATAGTTGTATATTTAAGTTTTCCTTCCTAACTGAAGTACTTTGCATTTGTCTTTATTTAATTTCATCTTGTTGAATTCAGAGAAATTCTCCAATTTGTCAAGGTCATTTTGTATTTTAAAAAACTTGTTCCTTAACGTGCTTACAATGCCTCCAAGCTTGGTGTCATCTGCAAATTTCATAAGCATATTCTCTACTCCATTATCCTAGTCATTAACGAAAATATTGACTAGTAGACCCAGGATTGACCCCGTGAGGGCCTTACTACATACATATGCTTTCTAGATGCTTACAAACTGATACCTTAAATACCCTAGGATGAATTTTACCAGACCCTGTTGACTTGAATACATCTAACTTACCTAAATAGTCTTTAACCTGGTTCCTTCCTTATTTTTGATTGCATTCCTTCCCCCAGTTGGCAATATTAATTGTGTTGAGTCATCACTAGCCTTTTTAATGAAGACTGAAGCAAAACAGACACTAAACCCCTCAGCTTTCTTGATGTCATCAGCTATTAGTTCTCCTTCCCCACCAAGTATAGGAACTACACTTCCCTTCATCTCTCTTTCTCCTAATGTATTTAAAAAGCAATAAGAAGAGGTTCTTTATGTCCCTTGTCAGGTGTAACTCATTTTGTGCCTTAGCTTTTCTGATTTTGTGCTGTTCTTTTGTACTCCTCCTTAGCATGTGACCATGTTTCCATTTTTTGGAGGATTCCTATTTGATTTTCATGTTATTATAGAGCTATTGATGGAGCCATATTGGCTTCTGACTATTCTTCCTATCTTTCCTTTGCATTGGAACAGTTTGCAGTTTTGCCTTTAATATTGTTTCCTCAAGGAACTGCCAGCTCTCCTGAATTCCATTTTCCCTTAGATTTTCTTCTCATACGACCTTACCTACTAGTTCTCTGAATTTGTTAAAAAGTCATCTTTTTTTAAGTCCATTATACTTATTCTGCTGCTCTTATTCCTTCCCTTCCTTAGACTCATGAAATCCATCATTTTCACCCAAATAACCTTCCATCTTCACATTTACTACCTATTCCTCCCTGCTGGTCAGAATCAAGTCTAAAATAGCTGTCTCCCTGGTTACTTCCTCCACTTTCTGGAACAAAAAATTATCTCTGATAAAGTCTCCACTAAGTTCTTAGAACGTATGTTTTGCTGTATAAAACTTTCCCAACAAATGTCTGGGTAGTCAAAGTCCCCCATTACTACCAGGTCCTATGTTTTGGATATTTCTGTAATTTGATTTAGAAATGTCTCATCATCTACTTCTTCCTGATTTGGTGGTCTGTAACAGACTCCCAGCACAACATCATTCCTATTTTTTAACCCTTTTCTCTCTCAGAAACTCTCAACTGGTCTGCCTCCCACTTCCTTCTGGACCTCAGAATAAGCGTATATATCCTTTATGTAGAATGCAATCCCTCCTCCCTTCTTTCCCTGAACAAGATATCCCCTGCTACACAAATATTCCAGTCATGAGACTTAATCCACCAAATCTGTGATGCCAATTAAATAATAATTTAGCTTATATACTAATACTTCCAGTTCTTCCTGTTTATTCCCCAAACTCCTTGCATTTGTGTACAGATATCTAAAATCAAGTGTGAAGACCAACCGTCATACAGGAACTTAGGGTAGGTTTTGATAGAAGCTAATTGGCATTAAAACTATGTTCAGATCACCAACACTCTCACACTTCCCCCACTATCAGCTGTGGAATAAGACTTGGAACAAGGAAGACACTGTCTCCTCCAAGGGGAGAAGGAATTCTTGTTAGATTCATAAGGAGTCTCTTCTTCAGGTAGAAAGCCAAGGAAGCCAGGCCATCAGAAGCAGTGCTGACCACAAACTTCTCCCTCACTGAGTTCTGTGGGTCTGAAACTAAGGTGCAAGGAAGAAAGCAGAAGGGAAAAGCTGCCTAAAAAACACAAGGGTCCCAAGCCTTCCCAGCAGCCAGCATTATGTCAGCTTCTTCTAGTAAACACAAAGACAAAATATTGGAGCTTGTGATGCAGTTACCAGCCTTTAATATAAAGAGAGACAGAGGAACCCAAACTCTTCACCTTCTGGGTTCAGACCGGTGTAGTCAGCCTACAGTTTTCCAGACTGAGATCTACTGTGTTGTGTATGAGAATCAATTCACAGAGAAACCAGTACTACTAAATTTATTTTTAGAAGTATTTTTAAACAGTGGTAATTTTTGGTAGAGCCTTCCTGTCTCAGCCCCATTGTGCTATGCACTGTATAAATAGGTAACAAAAGACAGCCCATTTTCCTTTCCTTTCCTTTCTATCTTCTGTTCTCTTATCCCACCTTTTCTACATAGACTGTGAGCTGCTTGGACTAAAAATGATAATCACTTTTCTCTCTTTTCTGCCTTCCCTTAGCTAAAAATTTTGGCTGGTACTATTTATTTCTTCATAGATCTTAGAGGTCCATTGGATCAAATAAAATACCTTTACTATTTAAATACAAAATATAAAACACTCAACCAGATCATGACTCACACAAGAACTAGATGGTGACTTAAACTAGTTGCCATCCACTGCTGGGAACTACTGATGTAACAAATGAACTGTGTTTCATTGCAGAGATGGCTACATTTCATCAGCAGATGAAGTCATTCCTGTATTTGAAAAACAATTAGGAATGATCTTTCTGGATGAAAGATCATATGTAAAAATTATGAAATAACAGTAAAAAACTTCACTTGAAACTACAAATATGAGATATACCTAAGTCCTCATTAAGGAAAACATATTTTGTTAACTTTTTCTTAAATTTTTTAAAACCTATCAAGTGAAAATAGCAGAATACAAATGTAAACGTGCATCATGTTCTCATTCAGACATGAACAAGACATAAGTATATTAAAATCTAATCACGCACTGAAGTGATGAGTTTCCTTCAATATTCTTTTATAAAAAGATATTAATTGTAAATGCCATGGTAATTCTACACTAAGAATACAAATATAATTGTACATTAAAGTCACTCAGAGTAATAGTTTCAGTAGTATTGTAACTCTGACCCTTACGAATAAAGTCTGAATACCTTCATCCTGTTCACAAAAGACTTTTCCTTCTCTGTATTAAAGAGAAAAAAGCAATTAGGGAAATTAATGAAAAATGTCCAATTTACAATTTCAAGGACATCTGGATCACCTTGCTCCTCCCCAGAAAATGATGCAGGACGTGACTGAGTAATCTGCTTGGGTTGCAAAGACCTGTTTCAAGGTGAGGTTTCTAAATGATTAAGTGACATTTAAGTGGTCTTCATCAGCTTATTTATCAATTTCACTTTTATCAGGAATACGTGATCTTTTGCCATATAGATTTTTTTAGAGCCATATAGATTTTTTAAATCTAGAATGAACCTGCCAGAACATATTTAAATTTCAGGAAAACTTAAGATAAATTTCTAGTTGTAAGAGTGGTCATTAAATCAATACCACATGCAACTTAATATTAGGGTATTTCACAAACAAGTGCCCATTAACAAGCTCTGCCAAAAAGAGACTTTACACGCAAGACACATTCTGTCCTTGTAGTTAACTGTGCTTATGATGAGTCTACAAATAAGACATAAAATTGCAGTCATCACCAAAACACTGAAAGACTATTCTATCTCATAACATCGTAACAGCAGCAGCAACCTATATAATACTTAATTGTAGAGGGAGCAATAGCAACTCCTATATTTTCCATTATAAAAAACCCTTACCATTATTTTTCCCCCTTTTAAAAAATGATCTCTAGATTCACCATGGTTTGCAGCAGGGGGAGAGTCCTGAGGTAAAGGTAAGCATTTGCTGACCCCAAGGCCATTCCTTCTGCTGTGGGCAAGTTATGGGGCTCCTGAAAACTGCTATTTTTTGGTAAAGTGTTGCTCAATACAGCTTATTCCTGGGTGGATGTGAAAACCCCTGAACATTTTATTAGCACTATGTATGCAATGCCGTACTTTCTCAGTTTGGATTAGAAGCCAAGAGACCATGAATTCAAGTCATTTCTTCTAGTCACACTAACTGCTGGTAATAATTTTGTGCCCTTTACAAACCTTATTGGACAGGGCCTCTTACCCCCACTGAGAGGTTACACAAGCTTGGAATAAAACCAAGATCTCTAATAGGGCAGACTCAAGTCTCATCTATTTAGATTTGTCAGATTATTTCTGAGGGGCAGTGCAGTTGAGTATGCCACTGTCTGGTCTGTAAAATGAGGCTACTCATACATACATAATACACTCAGTGTATTATGAATGCTCCTCTACTCACATGTCTACAAAGACTACTTGCGCTCCCTAGTAGGGCAATTCACCCTTTAGGTCAAGTGCTAGTGTTTGTGTTGAAGAGACTTTGGGTGGGAGGATGCAAGAGTTGCACAATATTTGTCTTTTCAAAAGCCCTAGAGAAGTACTTACAAGTTACAACATTAAACATGCTAATACTGCAAATTCTAGCACTCAAGTTTGGAAATACCAGATTTAAGGATTCCCATGAAATCTTTATTTTGCGTCCTAGTGCACAAAACACACTGTGACAGTGTCTAATTACATGATCAAACAATTTTTTCCACAAGACACCAGCTTCATTCAGTAGACAGGATGGATGGTACTCAGAAAATGAAACAAGGCTGTATGGCGAATGAGGCTGTTTGTAGGACCTTCGCTTTGTACAGTTGGTAGGTGTGTAGTAAATGAAGCAGGAAGACAAAAGATGGTTAAAGCTGGGTTCTATCCCTGGCCCTTGTGGTGCTGGGCAAAGTCACCTAAATCCAAATTTTCATAGACTACCACTAACTCTGCGCTACTCATATTCTGGGTGTGCACACTTGAGATCCCTCGGCCTTCATCTCCAGAGATGCTGAGCATTCACACTTGCAACTAAAATCAATGGAAGTAGTGAATGCTCAGCACCTCTGGCTGTAAGGTAGTGTGGTCTTGAAGAATGAGTACAGGATTGAGAGTTAGAAGGACCTGAGAATTCTGACTCTGCCACAGATTCACTGTGTGACCTTGAGAAAGTCACTTTGCTTTTAGGACACTTAGTTAAGAAATATACAGTGCTTTGAGTATACAGCGTACTATAAAATAATAAATATTCTGAAAAAGTCAGGTTCTGTGTGTTTTGAATTGGGTGCCCAATCAAACATTGAGGCACACAAGATTAGTGGAGTCTTGTAAATTCTTCATCTGTGAAAACCCTCCCTAACTAGCAGGGGCATTGCAAAGATGCTCAGATCAGCATCACAGAAAAAACCATGAGGAAATTAAAAGTTCCATATTCAGTGAAGGGCGTGGAATGTGTGCAGTAAATGAGGTAAGGAGCCACATACTTGAGGAAAAAAAATTTAACAGCTGCATCATTTCTTGAGCATTGTCCATCCTAGAAACTAAATAAGGCAGGGGTTCTGTAGGAAAAAAATACTATGTTACTGTATAACTAAAGACTATCATCATGCATATACACAAGTTTGCATAGGCAATCTTAATTCTAATATTTCTTAATTTCTGAGTGCTACCTTTACAACTGTAATTTTTAAGAGTTTTTTTTTAAACTAAGATGGAAAACAAACAAAATATACCCTCCTTCCCCCATGAATTATACATTTATAGCACTGGATTTTCTTGCAGCTATCTATGAGTATCTGTTACCTTATATCAGTGGTTCTCGAAGTGCCCACAAAAGATCTAAATTCCTTCTGTGGCACTGTTTGGGAAGGAAATGCAACCTTCATTCACATACTCTATATTACTTAGAACCACAAACCTTAGAAAAGTCCTTCTAATTTATAATCCAGAGCTGTTAGTTTCTCTTTAAGCTGTCTCTTCTTGTTACCTATCCTAGAAAAGCTGAGCACTCCAACTTCACTTTTATGATTCCTGTCCATTAATATAATCATCCGTCTTTATACCAAATAACTGCATACTCATTTCAAGCTAGCTAATGTTTCGTCTCAAATATGCATCAAGAGAAGGCAATATTTTCTGGGTGTATTCATTTCCCCAGATCTGTACCTATCAGCACATTTCCTTCTCTCCTTTAAGGATTTCATACAGGTCCTCTTTTTATTAACATCTCAAAAGCAAACCTTGATTGATATTTTGAGAGTGCAGACCTTCACGGCTGTTTCCCTACCCCAAAAATTAAAAAATTTAGATACAAGAGTTGTATTATAAAATGCCTCCAATGAACATGCAACTAAAAAAGAAAGCAAAGAAGGTATATTAAAATACATCAGGAAAAATTCAAGTGTGTTCATTTGGACTTACTTGTTAAGTATAATGATGACAGATATTTTTTGTAAATTTAGTACAAAATACATTAAAATAAGGGTTGAGAATTTAGATACACAGAAGTTCCTTGTAAATTTTCAATATATGGTAGCAACTAGTGTCGGTCATATATTTATATTTATGCACCCTTCTGTGAAAAAGAACCACCTCTCCCTTACTTTAGCCACTCCTTGACAATTTTTAAATTCACAACCATGAAATATATTGTTCTTATACATCCCTCCTTTCAACCTTCCAATATCCACAATTGGCAATAACCCAGCAACAGAACATCTACTTAACTTCTTTAAGATTTCCCACCAGGGCTTTCCCACTCCCTCATGGGGTGGGGGAAGAAACAGGCCTTTCTGTATGGCCTGGTCAACAAACTAGGGATACTTGCTCTATCTCCAAAAGTCACATCTTCATTCCTTCCTATCCGTATGAGCTGTGACACATTCATCCAGAACCTCTAACCAGTAGCTTCTGCCCTTCATATGGTGCGGGACTTGCACAGAGCTTGGCCTCCCTGAATGACAACCTTGTTCAGCCCCAGCAACTGCCCAGCAGGAGAAGCAGCTCATCGGTTGCTGCTGTCAGTCTTTCTCAGAGAAAAGCTGTGCCATATTTCACTGGTTTTGTGCTGTATTTTATTGGGTATTCTAAGGAAAGTGTAACACCTTGTACTGAATAAAAATTTCAATTAAAAGTTTGTTACAAGTAGGATTCTTATCTTCTTTTTAAATTGTTAACAGTACTAAGTGCCACTCAGCAAAACTGACATTTGGACACAAGGGTAGTAACTTTGCTCTACTCCACAGGAAATTTTAAAATTCGTTTCCAGAGATACAGAGCCCTGCAAGAACTGAGATAAAGATTTTTCAAAAATGGGTGCCAAAAGCAGATACCTATACAGGGATTTAGGACCCTAACTTTAGGCACCTATTTTTGAAAATTTTGATCCGAATTATTAAATTGAAACTTAAGTCTATTCAAATAACTTATCAATAGATTCAGAAAAAAAGCTAATATGCTGTATATTACAGAAGTTAATTTACAGAAGGAATAAACCACTTTTTAAAATAAAAGTCATTTATGGACAACATGTCCCACAGCTACAATTAACGAAACAACTTGTTCTCTCAGGCAAAACTAAGTAAGTTGTTTCAATGGAACATAAAACTAGTCGGCACCATTTTAGATAAGAAAAAATTCTAACTATCAAGATTAACACCATAACAGGACTTGCATTAGCCAGTGTTTGAAATTAGCTACTCTGATTTATCTTAAATTTGAGCTGCAAGTTTGTAAATACTTGACCAGAGTGTTCTTGAAAATCAGAAAATCCTACAGTGATTGTCAAATACTCTGAAATATCCAGAGAAACATTCTTCACATTGTTCAAAATTTTTGTTGACTGAGGTTCCCTGAAGACATTTTTGGACTGCTTCAGCTCAAAATAACAGTTCCCCACCTACCACAGAGTAGTTACAGAGAGCCAACTATACATCCTTTATTTTGTTCTATATATGCATGGTTTTGAAAAAACACTTGTAAAAAGTTAACTCCTATCCCAAATGGTTTGTCTTATGCCTCAAGGAATGAAATATTAACATGACACCCTGCAAGCTGTTTTCAAGCTCCAGTGGGAATCCATGACATCTGTGACATCATAACAGAGGGAGCCAGCTATTGCAGCTTCAGGAGAACTAAACCAGAATTTTTTAAAAGGTACAGAATCATTCATGGCTGAATACCCACTCCCACTTTTAGAGAG
This sequence comes from Mauremys mutica, assembly GCF_020497125.1. Taxonomy (NCBI): domain Eukaryota; kingdom Metazoa; phylum Chordata; order Testudines; family Geoemydidae; genus Mauremys; species Mauremys mutica. The sequence continues at coordinate 145,963,564 of NC_059074.1, read as the reverse complement.
TTCACAAGTAATGGTCGGGCTCACACATTTTCACAAAATACCTATATGTTACCTTTAACCCGGATTTCTGGTTAATGCCAACTACTGGCACATGTACGCACACTAATATTACGTCAACTATAAATTTCTCATTAACACCACACACTTAGGACAGAAAGATTAACAACTGTAGACCAAAAGTCCACACTGCCATTTATACCCTTGGTTCCAGTGATGAGCTGCCAAAATCTTAACAACAGGTTCCCTATAAAAAGTTCTGATTTAACAACGGGTTCCCTATAAAAAGTTCTGATTTAAGGGATGTGCGACAGCATGTATTTTTTGTACCAATAGGGTTACCATACGTCCATATTTTCCCAGGAGGTGATTAAGAACCGAAAAGCCTGACATGTCCAGGAAAATACAGATGTATTTTAACCCTACCTAAAGTTCTTTTTTAAAAAGATGGGGCTGAACTAGAAATGAGCTCCGTTTCACATGTGTGGGTGGTGATCAGGGACAGTCTCAATTTTTGGGTCTTTTTCTTATATAGGCTCCTATTACCCCTCACCCCCGTCCCGATTTTTCACACTTGCTGTCTGGTCACTCTAGGGTGTGCACATGTGTGGGTTCCAGCTGCTCCCTGCCCCCCCCTCATTAAAGCAGGTGTGCAGGGTTACTGCCCTGGGAACTGCAGGGCACCAGTGGATGTGGGGCTGGCTGCAGATAGGGGCGTGGGGCAGGGCTAGCTGGAGGCAGGGAGTGACACGGGCTGGCTGTGGGCAGGTGATGCAGACGGGCGGGCTGCGGGTGGCTGTGGGCAGGGGGTGGCTGCGGGTGGCTGGGGGCAGGGGGTGGCTGGGGGCAGGGGGTGGCTGCAGGTGGCTGGGGGCAGGGGCTGGCTGTGGGTGGCTGGGGGCAGGGGGTGGCTGGGGGCAGGGGGTGGCTGGGAGCAGGGGCTGGCTGCGGGTAGCTGTGGGCAGGGGGGTGGCTGTGGGCAGGGGGGTGGCTGTGGGCAGGGGGGTGGCTGGGGCTGGCTGGGGGCAGGGGCTGGCTGCGGGTAGCTGTGGGCAGGGGCTGGCTGTGGGCAGGGGCTGGCTGGGGGCGGCTGGGGGCAGGGGGGCGGCTGTGGGCAGGGGCTGGCTGCGGGCAGGGAAGGTGGGGGAGGGGCGCAGATACTCACACGGGGGGTGGGGGGGGCTGGGAGCAGCAGGAGGCAGCCGGGGACTCACCAGGCAGCAGCAGGAGCCCCAGGGCCAGAGGTCCAAAGAGCAGGAGCAGCAACAGGGCCAGGAGGCAGCTCACATGGCTCTCGCAGCACAGCGCAGCGCCCCCCGGCGGCCGGAAGGAGGAATTACAGGCTTCCCAGGCAGAGCCCATCAAAGCTTCCCTCGCAGGGAAGCTAGTTAACAAGCGGTTCTAAAACCGCTTCTAAATTTAACAACAGGTTTGTGCGAACCGGCTCCAGCTCACCCCTGCTTGGTTCACAGCATGAGGAGGCATAGAGGGCAGGGGTGAACCAACAAACACTGCAACAGAACAATTTCCACTCCCAGGAGCACATGTGCACCCATAATGAATATCCTTGGGACTAGCTCTTGAAGAATAGTAAGATACAAAATTGTCTGATAGAAATGTGATTTTTCAAGGTGATAACATCTGTAAACAGATTTTTTTAAAGTAGTTTTGAAAATGGGATAATTTCAAACTGCAAGAGTTTAAAACTCTACAAAATAGAGAGATCACATCAACAGCCACAGCAAACCAATTTCATTTCATAAGACTTACATAAATCTACTATAAAGGAGTAAAAATATGCTTTTTCATTTTTTTTAAATGTCAAAAATAACCCTGATGGAAATTTGCAGGGACTGTATTTTGTTCAAGTAGCATGAAATTCTCTTGCAAATGAATCTTTACATTTACCCTGATTTTGTCAATAGCAGCTCTGCTTTTCCACCAGGCTCATTTCAGAGAAAGAAGTGCAATATGCTTTAAACAAAAAAAACAGCAGCACTTTACCTGAATCGTTACGGAGGTATGACGACATTGCTGGAATGAGACAAGACTGACTGAGTAGCTCTAACAGAACTGATGGAAGAGCATTGCTGTTTTGTCCTCTACCCTCATGGCTAGTCTGGGTCTCTCCATTTGATATGCTCCCTGCAGGATTTATGTAACTAGCAAGAACCTGAAAATTAAAATATATTGAGATGTTTAGTCAAAATCTGATGCATTTTAGAGGAAATAACTCAAATTGTCCATATCTACTTAATGGCTAGCTTGTTATTTTGCCTATTAAATGTTGGAAGTTACTCCTTCAAGCTCAAAGATGATTTAGATAGAATCCTATACAGAAATTACTAGATCACCGTTTATTACTATTTTTGCTAAGCTAAGAAGGTAAAATAAGCATTAAACAAAGCCACTTCAAATTATTACACAAAAGTTCAGGTTTAAAAAACTCACTGAAAGCACTAAATTGCTAGACATATCTTTGTTATGTGTCATTGGGGGAGTTCTGATACTCCTATTAGAATAGCTACCTTCTAAATACATCCTATCTCCAGTTTAATCCCATGATAAATCCAATTTGTAAATCATATGGCAAACAATGAAGACAGTGAGAAGTATCTGCCCTCTCAATAGTAAAGCCTGGTCTACACTAAGCGTTTAAACCGGTTTTAGGAGCGTAAAACCGATTTAACACCACACCCGTCCACACTAAGAGGCCCTTTATATCGGTATAAAGGGCTCTTTAAACCGGTTTCTGTACTCCTCCCTAACGAGAGGAGTAGCGCTAATATCGGTATTACCATATCGGATTGGGGTTAGTGTGGCCGCAGATCGACGGTATTGGCCTCCGGGCGGTATCCCACAGTGCACCACTGACCGCTCTGGACAGCAATCTGAACTCGGATGCAGTGGCCAGGTAGACAGGAAAAGCCCTGCGAACTTTTGAATATTTCCTGTTTGCCCAGCGTGGAGCTCCGATCAGCACGTGTGGTGATGCAGTTAAAAATCAAAATAAAGAAAGAGCTCCCGCATGGACGATGCGGACGTGATCGCTGTAAGGGCAGGCAAATCTGTTCTATCAGCGCTCCATTACAGAAGACGAAATTCAAAATCATTTTAAAAAAATCTCCAGACAGATGCCATAGCAGGGACTCAGCGCACTGCTGCGTGACAAGCGTAACGGAAAGCCAAAGAATCAAATGGACGCTCATGGACTGGAGGACTCAAGCTATCCCACAGTTCCTGCAGTCTCTGAAAAGCATTTGCATTCTTGGCTGAGCTCCAAATGCTTCTAGGGTCAAAAACAGTGTCCGCGGTGGGTCAGGGCATAGCTAGGCAATTTACGCAACCCCCCACCCACCCCCAGAAGTGAAAGGGAAAACAATCCTCTCTTGACTCTTTTACATGTCACCCTATCTTTACTGAATGCTGCAGATAGATGCGATGGTGCAGCACTCAACACCAACATCCTTGCTCCCCCCACGCTATGGATGGCTGATGGTGCAATATGGCTGGTATCCGTCCTCATCATCAGCCTATTGGCACATGGGGCAGTGCAAAAGGACTGGTAACCATGCTGACTAGCATCTGTTAGGTCGATCAAGGGCGCCTGGCCCTAATTTTTCCTGGTAGATGGTATAGTATGGCTGATAACCATTGTCATCATAGCAACAGGGGGCTGAGCTCCATCAGCCCCCACCCTTCATGTGTAAAGAAAAGATTCAATTGCCCCTGGACTAGCAGAGGGATGCTGGGCTCCTCTCCTACACACTCCTTACTGTCCTGTCTGGACTATCATAGCAGCTGGAGGCTGCCTTCCACTCATATCTCACTAACAAGTCACTGTGTCTTATTCCTGCATTCTTTATTACTTCATCACACAAGTGGGGGGACAATGCTACGGTAGCCCAGGAAGGCTGAGGGAAGAACAGAATCAACAGGTGGGGTTGTTGCAGGAGCACCCCCTGTGAATAGCATACAGCTCATAATTTCTGCAGGATCTGACACAGAGCAGCTGTGCTCTCTGGTTCTATGATACAGTGGTTCTCTAGTACACTTGCCCATATTCTAGGCAGGACTGATTCTATTTTTAGATACTAAAAAGGAGGGATTGACTCAGGGAGTCATTCCCAATTTTGGCTTTTGCGCCCCTGGCTAAGAGCAGCCAGGAGCACTTATGACAGCAACAGATGGTGCAGTGCAAAAGAACTGGTAGCCACGATCATCTTATTACCAATTTATGGCATGGTAGATGGTACAATATGGCTGGTAACCATCTCTGCTATCATGCAAAAGCAAAAGCATGCCGCTGTGTAGCGCTGCTGAATCGCATCTGTGAGCGGCATCTAGTACACATACGGTGACAGTCACAAAAGGCTAAACAGGCTCCATGATTGCCATGCTATGGCATCTGCCAGGGCAATCCAGGGAAAAAAGGCACGAAATGCTTGTCTGCTGTTGCTTTCCCAGCGGAAGGAGTGACTGACGACATTTATCCAGAACCACCCGCGACAATGATTTTTGCCGCATCAGGCACTGGGATCTCAACCCGGAAATTCCAAGGGGCGGGGGAGGCTGCGGGAACTATGGGATAGCTACGGAATAGCTACCCACAGTGCAATGCTCCAGAAATCGACGCTAGCCTCGGACCATGGACGCACACCACCGATTTAATGTGTTTAGTGTGGCCGCGCACACTCGATTTTATACAATCTGTTTTGTTAAACCGGTTTATGTAAATTCGGAATAATCCCGTAGTGTAGACGTACCCTCAGATGCGTAACCTGTTGGATCTTAGATGGTCAACAACAGAGAATACCTTAATCATCAACATCTAGCAAAGACTGCAACTTTTACTGTTAAAAATGGACCTCACCAGCTATCTATAGTTCCTCAACTTCTGATGAGATTACTCCCTGCATGGGGCTACCCCTGAAGACTGCCTTTGATCTTTAGTCAGTGAATAATACAGCTGTCTTCTTCCTTGTTTGTGTAGTGAATTGTCTTGCAGGGAGCATGAAGCTTGTGTTCTATCATCTACAAGGACTTCAATTAGTTGCTTGGAAACTAACTGGAAACTATTGTTTACCTATTACATTTTATGTGGTTCAGGCCTGAGCCACCTTAAAAACTGCCTCTCCCCTGTGCTCCATCCCAGCAGTAAAGATTAGCGAAGGCATATGAGCTGACAGCTCCATGAGTTAAATTTGTACTGACTGCAGAGATAGGATTTCTTATAAAAAGGGCCCTTGGCTCTGGAATTCAAGCATGAGCTTGTTGAATTTCATGGCTTGCTACTAGGCTTATTTAATAGTTTGTTTTCTTTTTTTAATTTTTTTCTTCAATAAAAGATGTTTGATAGGAGACAGATTCTTTTGCATATGGACGTATAATAATGCTGATCTAAGGGTCCTTTAACTGACAATGTGGCAGTTTATGTATTTAAATAATGCATTTTTCTTTTTCAGTACTTAAGAGTATAAATACATTTTATAAATGAAAAAAAGGCAATATTTATATCAGTTGTTAAACTATATTCTTTGTCAGACAATCATAAATAAAATGTATATGGTTCAAGTTCAGTGGTATGCTGAACAAGCCCAGAGAAGAGAGAGGTGCCTGGTGGGAAGACTGAATGGAGCCTTTTGAGATAATTCCCCTATGTCTGAAAACATAGCCTTCTTGGACAATTTGGGGTAATAAGAAGGGACTTAAAAAAATCTGTTACCCTTGCAAGTGATGGGGAAAAAAAAGGAGAAAATCACAAAGAAGCCTATTTGGCAAACTAGAAATTAGTCTGTTGCTACTCTCCTAGGTCTGCTTCTCTGATCATCTGCCTTTGCTTTTGCCTGGATGCCAATAGGTCTACATGGGAGTATAAAAGCACCACAGAAATCTCCTAGAATAGTCTTGGTTCAGTGAACATTCAGAGCTGTCCATGTGCTCACAGCTAAGCACATCCGCTTCTGTGTTCTGTTCTTTTTATGGATCACTATGATAGAGGTTATAAACTTATAGGTGATCCTCCTCCTAGGGGGAAAAAAAAAAATCTGTGCTTATCATTTAAACTTGAGCTTCTTATGATCTCTTGCTAATTTATGTTTGCCACATTCACTGTATTACCTGGCTGAACAGAGACATGCTCTATATACTCTCAAGTGATCCTGAAAGTCCTAAAGCATCAAACTCAGTCTATAGAAGACAATGCTCTGCAACCTTCCTGACCTTGATAAAGTAACTGGTGTGTTATGATAACAAAGAAATACTCCCCATCCTGAAAGGCTGGCATGTGTTCTCATTTTTGGTGGTCAGGAACAAACCCCTCCCCCAATCATATAATCACAGGGCCATCCACCTTTGCTACAAATCTATTGTGCACATCAAGCTTACAACCTCCTGTTTTCAGCAGCTTAGCCTGCAAATGTCTAACAAAACAGCTGCACAATTAATTACTTAAGGTCATGGGTGTATTGCATCCATCTTTAAGCAAATAGCTTATTGGAATTTTCTGCTCCAACTGGTTCAGTCCTACATTTTCATACATTCACAGTTATGAGAAAATCTAGACTTTTTTTAAGCCACAACACAGGAAAAAAAAATATATATTTTAAGTATAGGCTCACAAATGGCTGATGAGTGTTTCAGCCTAATAAGTAAAACACTTCAAATACTTGAATGAAAAGGGGTTAAGAATACAACTTTTTTTACAGGCTCAACTATATTACCACCATATGCATGAATGCCTATATAGGTTATTTATACTTCACCATTCCATACCTGCAGAAGACAGGTGACATGTTCTTCTTCCAGCCTTTGTTTAGTCAAAGCTTGTTCTACATCCCATCCGGAAGCAGTGGAGCCAGTTCCAAAGCCAGTACCCTTAGCCCAGTAGAGTTGCTGTTCTTCTGTTGATACACTGTTGTGCGTGCTCGACACCTGTGGCTAATAAAAACAAAAAGTGATTATAGATCATATTGTCCAGGTCCTTCACAATTCTGTCTGTCCTTCAGGAAAGAAGGTTTTTTGTTGCTTTTTAATTACTTATGAAAAGAAACTCATGGACATTGTGACACTGCACCCAATATTCTTCACAGTGATTTTATTATGATATGATGATGACATAATTATGATGTATTTTATGCAAGATAAGCCTGTAAGGTGTCTTTGGAAAAGTTATGATTTGCTGAATATGATTATCCTATTTGTATGCATGTATCATTTTTGTATCTGAAGTTATGAATATTGACTATGTATCTGTAGTTCAAATGTAGTTACACCTGAGTAACGCCCACTAGACAAGATGCTTTCAGTCTAGATAATGTGTGGGGAAGGGCCTATTCAGGGCAATGGGCCATTAGGAAAAAACAACAGGCCTTAGGAGAAATTTATCTCCCACCTGGGGAGCCTTCCTGAAAAGGCTACAGACAGCCTCCAAGTAATGTCTGCTATGACTCTACAAGGACATGTGATGAGACCATGTGTCCAAACTTCATCTTGGGATGTCAGTGTTTTTCTAGAGATTGGTCTGGGAAATAAGCTTTGAAACAAAGGGTTCCTGCCCTATGCAAAAGCTATATAAGGCAGGGAGTGGCATCATCTGTGGTTCTTCACTCTTCACACAAGGAGACTCCTGGAAACACCTGAGGAACAAAGACTGAACTGGGGGAAAGTGCTGGACCCAGGCGAAAGGGATTTTTAGCCTGTGAATGAAACACCTGGGGATTCCAAGCTAAAAAGCAAGTGCAACTTGCCCCGTAAGAATTTGCAGCCCGCTTGTATCATCTCTTAGGGTGAGAATCTGCTATTCATATCCAATCAATTTAGCACATTAAGCTTAGTTTGCATTTTTTGATTATTTGCGAGGTAATCTGCTTTGATCTGTTTGCTATCACTTATAATCACTTATCTTTTGTAGTTAATAAACTTGTTTTTGTTTTATCTAAACCAGTGAGTTGGAGTGAAGTGTATGGGAATCTTCGCTTAGGGGCAAAGGCTGTTGCATATTCCTCTCCACATTGACGGAGGGGGCAAATTTTATGAGCTTACGCTGTACAGTTCCCTGTACAGCACAAGATGGTATAATTTGGGGTTTATACTCCAGAGGGGGAGCTGGGAGTTGCCTTAGCTGTAGCCTTCCTATGCAGGGGCTGGCCAGAGAGCCTGCATGTAACTGCAACTGGGTGTCCCCGTACCTGTATGTATGCTGGGGAAAGTGCAGGCTGGAGGGTTTGGCAGTTTGTCACAGCAGTACAGTGTGAGAGGGAGCCCAGGTGGGTGGGTTGGAAGAGCTCAGTGGTACCCCAGTTCCAGGTGGCACCCGGGGGGAACCTGTCACAGACATCCACTGGAATTCAACCCCCAGGACAGGAAAGACTTTGCAACGCATGTGGATTTCTAGTACAGAACCAGGACTGTAAATCATCCCATGTGATTTTCAGCTTGCATGGGACAGTAAATCATTTTTCTGTTCACTGTAATCACATTGGCAACAACAATATTTTATAATGTACACTAATGAAGGCTAATTAGGATCATGTTAAACGATGCAGCTCTACAACTAGCACTAAAATCTAGCCAAGTTCAATGAAAATTATAATTATTAGACAAATTTGGATGGAAAATAAAATGTCATTTCAGATCTTTCTGCAGGCTGCTAAGACTTGGATTATGAAACTACACGGATTAACTGTGAATAAACTTGCTAAAGTAGTAAAAGAAGAATGGAATGGTTGAGGCATAAGCCTATAAATCAGGAGAAACAGGTTATATTCCCAGCTCTGCCAGAAAATTAATATGTGGCCCAAGTTACTTAAACTCAATGGCATCTCAGTTTCTACTACAGTAAAATGGGGATAATACTTCTTGACCTTAGAGTGCCATGACATTTATTTAATTAACTTTTTTGAGGTGCTCAGATTGCTTATTCTTATGGTGCTCATGACTGTATTTAAATAAAATAAATTTAATAGCAAAATAGCATTAGATTAGTAAACTGTTTTAACATGTGTTAAAATATTCTGGTGCCTGTGTTAAATTTAAAAGATAGCTGCCAGATCTTAGATGAAACATCATATATAGAAGATAAGAACTTGAAAATTCCAACTGATGCCTAAAGTTATGCACCTAAAAACAAGTGACCTGCTTTTCAGATATACTGAGCACTCACAGGTCTCATTAGAATTACTGAGAGCTTTGGGTAATGAGCACTTCTGAAAAGCAGGTCACTTATTTAGGTGCCTAATGTCAGGCACCCCATACTGAAAATTTTGGCCTATGCCAAAAACGAGATGACTTAATTTTCTCTTCTGATTTTCACCTTTTGCGTTGTTTCAAGTAAAGTAAAGAGAATGAGGAAATAAAGCTGTTAAACTATTTGTTATTAAAAAGCAAATACCACTCATGTAACATTAAAATATATAAACAGATTGAATTACAAGTTTTGAATTGGAAAAAACAATACGTAAAAAATATATTTACTATGCATCTTAGAAATCTTTTTTTACTGGTAGAAAAGGAAAAGTAGTAATATTTAAAATTATAACATTTTTACACTACATAAATATATCATTATGGCCTTTGCAGTAATATATTGGCAATGCTTTGCATTCATGATTTTAGTTTTAAATTGAAACCTAAAGTCACTTTAATAGTAAAACTACAACGTGCCCAAACTCATGAAGATGTTACTATAGATGAATATGCTGTCTCTTTGGACCTGAGCACTTCAGGAGAGCCCTCACCTCAAGAATATAGGCTCCAGTACAGGCTTGGTGAAGCTCTCATTTTTTAAAAAAATTATCACAGGAAGGGGTGGGAAAGCATACAGCATGTCATCTATGTGAGGGCATCTGCTCCTACTGAAGGAGAATCCACTTCGCTGGTGAAACAGTGATCTAGTTTCACATTTCTGTGATTTGCGAAGGAGGTCTACTTCCAGGTGTCTGAATTGCTGGGTCACTAGTTCAAAGATTTCCTAATTCAGATGCCATACAGAATTGTTGGTGGGATAGCTACTCAGCCAATCCTACCCTGAATCCATAAGTAGACTGTATGTGCACTGCTTTGAGTGATAATATACTGTTCTCTGCCCAGGACAATTTCCCTTGCTTCTGAGAGGAGCTGTGAGCGTCTAATTCCATCAATTGTTCAGAAATATGACCACGGTGGTGGGATCAGACTGAACCAAAACATGCTCGCCTCCAAGGTAGTGGTGATAAAAACTTTGTAGTGCATTCATTTCTGTGGACTCTAGAAAGTGGATACTTTTCCATGTCGCATTCTCTACATGTGACTATCTTGTTTTCCAGGTGTGATCCCCACCTAGCAAGACAGGCATTTGTTGAAGGTGAAATGGTTGGACTTTCAATAGGTTTTCTTGTCCTCAACACCATGCTTTAAGCATCTCTAGCTTCTCCATGCCAGAAGCTTGAAGTGGACTAAAAGGAATGGATCACTTGATGATTACCTGTTCTGTTCACTCCTTCTGAAGAACCTGGCATTGGCCATTGTCAGAAGACAGGATACTGGGCTAGATGGACCACTGGTCTGACCCAGCATGGCCGTTCTTATGTTTGGTTCACCAACATTCAGAGGGAAATAAAAACCACTGTCCCATTCAGTATTAGTGCACGATTTTGCATTTTATCTGGTGTGTGGGTTTAGACCCTAAGCAGTAATTTTTGGAGAATTCATTTACTGAGCTGCTGCTCTGGATGCAGGTTTGATTAAGGTATCATTTAGAAATGGTGAGCACTTTTGGACCAGAGACTTGCTAAGATTATTACTAGCATCACTGTGAAAACCTTGGTAGCTGAAGATGGATCAAAAAGGCATGGTCTTGTGCTAGAAGTGCAAGGTTATACATTTCAGAAAGCTACCATGACAAGATCGTACGGTAATGTGGAGACAGACATCTGCCAGCTCAATACACATGGAAGTCTTTTGGATATAGAGCAACTATGATTGATCCTAGGGTTAACATCCAGAATCTTGCCTTCCTTACCCATTTATTTAGTCACTTCACATCAACGATCACTCTGATAAATTCTGTATATTTTGGATTATAAAGAATACATCGGTGTACATTTATTCTGAGGGAACTGGTTCTACAGCTCTCAGCTCCAGGAAGGGAGCTCCCGTTTTCAATAAGATATGGTACTGCACAAGTAATGACACTGGTGAGTGGATTAAAACAGATGAGGTGGAGCCTTGTGTGCAGCCAGTTGTAATGGACAGGCTGCATTACACACTTCTGAGGTTGAGTGGAGACTTACTGCTAAAATATTCTGCTCTCTGGTCTGATACTGGCTTACAGCCCATGACCAATGTGAGCTGAGCTATTTCTGGGAGAAGGCTAATATTAACTCTACCTGATTCATAGACATCACTTCTACTATTTCTCTCTAGAATAGGTTGTGTCCCTTCACTAGTATTTCTGATTGGTGTAGGAACGGAAGAACAGCTGTGTCTGTTAGGTGCCTCAGTCTCTTCCCAGGATCAGAGAGTGAGAGAGAGAGTCTTTCAAACTGTAGTGATTCTTGACAGTCTTCTCTAGTTTTGTTTCTTTCCATAGAACAGAAAACCCCTGAACATGTAGGTTCAACCTTAATTCGATCCCCTTGTGTGTATGCATTATGATACTGTCTGACTACATGATCAAACACTAGTTTTCTTCCAACAGGATGCCTGCCTCATTCAGAGCACAGAATGGACAATACTCAGAATTAATTGGGATTGTGCAGTGAATGAGTCTGTTAGATACTCCCCTCACCTACCTCACTTGTGATGCTGGACAAGTCACTCAAGGACCATCTGTAAAAAGTTTTTAACTGTGTGCGACTCATTTTCTATTTGCCAAATTTGGGATACCTGAGCATGATTTGTGGGAGTGCTGAGCTCTCACAATTGCAACTTAAGTCAGTGGGAGCTTTGACCATATTAACTACTATAAAATACTAAGTTTTCTGAAAATTCAGGCTGTAGGCCCTTTGGCTTTAATCTCACTGTGCCTCATTCCCCATCTGTAAAACAGGGATAAAAAAAGCACTTTACCCTATCACCGAGTTATGAAGATGAATTCACTAAGGTTTATGAACAAAAACCACTTAATGAATAATTCTGTATTCAATGTAGGGTTGGATGGTGTGACACACATTGCCTAGTGAGGATAAAAATATTGAACAGCTACACATTGACCATCTTGAGTACTGAATGAGGCAGGAGTCCTGTGGAAAAAATACTATGAGATCATGTAATTAAAGACTGCATCATAATACAAATTAAAGGCTGCATGGGCAACCTAACTTTTCCGTGTCTGCAATCTTTACATTCTGTTAAAGTAATTTATTTTTAAATGTAATAAGCCTTTTAAGGTTATTACAGGGCACTGATATATGTAAGCAGCAGTTTAGCAAGGACTTTCAAATTACTTTTGCAATTCACTTGAATTCAAGTTCTCAAGAATTCACTTTAAAGAGCTACAGAACATTAGATTAAGAAAGATGTGTGATGCTACCCCAGCAACAAGACTTTCATAGTTACTAGGTCACTGGAGCTTACTGCAGGTAAGTACGTCACTAACCAGAAGCTAAACTTACCTCTGACTGGTTGGGACTAGAGTTGGGCACTCTCGGGGCATGGTGGCTCAGAGCAGATAGACACGCAAGTATAAGATGCACTGCCCCAATTTCTAGTGCCATGCGCCTAAGGAGTACGCCATCATCAGTAGTCAATGGTGTGGTGCTGAACAAACTGCGCAGCACATGAAATGGAAGAGTTGGAAGCACATTAGCCGAAGGGGACTGCAGGATATGACCTAAGTTGAGAAAGTATAAAAACATAAAATATTTCCTTTTAACAGTTCAGCACATAAATGTTCATCTTCGCAATGATTTATTGAAAATATCCAGCTATATTTTTGAACATATTAAGTCTTCAGCAGAATGTATTATTTTATTCCAGGCTTCTTTTTAGCCAAACTTCTGGTGGGAAATATGGGCAAGAGATATGAACTGGTTTCCTTTATGGACTAGGCTGAGACCAATAAATGCATATAATTTGTGATTAAAAACAAGATTTAAACCCTTATCTCCAAGGGTGAAAAGCTAGTTCATTAACAACTCTCTCACTGCACTAAATTACGTATTTGGCCATATTTTTAATTGCAAGATTAGATTACTCTGTAAAGTTTGAAGAAAGGTTATACAAACAGCTGCCCCACCAGGAAGCCAGTGAGAAAAACCTCTCCACTTTTATCAACATATTTTTAATGCTAGGATAAACTTTGCAGTGACACAAACTGTAATGCCGTTCATGAGGTGAGTATACAATGAAACAGTGTAACGATTCAATACATTTTCACTATAGGACATTAAAACTAAAATTATGTTTTACTGGATAACCAATGTGAGTTTTGTACTATCATTTTATTTTTAAAGTTAGCCCTATTGTATCAAGGGTGGAGAAGAGGATAATGATTCGTAAAATCATAGTGTAACAATATTCTTGCCTGTTAATAAGATGTACATAGTGAAAACTGTCCAATTTTGTGTACTCTTCTGCTCTATTTGACTCAGTAAAGTGATTCTCTTGAGATTTTTGCTTTAAAAAAATCACAAAATACACAAACTTATCAAAACATCTAACTTTTCTTTCTAAAGGAACAAAACAGACTACTGTCTAAAAGAAGGTTTTATTACCCCATGAGAGCAAGAAGTCCCACGACTGCTGTCTATATGACAAGTATTTATGCTCATTTTCTATAGGCTCCCAAACTCTATACATAAGCCAAGCCACAAGCGGATGGTAGAAAAACCAACTGGGAGAACATTGATACACTATTTGCCTCTGAGGTGCGTTTAAATGGTAATTATTTTGGGCCATATATGGATTTGTAGCTCTAGATCTTTACATTATGTAAAAGAAGCAGGCTAGACATGAGATCTGAATGGTTCTCCAGTCAGTTTACTACCCAAATCTGAAGTAAAATACCCAGATATCAAATTTAATTTGTTATTTGGCTCACTTTGTCTCCCACAGCGTGCACAAACTTACAGAAAAAGGAACACAAAATTAAGAGACAAACAAAAGCCAAAGTTCATGGGACTAGCTGAGCAAATTGGGAAGTTTATTGCCCCTCCCTCTTTTGGTTTTTGCAGAGGTTCTAAACTAGAGTGGATGTTCTAGGGTGCACTGGTACTCCCTTAGGGCATTTAACCAATTTATGAATGGAGGAACAGGTTCTTGTTTTGATACTAGAGGTATCTAAGGGCCTAGCCTTTGCAAAGGGATAAATGTCTGGTTAATTAAACATGAAAGGACCAGGTCTCCCTCAGGAAAAAAAGGTGGCCAAGGTATTTGAGCTGAGAAATTTGTTTGTTTTCATCAGGCTACCAGTGGGTGAAGGAGATCAAGGAAAACATTTGCTACAGCTTCTATTAGTGGTCTTAAGGCCAATTTTATTAGTACTGACCACGTTCATTGTTTGCGTTACAAAAAAAAAAAAAAAAAAAAAAAAAGAACTCACTGGTCTGGCCCTACACAAAATTCAGAGTTTAAATCCAGAATGGCCCATTAGATCATTATTATATTTTTAAATAATCTAGTCTGACAGTCTGCATATAACAGGCCCTTAAATTTTACCCAGTTCCTCCTGTGCTGAGTCCAATAACTTGTGTTTGGCTAAAGCATATCTTCCAGAGAGGCACTCAGTCTTGCTATATAGAAATAAAAAATTGGAGCACCCACCACTTCCACTGGTAGTATGTTCCAATGGTTCATCACCCTCAAAGTTAAAATGTTAAGTGTGCCTTATTTCCAATTTGAATGTGTCAGGCTTCAGCTTCCAGCCACTGGTTTTTATTATGCATGTCTCAGCTAGACTGAAAACCCTTTCAATACCCAGTATTTACTCCCTGTGAAAGTATTTACACGTAATCAGGTCACCTCTCACTCTTCTTTCTGATAAGTTAAACAGGCTGAACTCTAATTCTCTCACTGCAAGGCATTTTCTCCAGGCCTTGAATCATTTGTGTGTCTTTTCTGCCTCCTCTCTGATTTTTCAACATCCTTTTCAAAGTATGGACACCAAAACTATATGCAGTATTGGTCTCACCAACACTGCATAGAAGTAAAAAATCATGTCCCTAGTCTAATCACTATTCCCCCGTTTATACATCCAAGCATCACATTAGCCCTTTATGCTACAGAAATGCATTGGGAGCTCATGCAGAGCTGCTTGTCCAGTATGACCTTAAATTCATTTCAGAGCTATTCCTTTCCAGGATAGAGCCCACCAGTCTGTAGTATGGCCTGCATTCCTTGCTCCTAGACATATAACTTTGCATTTGGCTGTATTAAAAACACATTTTCTTTAAATGGGCCCAGTTTACGAAGTGCTCCAGATTGCTCTATATGACTGACCCATCTTCATCATTATATGCCATTCTGCCAATACTGTGTCATCCACAAAGTTTAATTAGCAGTTATTTGATATTTACTTCCAGATCATGGATGAAAATGCTGAGTAGCACTAGGCCTGATCCTCATGGAACCCCATTAGAAACACCCTTATTTGATGATGATTCCCTATGACAACTATTTTAAAATCTGTCAGCCCAGTTTTAAATTTTCTTATATGATCCAGGATGTGGATAAGATTGAGTTCTTCACAAACTACACAAAGCAATTCCAGCCTCCTTTTAAAGCATCACATTGTAAATACACTTAAATGTAAGTTAAAACAATTTAGCAGTGTTTTACAAATAAATGTAGTACCGGTAGTTACAGTACATACTTCCTTCACCATCATCTGTAACTCCCAACACCAATCTAAGCAGACACTGGGCATGTTTCCTCTCTTTTAACAGCACCTCCGCATATCCAGGGAGACGAAGAAATAATCCAAAGGCAGCCAAAGAATGAGCTGGTATGGGAGACATAGTTTGCACTGTTGATTTGATGGGTGGAGGCTCTGCAGCAATTGTTTCTGGGGCTTCGTAAACTAGTTCTCCTGATTGCTCAATGGTAACCCATTCAAACTGATCACTGTCCTTCTGCTTCTCTTGTGTAGTGGATGTAACTACTGGAGCACTCACCTTCAAAAACAACAAAAAAGTTAATACAATCCTTGGAAGTAGTCATCATTTAGGGTCATTTCTTGTAGCACACGATTTCATTACAGTTAGAATTAGGGTTTAAGGAATATACAATTTTTATATATAGGAAACCTGCTTAGGTTATGAAATCTGAGGAGATTATAGCCTGATATAGTACTGACCACGGGCAATATATGTAGTACAATATACTACAAAGAAACTGAAGAGATTACTTGCATAGTTTTTACATAATTTTCTTACATCAGAGGAAATTTGGTTAGTGTTAATATTTGTAAGGTTTCAAGTTTAACCCTCTCATCTCTCAGAGAGGCACTAAACAGTTTTCCTTTCACTCCCTTTGGTCTGATTAGGCATTTCTAATACCACTTAGGTTGGAGGCCTAATCAGAGAAAAAACTGAGCTAGCATGTCCCATGCTCCTACAAATTACTACATTACCCCTTCTATATAGATTCTGTGAAGCTCATGCCTTGCTGTAGAAGTAAAATGACCCACTGTCAACTGCTTTACAGAGAATCATTCTTGATCACAGTTTGAGAGAAATAGTAACTCTTTAAGGAAGTTTTAATAAAACTAAGTTACACAAACTAAGGGCTGTTCCAGAGAATAACCTGACTTCTTACCAAAATGTTTTACATACTTTTTTCCTATTAAAATCTTTGAGTCTATGAGCATTCCTCTCTCAATTAATTTCACCTTGACCACTGATGTGTATGGGTAAGACCTTTCTTTTCCATTACAGTTTATGAAGATCCCATTTTCTGCAATCAAACACTTTCTTCCATTTCTTGATTGAAGTCAATGAACACTCAAAATGTTTTATATTCCTTTTAGTATGTCACACCAATGATTACTCATGACTGTTGAAGTGTGAAGTACACAAAAATCCACCCAAAGATGTTCACCTTATCCACGAGTAATAAAACAGCAAATATTTTATATTACTTCTTCAGTATGATTTAAAGGTGACTTTCAGAGGATTTTTTTAAAATGGGGTTATGCTTTTTTTAAATGAATGAAGGCTTGTTTTTTATTTTTGCACTTTTTTAAACTTTTGAAGTAAGGAATATCAAGTGCATGCTTTCTTTGGCTTTGCTGGAAAACCTGTTAAAGGTGTTAGAGCACATTTATTGTAAGCTCCTGTTCCTTAAAGGTTGGGGTGTATGTTTCTTAGATCTTTAAGAAAAATTTCCTTTCTCCAATGTGTCAGTCATTAGTTAATGGAGCAAGTCGCAGATATCTTAAATAGCAAATTTTGATCTATGAACTATTGAGACAGCTTCACCCCTCATAAGAACGCCCAGGACCAAGCATGAGAGAGCTGAGAACAATGCATCATCAGTCAAGGGGATCCAGCTACAGAATAAACTTCCAGAGAAGATTGGGTGAATCCAGAGTCCAATCATCTTTAGGAAATGCTAGAAAGCTTGTAGCAAAAATGACAACTTCCTACATACACACATGCATCTACTCAAAACACACTTTCCCCTTAATCCCCCAAAAGAAATCCTGTAACAAACAAGTCAACCAAACAAAAAACAATGCTAAGACAGATTTAACTATTAGAAATAATGCAAAAGTTAAAGGTTCCTATAAACAGTATTAGTGTAGCCACACTATATATTCTGTAAAATCTACAGATTAAAAATGTAAATTTTCATGAGTTAACAAGAATGCTTATATTTGTTTCCTAAAAGATTACTTATGAAACTTTTCATTTAATTTACTCCATATAAAAACTGTATTAAGAGAATGTTAAGACTGCACTGTTAAAGTAACCAGAAGTCAGGAAGTGTATATAAAAGTTACCAACATTTCATAACTGTTGTTCTCTGAGTGGAATGCACATGTGCATTCCACTCTTGGTGTGTGCGCCCCCCGCACACAGGTCACCAGAAATTTTTTTCCTCAGTGGTACCCATCAGGGCAACTTGAGCACCCTCTACTGCCAAGCTCCACTAGTGCCAGTACAAAGCACTCAACTGAATCTAAGACTCCCCCCACCGCCAGTTCCTTCTTTCTGGAAACTCCAATGTAGAAGGGTAGAAAGGCAGGTCATGCAATGGACGTGCAACACACCTCAAAGAACAAGTTATGAAAGCTTAGTAACTTTTTCTTCAACTGATTGAACATATGCATTCCACTCTTGGTGACACCCAAGCAGTAATATAGGCAAAGGGATCAGAGTTCATGTACATACAGACCATATTACAGATCAGCCAGATCTGGCATTGTCCCTGATGGTGTAATGCGAGGCGTGTGCGTGCACTGACAACCAGGTTGCTGCTTTACAAATGCCCTGTATAGGGATCTGTGCTAAGAATGCTGCTGAGGATGATTATGATCTTGTGGAATGAGCAGTCAGGTTACTTGGTGGCAAAACACCTGCCTGTTCATAACAAGTGCGGATACATGAAATTAACCAAGATGAAATTCTCTGTGAGGAGACTGGGAGACTTTTCATTTGGTCTGCTATAGCCACAGCCGTTGGGTAGACTGCCAAAACGGTTTAGTACTGTCTATGTAGAATGCTAGAGCTCATCTAATATCCAATGTGTGTAGTCGTCATTTATTCCTATTTGTGTGAGGTTCTAGGTAAAATACAGGTAAGTAAATTGCTTTATTACTAAGAAAATTTTAAACTACTTTAGGGAGGATGAGGGCATAAATATACCTTATCTTTAAAGAAGACTGTACGTGGTGGCTCTGACGTCAGGGCACACAATTTAGAGACTTGTCTAGCAGAAGTGATGGCAATTAAGAAAACCACCTTCCAAAAGAGGCACAGTAAGGCGCATATTGCTAAAGGCTCAAAAGTTGGTCCCACAACTTTAGACAAGACCAGGTTCAAGTCCCAAGGGGGAAATGGGCTCAAGTGGGGAACGGGAACTGCTTTCCAGGCCTTTAGGGAATTTAATTGTCATGTCATTTGAAAAAACAGAACCTTTATCCACATGAGGATGGAAAACTGATTATGTTGCCAGATGAACCTTGATAGAGGAAATTGCTAAGCCTTGCTGTTTCAGGTGCACCAAATAGTCGAGTATATGTTGGATGGATAAATGCACTGGCAAGACTTCAGTTTGGCAAGCCCAGACTAAGAACTGCTTCCATTTTGACACGTAGGCAGCCCTGGTGGTGAGCTTTCTATAACTAGTAAGATCTGGCAAATTTGCTCCGAGCAAGCCTGTTCTCCGGGATTTAGCCATGGTGCTTCCAGGCCATAAAATGAAGGGAACACAATGAAATCTCCACCCTAGCGTCGACATGTCTGAGACCAGAGTTATTGATAGTTGAGGGCATATGTAAGGAATGTCTGCATAAACATTGAGAGGCTCCAACCAACAATTCAAGGAAATTAGAACCTGTGAAGGTACCGTGAGTACAGTGTCCAGAAGATGACGGCTTGGTGAATACACTGTAGTCAGCCAAGTCTGGTGTGGTCTGAGATGCAGTCTTGCATGTTGTGCCACATATATGCTCAAGGTAATGTGGCCTAGGAGCCTCAGAGTTTCAGGCTGTTGAGTCTGGATGACATTCAAAGTATGTCAACAGGGATCGAATCAATTCAAATTGTAACTTTTGGGAGGAACGCCCTGGCCTCGGTAGAGTCCAACATTGCCCCAGTAAATGCTATCTTCTGTACCAGACAAAGGGTAAATTTGTCTGCACTGATTAGTAGAACGACAGCCTTGAAAGTTGACTGAATGAGTTGAACATTGGATATAACCTGAGCCCTGGACCAGCCAGTTGTCCAGGCAACTCCTAATAGTCTCAGCAACGCTGCCATTATGGCCATACTGTTTGTGAACACTTAAGGAGCTGCAGACAGGACAAGTGGAAGCACGGTGATCTGGTACGAACCTGAGGAACATTTTGTGCCGTCAGTACATTGACACATGGAAGTAAGCATCTCTAAAAATTGAGGGCAACATACCAGCCTCCAGGACCCCTGGAGGGGGAATAATGGATGCCAGGGTGACCATACAGAACTTTATCATTTTTGAGATAGTTGTTGAGTTGATGCAAGTTTAAAATAGGCCTGCGAACTCCCTTGGCTTTCAGGATTAGGATTAACAGGAGTAGAAACCCTTCCCTCTTAAATTCTGCAGAACCTCCTTTACTGGTCCCACCTGAAGGACAGACTGAAGCTTCTAGACCAGATGTTCTTCCTGACAGGGGTCCCTGAAAAGGGAAGGGGGGGGAGACTGGAAAGGATGAGTAGAAATAAACTGGAGGGTATATCACATTTCTACAGTGCTCAACACCCAATGGTCCCTAGTGATACATGACCAAGCACTGAGGAAGCGGGAAAGGTGGTTTGCAAACAAAGGAAAAATGGGGTATGGCATCATGGGAACTGGTACAGTGTCCTCTAGTATCCCATCAGAATGCCTGCTTAGAACCACATGGATGTCTAGGTTGGGCAGGCTTTGATGCAGAGATAGAAGGGGGAAGTGGTCTATGCCTATAACCCCTATTCCTTTTTCTCTGCAGGTTCTGACTGCTAGCTGGGGCCAGTACCAGAGGGGTTGTTGAGGCCTATAGTGCTTCTTGGAAGAGGCTGGGGTGTACATCCCAAGGGACTTTAGGGTCACCCTTGAGTCCTTTAGCCCATGGAGCTTCGTGACTGTCTGCTTTGAAAAGAGCAAGGATCCCCAAAGGGCAGGACTTGTACAGTCGGTTGGACCTTATACAGAAGCCCAGAAGACTGCAACCAGGAATTCCTACACATGGCCACTGCCGAACCTATGGACCTGGCAGTCGAGTCAACTACATCCACAGCAGCTTGTAATGAGACCCTTCCCACCGATTTTCCTTCATCCACTAGCAAGGAGAACTCTGCATCTGCATCACACTAAAACTGCATTTGGATCCCCAATGAGTAATTTACCATTTTATATCCTATTCAGAACTTCTCACTGAGGAAAAATTCCTAACTTCAAAGGGAGTAGATTTTAATGAGGATATTTAATTAGCAAAGCTGGAGAAAATTTCACAACATTTGATCAATCAAATGCAAGGTATAATTCATAGGATGATTTTTAACTCTTAGAAAACAAACCATACAGAAAATATTTGGAAACCACTATAGTAAGGAAAAAACTAGTACACAATTCTAGACAATCAAACTGTTTAACTTACTTGTTGAATTACATCTGGATAAAGCATAGGAAGTCTCTCTGCAATGAGGGCCAACCCACCCATTCCTGCAAAAACTTGTAATGGAGACTGAATGGGACATGTTTCAAGAAAAGATTCATCCAGCACTGCATCCATACACTCATCGCCTGGAGTGACTGCTTCCTCTTCAGGACAGGACCCCAGTAAGTCTGCATGTTCTATTGGAAAAAAAAAAAACAGAAAAAGAAAGGAAGAACCAAACCATTAAATGAAGTGGTATCTTAAACATTAGAATGTTTACTTTTTCTCCTCCACTCAGAAAAGAAGAACATTTAAGCACTTCAACTATTATACTTATTTCTTCAGCAAACATGAAATATTTCCTTTTAACAGTTCAGCACATAAATGTTCATCTTCGCAATGATTTATTGAAAATATCCAGCTATATTTTTGAACATATTAAGTCTTCAGCAGAATGTATTATTTTATTCCAGGCTTCTTTTTAGCCAAACTTCTGGTGGGAAATATGGGCAAGAGATATGAACTGGTTTCCTTTATGGACTAGGCTGAGACCAATAAATGCATATAATTTGTGATTAAAAACAAGATTTAAACCCTTATCTCCAAGGGTGAAAAGCTAGTTCATTAACAACTCTCTCACTGCACTAAATTACGTATTTGGCCATATTTACAGTGTATTTAGATTTTCAGAAAGCCTTTGACAAGGTCCCTCACCAAAGGCTCTTAAGCAAAGTAAGCTGTCATGGGATCAGAGGGAAAGTTCTGGTAACTGGTTAAAAGATAGGAAACAAAGGATAGGAATAAATGGTCAGTTTTCATAATGGAGAAAGGTAAACAGTGGTGTCCCACAGGGGTCAGCAGTGGGCCCAGTCTTATTCAACATATTCCTAAATGATCTAGAAAAGGGGGTAAACAGTGAGGTGGCAAAATCTGCAGATGATCCAAAACTACTCAAGATAGTTAAGTCCAAAGCAGACTGCAAAGAGTTACAAAAGGATCTCACAAAACTGAGTGACTGGGCAATGAAATGGCAGATGAAATTCAATGCTGATAAATGCAAAGTAATGCACATTGGAAAACAATCCTAACTATGCACATAAAATAATGGGGTCCAAATTAGCTGTTCTCTCTCAAGAAAGAGATCTTGGAGTCACTGTGGAGAGTTCTCTGGAAATATCCACTCAACATTCAGAAGCAGTCAAAAAAGCTAACAATGTTGAGAATCATTAAGAAAGGGATAAGATGACAGAAAATATCATATTGCCTCTATATAAATCCATGGTATGCCCACATCTTGAATACTGCATGCAGATGTGGTCATCCCATCTCAAAAATGATACATTGGAATTGGAAAACATGAGAGAAAGGATACAAAAATGATTAGGGGTATGGAAAAGCTTCCATATGAGAAGAGAATAATAAGACTGGGACTTTGCAGCTTGGAAAAGAAATGACTAAGGGAGGGATATGATAGAAGTCTATAAAATCATGACTGATGTTGAGAAAGTAAAATAAGGAAGTGTTATTTACTCCTTCTCATAACACAAGAAGTAGGGGTCACCAAATGAAATTAATAGGTAGCAGGTTTAGAACAAACAAAAGGAAGTATTTCTTCACACATCGCACAGTCAACTTGTGGAACTCCTTGCCAGAGGATATTGTGAAGGCCAAGACTATAACAGGGCTCAAATATGAACTAGATAAGTTCATGGAGGATAGGTCCATCAATGGCTATTAGCCAGATGGGCAGAGATGGTGTTCCTAGCCTCTGTTTGCCAGATGCTTGGAATAGGCGACAGAGGATGGACCACTGATGATTATCTGCTCTGTTCATTCCCTCTGAAGCATCTGGCATTGGCCACTGTTGGAAGACAGGATACTGGGCTAGATGAACCTTTGGTCTGACTCAGTATGGCCGTTCGTATGTTTTTTATGACAAACTGATGGGCTAGGAAAACGATCACTGCAGCAGCATTCTGAATGGATATGAGCAGGGCAAGACTGCATTTGTCAAGGCCAAAGAGAGGGATGTTACCGTACTTGAGATATGAGATGATGAAATTTGAACATGAGTTTTTGCTGTGTGGGTGCACAGGAAAGGCTCTTACATATATTATGCAGAAAGAATCAGCAAATTTTAAGCACAGCCTGGATGCGAGGACCTAGAAAGAGGGCCTAGTTGAAGATGATGCTCAAGCCTGGCCACCCAGGACACTACAGACCAGAGCAATGGGCAAGATGTTGGTGTTGTCCACAGTGATCTAGAAAGGAGACAGCAAGAAGACAGTGGAAGAGATTAAGGGGTCAGTTTTAGCCATGTTGAGATTGATCTGATAGCAAGACATCCGCAAGGAGAGGTCAGAGAGGTTGACCAAGATTTTAATTTGGACAGAAGGAGACAGGTCAGTAGTAGAGAAGCAGATTTGAAAGTTGTCAGCATAGAAATAAATGGTAGCTGAATTGTTTGAGGATCAGATTACCCAGAGATAAGGTATAGAGGGAGAAGAGGAGGGGACCAAGGAGAGAACTCGGAGTAACCCTCACAGAAAAATGGAGTATGGATGAGGAGGATCTACTTCAGGACATACAAAAGGAGTGGTTAGAGATAGTAGGAGAACCAAGAAAGGACAGAAACAAGGGAGGACAGGATTTCAGGAAGAGCATAATGGATGGTGTCAAAGGTGGCTGACAGGTCAATGAAGACGACGATAGAGTATTGGTTTTGAACTTTAGCTAGGAAGAGGTCAATAGAAACTTTGGCAAGAGCAGTATCAGCGGAGTGCAAGCAACAGCAGCTAGATTGGAGAGACACTCACAGACAGCGACTGTAGACAGCACATTAAAGAAGCTCAGAGATGAAAGGGAGAAGCAACATTAGTTGAAGAGGCAAGTGAGGTGAAGGGTGGCCCTTTTTAGATGGGAGAGACTACAGGAAAGCTTGCATTATGAGGGGAAAGAGCTAGAGAGAGAGAGAGAGAGAGAGGGGTTTAGGAGACGAGTAAGGAGGGGGATGAGTAGGTGCAAAAGAGATGGGATGGAGCCACTGGGACAAGTGGAGAGGTTAGAGGAGGAGAACAGACAAGAAATTTCCTCTGTGACAGGGAGAAAGAGGAGGGAATTGTAGTGAAGGTGATGATGTACTTGTCAATTTTGTCTTGACAGAAAATCAGTGAGATCCTGTGCAGAGAAAGAAGTGGACAGAGGAAGAGGGGAGGGTTTCAGGACTGAGTCAAATGTGGCAAAAAGGCAGCTGGGAGTGAAGGTATAGGATTCAATTAAACTCAATCAGTATAGTTGCTTTAATTTCATTTTTGTTGTTCTCTGTATCTTATACCACATATCTTTGGAAGTAATTTCACAATGTTTAGTAATGAAGACCCTATGCACTATAAATCTCACCACTTCTCTCAAGCTGCATGATTTAGGAATACCAGCAAGGGAGAAATGGGAAACAGCCTGAAGTTAGGCATATCTTGCTAAAAATACAGCTACAAAAGTTAAATACTTACCTTTTTCTGTGTGGAGACGCTTAAAGGAGTCTGTCTTCGACAGGCTTGGGTCTGAGATCACTTTGGAGCCAAGCTTAACTGTCAAGTCTATTGATCGGTAGCCTTGAGGGAGTTTACGGTCATATAGTAGAGTCAAAAGCTGGGCAAGTGTCATTTCAGCTGGCAAAGGCTGGCCTAAACAACAACAACACAACTGGATCATTTTCCGGACAACAATTTTATTAAAATTATTTATGATTAGGTTACTTCAGCTCACCATAACGATCTCGCTCGTTCATTTATGCCACAGCTACAAATGAGAATTTAACATCCTTGGGTCCTAACAAGCCTTTACTTCCTGACTACATCAGTAAAATTTGACAGAGAAGTTTAAGTTTAAACTCGTCCTGTCATTGCACTGATTCCATCAGTCTGGAATAGACTACTGGATATCCACATTCACAGATACAGCTCACTGGACAAAAGTATTGGTGCCTCAATGCTTTCCATGTATTACGGAATCATCGCTTCAGGTTCCATAATTAATACTAAGTTTTGCACTTTATTATGTATGAAAAACAGCATATCCTCCCCCAGTTACAGCACTTGTTCTGAGTTAAGAATTTTATGAGAATTTGCCATTAGTTTATTAAAATTTTAAAATGAGTCCTTTAAGAAATTTAGCACACTTAAAATAATTCAGCAAAGAGTCCTGTGGCACCTTATAGACTAACAGACGGACTCTTTGCTGCTTTTACAGATCCAGACTAACAAGGCTACCCCTCTGATACTTAAAATAATTCAGAACACAAGGTCTGGCATTAACAGAATAATACAGGCTAAAACTGCAAAGCAACAGGATTCTTAGAAGCAATTGCTTGTTCAGAGATTAGTCTTTTTAGCCAGAAACAAAAACTTTTAGAGACCACTTCAGAGAGAAAGTTTTACCTCTTGTGTTTAGGAATTTGACATAATTTAAGGTAAGCGTTTGCTCCCTCATCTTTTCTTACTGGGAGGCAGCCAGTCTAAGCCCACAATAATCTCCAGTTTTAGGACTAAAAAAAGAATGATCCTGTTGATCTTTTTCAGTGGGAAGAGGGTCTGATGATCTCTTAAAGTAGAATTACTATGTAATTTATAAACTGATTGCTAAAGTTTCAGAAAGGTACAAGGCATGAACATCTAATCTCCAAGCAACTGAGAACTTCTTTCCCCGTCCAGATGTAAAATCGTATGAGCAGACACACTAAGTGGAGACTGGTAATGGTACCACCGGGATGAGTGTAACCAGATTGACTGAGGTAGGTGACCAAATTGATAATTTGATTGTTACTAAGAAGTTTACTCCACAAATCTCACAGAGAGGAAGCACTGGGTTTGATTACATACCCCATATATCTTAAATGTTTTTTCAAGCAGGTAGTTGTCTTGTGTCAAAGCTGCTTCCACTTAAGAAGCAAGCTTTCTTTCAATTGCTGAAGTTGTTTCTCCCCAGGCTGCCAGGGGACCCAATGCATCTCCTTAAAGAGTAAATGAAAGGTCTGTTCCCTTAGACAAGAGATACACCTCAAAATGAAGTGGCAGAAAACCAAGCCTGCTGCATCTGCCAGACAGAGGCAAAGTCCTGGACTTGTGGGACAGGTTCTGAATGTACAGACAGGTAGCCATCTGGGTACCAAAAATTTAGCCAGTGAGCTGCCTCAGGTAGCGCTATGAGTGTAGTTGCTCAACAGTCCACTCCTGGCTGACAGACTGTGTATGAAAACATGTATTCATTTTACTGGTAATGAAGTTCTCAGGTTTTAAAAATAAGGAAGCATGGTTGAATGGTTAGAGAGGTAGCCTGAGACTTGGAGACCTGGGTCCCTGCATGCCACAGGCTTCCTGTGGGTGGCCTTGAGCAAGTCACTTGTCCCTCTATACCTCAGTTCCCTATCTGTAAAACGATATTAGTACTTCCCCTACCTCAAAGGGTGAGTAAAAGTAACTACTTTAAAAACTGTGAGGTAATCAGACACTACAGTGATTGATCATTGTGCTCATCTAATCTGATCTCTTGCGTAATACAGACCAAAGAATTTCAGAAATTCCTGCATCAATATCAGTATCTTTCAAAAGGACACTGAATCTTAATTTTAAAAGACTTAAAGTAACAGGGGATCCACCAAATCCCTTGGTAGGCTGTTTCAATAGTTAGGTACCCTCACTTAAAAAATAAAATAAAATAAAAAAAGTACACCCTATTCTCATTTTGAATTTAACTTCAATTTCCAAACTCTAGCTCTTCTTATGCCTTTGTCTGCCAGACTGAATAACTCTCTGGAATCAGGTATCTTATCCCAGCGTAAGAACTTTGAGACTGACCAAGTCACCTCAAAGCCTTTTCTTTACCAAAATAGACTGAACTTCTTAAGTCTCACTGTAAGGACAGTTTTCCAGACCACAAGTAATTCATGTGGCTCTCCTCCCAAGGCACCCTCAATTTTTCACATTTTTTAAAGTGTTGACACCAGAACTGAACACAGTATTCTAGTCCTGCTTTTATCAGTGTTGTTTTTCTACTAGTCTACATTCCCCATTATCCATCCAAGGATCATGTTAACCCCCTTCAGCCACAGGATTACACTGGGAGCTCATGTTTGATGGACAATCCACCATGATCCCCAAGACCTTTTCAAGGCAGTGCTTTCCAGAATAGACCTCTAAACCTCTAAGCATGACATTATATTTTCCTAGTGGAATAACCTGGCATTTGGCTGTATTAACATGCATGTTTGAATAAACCCAGTTTAATCAAGCAATTCAGGTCGCTTTGCCTAAATATATAGGGAATGTAGTAATTGCCATACTGGATCAGATCCGTTCCCTATCTAGCCCAGTATCATGTTTTTAACAGTGACCAGCACCAGGAAACTGAATGATCCCTGCAGTAGGGTGATGTGAGACAATCTGTATCCCCGTGAAGATCTCCTCATAATCCCTAACAGTCAGAGTTTGACTTAAACCCTGAAACAGATTTTATTTTTTCCAGAAATTTTTAGCATTGACTATAACTGAGGATATTCTTTTTTGACCTCAATCCCTAATCCCACTTTGAATCTTGACCTCAAGAGCATTTTATGGAAAGGTTCCAGTCTAATTGTGTAAAAAAGTATTTTAATTTATTTGTTGTGAATTTGTCACCTTCCAATTTAAGTGAACATCCCCCCACTCTCCCTCATTCTTGGTTTAGATGGGGAGAACAGCTCTTCCCTAAACTATTTATAACTCTATATATTATCACAGCTCCTCTTACTTGTCTCCTTACCTAAGGTAAATCTCTTTTCAATCTCTCTTCATATTAGAGTTTTCTGTACCTCTAATGATTTTATATTTATTTATAATTGGAGATATACCAATCTCCTAGAACTGGAAGGGACCTGGAAAGGTCATCGAGTCCAGCCCCCTGCCTTCACTAGCAGGACCAATTTTTGTCCCAGATCCCTAAGTGGCCTCCTCAAGGATTGAACTCACAACCCTGGGTTTAGCAGGCCAATGCTCAAACCACTGAGCTATCCCACCCCCATTACTCTTCCCCAAACCCTTCATTCTGCAATACGGTGACCTGTCATCATAATTAATTTACCACTCCACCAGTCTGTGTGCCATCTACAAACATTCAAAATATTGAATAGCACATGGTTGCTTTACATATTTTTCATATGAAAATCTGGCTAAGACATGCTATTTTAGAAAGCATAAATATTGTGGCATTCAATCAAGGACACAGACTGGCAAATGAACTTCTCTAAAGCACTAAAAGTTGTATCCACTTAAGTGACAAACTGGATATAGCTGACTCTTGAATTTATCCTTGGGAGGTCAAAAACAGTGAGGCAGCTTACAAAAACTCTTGTTGCTGGGCTGCAGGATAATCTTTTTTTAATTAAAATTTGCCAGTTTAAGAGTTAGAGAATTAATTTCAAGGGAAGCCAGCATGTCCATACCTTAGTTTTTACAGCCAAGCTTTATAGACACATGAGCTGCTATAAAGCCTCACTTTCATTTGAAAGGTAGATCAGTGATAAAATGGTTATAACCCTGCAGTAGGTAGAGGTGAAAGAAGGAATGCAGATATCCATCAGCATTATACTTACTATTTAATATTACATGTGTACATCATGTTTTTTTTTATTTTTTTGTTTTTTAAACTGAAGGGAAAGTTAATTATTTTAACAGTTTAAAAACAGTTCTTGAAGTTACCTGGTAGAAGTTTATGGTATAGATGAAAAACTGGAACGCTAATGGTCTTGCTGGAAGATTCACTTCCTGAGGAAGAGCTACCTACTTTATCTGTCATCATTCTGCCTCGTCTTGATGGTGGCCGAGGAGGAGTTGATGAAACAGCTCTTTTAGACTGAGATTTCAACCCTAGTAAAGAAACGAAATGTTCGAAGTCAGTTTGGTTTCAAAAGCCTCTCTAGTTAACTCTTTAATGGACGACGTTCTCATTACTAGCAGTGCTAATAGCGGGAATGATAACTTTACTGCATAGAGGAAAGTAAGCAATATTAAAATTGCATATAGGTATTTAAGATTTATATCCACTATTTTATAAAAGTTCCTAGGCACCTTTGATATAAATACAAGGTTTTCCATCCCCCTGAGCCAAAAAACAGAAGATATAATCACCACTTAAAATACAAAGCCAAACTGCATTATCCTAACATCACCGACAAACACCAACTCTTATCGTTCCATTCCTACCCTTAAAGCCTGGATATAGAAAACGGTCTAGCAGCATGCTCTGTTGCAAAAATATTCAAGCTATGTCAAATCAAAAGTGAATGGGAAAAACGTGAAGCAGCTTACAAGATATCTTGCTGTTGGGCTGGAAGGGAAACTTTTCTTAAGTTTAAGAGCTAGAGAATGAACTTCAAGGGAAGTCAGTGTACCCATGCTGCAGTTTAGCTGCCAAGATTTATAGATACATGGGCTGCTGTGAAGTTTCACTTTCAGCTGACAAGGTGGATCAGTAATCCCTAAATTGAGGGACCCACTTTATAGAACAGCCTGTCAGTAGCTCCCTCTCTTTCACACAGTGACAACCATATAACACCTTACTTGGTATTTATTTTGATTTCTAAAAGTATACAAAAAGGGTACCTGTATCACATTTTTAACAGAGCTGGAAACCAGTCAAGGACAACATGGGACCAAAAGCACAGTTTATGACACAAAGTATTCTCAACAACTTTAGTACCCCACTTAATGACAAAGGTCTGAATTCAAGCAAATATCACACAGTTTTTGTGCCCTCCTGATATTGCCCTGCATCCAGAGAGACAGTTCAGTGACACTACCTGATTTTAATCAGCAAGTAATATGAAATTTCTACTCAGTAGCAGGGAATAATATCAGACAACATATAAAGACATCTCAAATTAAACCAGGCTCTCCAGTACTCTAACAAAGTCTGCTGACAGATTTAGACACTAAAATTTTTTGCTTTCTGCAGAGCCATTGTAAAAGGTTCCAAGAAATTCTTAACACAAATGATCTGATTCGGCATGAAGCTTCTATCACTGGCACGTGGTCTTCCTACCACTTCAGTTGCCATAGGTCATCAGAAGACCATGGTGATCCAGGAGGACAAAGCTACTGAACAAGACACTTTGGAGCCACTTCATTGGTAGCAAGAGATTAGGGTGACCAGATAGCAAGTGTGAAAAAATCGGGACGGGGGTGAGGGGGGCAATAGGCACCTATATAAGGAAAAAGCCCCAAATAGCAGGACTGTCTCTATAAAATCGGGACATCTACAAATGTATGAAAAAAATCTATTGTAGTATCTGAGAAATAGTATGTGTCCATGTAAGGATAAGTTATTTACCCTGTACAATAACTAGTTTTCTTCAAGATGTGCAGTCCCTATCTGTATTTATTTCATTGTGGGGTATATATGCACCCCAGGAACCTGAGACAGGAAGATTTTTGCATGTTAGTCCTTGCCTGTGCCCTTCTTCTCATGCTCTGAACCGAGGGCATAAGGGATCGTGTCAACTGACTGCCTCTCCAGTCCCTCCTTTACTGTAAATCATACATCAGGATCCAGAACAGAGGGGAAGGAGGGCAGATACTGCAATACATATAGGGACCACACATCAAGAACTCTAGTTAACGTACAAGCTAAGTAACTTCTCTTTCTTCAAGTCATGAGTATTCACTGAGGGTGGATGACCAGTAGTATTCATTGAAAAAAAATCGGGTGTGACTACCTCTGTGGTACTGATGACTGGAAGATTGCTGTGCTGAAAGATGCGTCAGCTACAGAATCTTGCACTAGGGTGCAATGTCTTGTGAAGGTATGGATCGAACTCCATCTTGCTGCTTTACAGATTTCAGTATGAGCAACATGTTGAGGAAAACTACCAAAGCATTCTTGGCCGTAGTCAAGTGGGCTCTCACACCCTGTGAAGGAGTATGCCAACTCTTAACACAGCAGAATGCAGTCTATCATACACTTTGAAAATCTCTGGGAAGAGATAGCATTCATTCAGCAAAGGATATTTAAAAGCAAAAAAACAAAAAAAGTTTAAGTGATTTCCTAAAAGATTTTGTTCTTTGCAGATAAAATGCCAGAGCTCCACAGATACTGAGAAGATGAAGTCTCTTGTCCTCATGGGTGACTTGGTTTTGGGAAGACGACAGGTATACAAATTGTTGGATTCAGATGGAAATCTGAGATTCCTCTACGAATAAATTTGGAGTGAAGAAATTTAAAAGAAATTTTGTCCTCCTGGAAGACAGTATATGGTGGATCTGTCATAGGGGCCCCTACCTCACTTACCCATCTAACTGAGGTAATGGTAACCAGAAAGGGAAACTTCATCGATAGGCAAGTTAAACAGCATGAGGCCAGGAGTCTGCACGGAGCCTTTGTTAATGCTGAGAGGACCAGATTAAGGCCCCATGATAGAGCAGAATGTCAGAAGAGGGAAGTTTCTGATCAGACCTTTCCGAAATCGTAGTCACAGGGTGGATGAAGATGCAATGGTTGTAAACTGGAGAATGACAGGCTGTGACAGTGTAACCATAAGGAGCTAAGGGAAAGTCTTCAATGAAATATATTCTAACATAGTGGGGAAATCAGATGGTGCTGACACCAGACAGAAAAATCTTTCCCACTTAGTTACGTAGCACTTTCTAGTAGACTTTCCTCCTATCAAAAGGGTCTGAACCACTTCAAATCATGTCCTTTCTAGGTTCAATGACCATTGAAATACTAGGCTGTCAGATGAAGAGAAACTGGATTAGGATGCCTGATCTTGCCCCATCCTTGGTCAATAGGCTAGGGAAGGCCTCAATATACTGATGTTTGGGAGTGCTAACATCTGAAGAATATTGGGCACCAGAATTGCCTGATCCATCTGAAAGAAGCCAGGAGAACCACCACTTTGTCCTGCTTGATCTTCCTCAGAATCTGAGATAATGGAATGGAAGATGTACATTAAATGCCCTGACCAAGGGATTAAAAGTGCACCTTCTCTGGAGCCCTGACCCTGAGCCCTTCTGGAACTGTACCTCATCTATTTTGTGCTCTTGGGACACAAACAGGGCCCGAGATGGAGACTCACTCACTCTCACACATCCGTCCCCTCCTCCCCCCAATCGACAAAACGTACTCTGAACCACTGAATTGTGAAATTCCCATTCGTGATCTTGGAGAAGTATCTGCTGAGGCTGTCTACTAGTGTATTGTGTATCTGCAGGAGGTGTACCGCTGATAGAATAATCTGGTATCGAATATACCAGTTGCACAGATTGATAGCTTCTATGCAAAGAGAGATCGATCTTGCTCCCCATCCTTGATGGAGAAAACTGTCATTATGTTGTCCAACATCACTTAAATGACAGGATTGTATAAGTGGTAGGAATTGCTTGCAAGCCTTGTGGACTGCTTGTAATTCGAGGAGGGTTACATGCATCCTGAACTCTTGGGGAGTCCATGTCCCTTGAGCTGTATGCTCTTCCAGATGGCTGCCCCAGTTTAGCAAGGAGGCATTCATGAACAAAGTTCTCTTGGGTGGGAAAGGAATGAAGGGGACCCCTCACACACATATACTCTCTGCTCTCCCACCAAGCTCTCCTGCTCTATGGGAGGGAGCAAGACTAAATTTATCCATATTATCTTTGCTTGCCAAGTACACTGGTGGTAAGCAATGAAGGCGGAGTCTTGCAAATGATGTCATATAGGCACAAGACGCCATGTGACCTAGGAGGATGAGACAAGAGCGGATCAACGTCTGTCTGTGGGCTCAGTCTGATTTGCAGGACAAGGTTTTTTATGGACTGGAATTGGACAGAAGTGATGAATAGGGATGTTTTACGTGAGACACCAGGAGCAAGGTACAAGGGGAGGTAACAAGCAGATTTCATGAAACATGTAAGGTGGTACGTAAGTTGTTTGTCTCAGTCTATAAATGCCAAGGTGTCTTGCCATAACCCATTGTGTGGCCGAGGAGACAGCAGAGACTCCTGCTGCTGACTGAGCCATTCGTTATTTATCACTGGGCACTCATGTTAGTGTATCTGTAGCCACAGAACCAGGACGCTAGGACTGCATCTTGAGAGCAATAAATCTGGCCGATGGCCTTTGCCATCGAACCGAGCCTGTGGTCTCTCTTATGAGAAACACTGAGGTCTGCTGAATTAGCAGGCAGCATTATCTGCTAGTGCTGATAACAGTGGAGCTTCAAAAACAGAAGCACTGAGCAGATGTAACAGCTTAGCAGCCTGGACAACATTACTGCGGCAATGACATTTCAGCCTTCTACATTTAACATGTGGTTGTTGAGTTTTTGGGAGACATCAGCAAAAAGTCCCGTATAGAATAGTATTGTGAAGAAACTGCAAGTATGACTGGAATGTATGATGTGTTTGCACATTTCCTTGATTTTGATGGGAAGACTAGTGTGAGAGATTTTGAATGAGGAGTCAGGACAAAATGATTTTGGGGGTGAGGAGATGGTATGTGTGTATTTTTGTGAGGGGTGATGAAAATGTGTGTGTGTGTATGAAGAAAGAAGATGATAGGTACAAGTACAGAAATTAGAAGCAGGGAACACAAGAGAGAAGAAAGATTGTAAATTTGGGGAAGAGGTTGATAACCCAGCACAGGAGAAGAAAGACGGAAAGGAAGGAGAGAACAATTATTTCATAACATAGTACCTGCTATTTAAGAGAAAAATTGAGAAAGACAAAGGGATAGATACAGAATAGTGAAAAGGAAGAGAGAAAAAACACAACTGGGATAAAGAACATTTTTTAAAGGTTTCACTTAATAGAAAGGAGAGAAGTAAAATGATGCAATAAAGAACCAGACTTTTAAAGTCTATTTAAAAAAGGGACAGAGATATAACATGGTGCTTGTGAGAACAGAAATTTGCTTAGGGTCAGCCCTGACTGGCTATGCTGCCTCTCTCATAATTTTATCTTTTTAAATGTTGAACAAAACTGGTCGTCAAGTTTTCTTGTTCACTGGTACATATGAAAGCCCTGGTTTTTGATTCTCAAAATACAGTAACACTTTAAGGATAAAAGTGGATATTAGGAAACACTATTTCACTAGGAGGGTGGTGAAGCACTGGAATGGGTTACCTAGGGAGGTGGTGGAGTCTCCATCCTTAGAGGTTTTTAAGGCCCGGCTTGACAAAGCCCTGGCTGGCATGATTTAGTTGGCACTGGTCCTGCTTTGAGCAGGGGACTGGACTATATGACCTCCTGAGGTCTCTTCCAACCCTAATATTCTATGATTAGTCACACCCATCTGTTCTTCCATCCTCACTACCTCTCCCACCGAAGCTGCTGCACTTTAGAGTCAGCTGAGTTGCATTTTTTTGCATTTTTCACATATTTTGAGTAGTGAAACAGCGGCCCAGTTCAGATATAGATGAACCTCTTAAATTGTATTTAAGATGCTGAAGTCTTGATAGGGGAGACAGTTTGAGAACTACTGGTTTCAAGAGTCAAAAGAAACCAGTGTCCCTCCCTGAACTCATTTTCATGTCCAGGTGAAACTCTGGTAGATCAGCCATCTTCAAAAGATGGTCAGCCAAAGTGTTAAGAGAATACCATGAGTTCCTTAGAAGTTCAGTCGTCAGGTCTTAAACAGCAGAACTTCAGAGCAAGATACTGCAATACCTCCTGCAGCCACCTGTTCAACTTTAAATCCCCTCTACCACTGCCAACTTCTCATGTTCTAGCTACAGAGTGTACACTCCATTCCAATTTTACAAGAGAAGTTTACATGACTGATTTTAGAAGGATATGAATGAGTTTTCAGAAGGTCTAGGATTTTGGGAAAATCCTCTATATTCATGTGGAATAAAGGGTATTGGTTTTACATATACATATCTCCATCGTGACATCTTTTGCCACTACAGAACCATTTGTATTTACCATGCAAATGGTGTAAATGAAGGTTCTGGGTTTAGGTGATCTTTAGAAATACAATACGACATGCGGGAGACATGTACTTTTACAAATAGGACTCTTTACCACAGCGTACCTCATTAGCAGTCGTGGTTGTACTGGGGCCCATCCCTTGTTGCTAAAGGTCAGTAAGCTTAATTAAGGAATATCATTGTCAAACATTTGCAGCAGTACATCTTTGGTAATAACAATGGTGGGTTTATATGAGTTGACATAATTATTCGCATTTTATGTTCAGAGGGATTGATTTTACAAAAAAGAGGTGAAAATGAAAAAACACCTCACACATACCAGAGGCAACAACAACACTGTAATTGTCCTGAAATCCATTTTCTGCTTTAACTTTTTCTTTCTCTTCATAGTTCTTTTTTTCTTTATCTTCTTTCTGTTCATTAATTAGCTTAGCTGTGATACTTGGTGTATCTGCAGGAGAAAAAAAAGTACGCACATATTTTATAGGTATTAAGATGTCATGTTGATTTAATTATTTTATAATTTCCTCACCCACTCACTAGATATTCATTTGGTTTCACTCAATTACCTTGCTGGCTTGGAGCCTTGAGTTCCATTCTAACTACCAAAATTATCTTAAGCTTCTTTAATAACAAAAGACCAGGCATTGACAGAGTACTAACAAGAAGTCTTGCAGCTAATTTTCCTTGGACCATTTAAAGAAACAATGCTTTGACAATCCAGGCAGAAGTTCAAGTATTTAGTTATTTGTATTCGGGTGATATGATTAGCAGAGTTAGAAAAATCACTGCTACCAACAGAAAAGAGGAGATTAAACAAAAAGAAATTACTATGTTTAATTGTAGACAACTGTGGACTTAGATGATTAAGCCAAAATATTTGAACTTGGATGTCATGTTGTGCATCTCAGGTACTGAGCACTCTGTTTCCACTGAAGGCAACAGAAGCTGCTGGCCCAGGATCTCTGAACAATCAGACCACTTATTTAGGTGCAGAACACGAGATATCAGTTATTAATCTACTAATGGCAGCAATTACACAATTGTCAGTTTTCCTTTTGGTTGCACTGGATGATCTCACATTGGTAATTGATGTCATAGTGCATAGATGGCCAAATGGTCTCCTTGTCTCTACTTCCGATTGGGAAGGTGATCCAGAAAACATCAAAAAGGACAACACGCGATCATCCTCATCTCCCACTAGTCAAACGAAACATGGGCTTGGGTGTCCCAGGAGTCACCATGTACTTACTGCAAGGACCCCTTTTATACCACAACCCAGATCATCTACAGTTGAGGCACTGAAAGAAACAGTTTGCCTGGGGTTCTTCTCCAGATTTAATCAAGCATTTTCCTTGCTTGAAGACACAAATTGACCGATGACACCTACTCTTCCATCTGAACTAAATTTCACTTTTGATATATAGAGAGAATTACAAGACCCATGAAACCCAGAAAATCCCAGCTATTCTAGAGCTCTTCCAGCATGACAGGGAGCTGGGTCTCCATCAAATCCAGGCCAATTGTGGACACCCGCTGCATTTTATAATCAGGATCCTTAGGATCTCTGAATGTGCATCACTGGGTTTCTCAGAGCCAACAGGCATATTAGAAACTGCATCTGGGAGGTGTATTTGTAAAGCAAAATTTGAGAGTGACGCATGTTGGTATATTCTAGGATGCACTTATATTGGGTCAGTATTATAATCCTCCTAGTTGCTGGTGTTTTAAGTGTTGAGCTGAATGTCATTTCAGTCACCTAATGAGAGGGGAGTGATCAGTTGCACATGCTGATTATTTTAGCAGATGCTGCTTCACTATCTGCAAAGGCTGCCAGAAGTAGACTGAGTCACTCTTAAATGGCCCAATCCCTTCCTTTTGCACGGAGATCCCACTGCCTCTGGCATCATAGTCAATATTCTTCACAATTATGACGACTTCCGACTACTTGAAATATGGATAACCATGTAGTTACTGCTAATTAGCTCCACTGTATATATAATGGTGTAATTTTACCCTTCTACAAAAACTATTTCCCTCTCCTTCAGTTCAAATGGAAGGGCTCTTACAACTGGCAGGCCAAACAATATATTTCTTACCTTCCCTTTGGTCTAACTGGGATAGAAGAGTTAATTTAAAAGGCAAATGCAAAGAGAAAGAATTGAGCTACTGCCATTTTTAACCTCTCTGTGATGCATAAAGGCAGCCAAAGAGGTATTTGGTATTATAAAAAAACAAAAAACAAACAAACAAAAAACTAACCAAAAAAAACAACATGCTTCTGCTTGTTTATCATTAGATATTTAAACTTTGTCTACCCTAGTATGCTAAAATACATGGAGAAAGAGGGAAATTATGACTTTATAATGACAACAGTTTGAGATTAATAGGCAGCAGGTTTAAAACAAACAAAAGGAAGTACTTCTTCACACAACACAACATTCAAATGTACTGTAGGATGCACCACATTTTTAATCACAAAGCTCCAGTGAACATGATATTTGATTTACTGAAATTTGTCTGGTAATAGAAGTGTCACATACCAGTAACTTCATGTATTTTTGTCCCATTTATTTTAAATTGCTATACTCTGATGAAAGATGGTACATTAGTGCAATATGTTACTGGTCATCAGTATGTTAAAAGACTTTTTCCAAAGTGTCAGTGCAGCACTGGTTGATCACAGAAACAGAGAACACCAGATTATCAGCAGATGTAAACAAACATAGCCCCTCTGAAATGCACAAGTCAATACAGCTACACCAGAGGATCTGACCCAAAAAGTTTGAAAATAGACATTCCCAGAGCAATTTTAACTGAGACACTCATATATATACTGCCAAAATTACAGCTAAGTATTTGCAAATTCATACGAGTATGAAAATATGTATTTCGTAAGGACACTTATGTGCAATGTGGCAGAATTGCAACTGTTGTAGGAACTGTAACTGAATTTCCTGTGACTCCTCTAAAATGTCGACAATAGCTTAGCAATACAGATGACCTACTAAAGGTTTTTTTGTTTTGTTTTTTTTAATATTGTGATTTTTTTTTTAACTTTATTGTATATATAAAATGGCTTAAGAACTTTTTACCTTGCTTGTTTCTCTCCTTTGGAACATCAGGTTTGATTGTCCTGGTTTTGCCCAAGGACCCCTGAGAGGCCACCGTGATGTTTGTTTATTGTGAACGTTAACCTTAATTTCATGCACAAGGTCATTGAATCTTTATTAAAGATTGTACTTCTCCAAAATGTTGAACTGGTACTTGCAGTTAAATAGATATTTAATATAGAAAAGACTACTAGTAGTCTGACTGAAAATCTTGGATTTTATTTTTGGATAAAATAAATACCTCAGTCGTGACCATCTTGTTTGTTCTTGTTTTTCAACTTTATTGATAACTTTCAAAATTAGTTCTCAATTTCCATTTTATAGATAAATTATTATTTATATTGCAGGTAAATATGTATGAGTGTAAATTAGATTGAAAAGGATGGTATAAACACTCCACATGGACATAATTTCTGTGATGTTTAACTTGCAATAAATATTAAGCAAGTGATCGCTGTAAGGAATTTTTTAAAATTCGGTTTAGACACAGTTAAAAGGGAACTTTGAATACTGAACTCAAATATTCGTAAGATTTTGGAAGTATCTCAGGAGCAAATTTGAAAATATTTTAAATATTGAAAATATAGGCATAGTAATATATTTTGTGGCCTGGCAGCTGAAGATAAGCTTTGTACTGTTAAGTATGTCTAAGACTGCCTCCTCTAAATCTATTATGTAAAGTTGAAAGAATGGTATGTCCAATCTAAAACTGCAACAATTAGAGGAAAGCCTGTGTTATATGTTCCCAAAAAAGTAAAACTTTAATCTTTGATTACTGTCTATTTTGAAACTTTGTTACAAATATGCAGATATCACACATATATAATAACAGACAATTTTCCTTAACACATTATAGAATGAAATACACAGCATTGAAACTTGCCTGACACACGGTCAAGAACCTCTGCTAATGTTGTTGAGACAGGTAAGTGAAGAGTACGGAACTTGTGTCCTGCACCATACATTGGATGTTGGATTACATGGCTGGTAGCATTAATTCTACCTTTGTACAGCTAAAAATAAATAAAAACCAGTTACTTGCAAGAATTCAGAAATAAGGCCATCAGTCATGACAAGTTGTTAAACTATATTAGTAAAATCACTCTCCAGACCAAAAGAAATGTTTTTTTGAAAGTATGCCAACTTGATAAGACGGTAAGGTAAAATGATTCATCACAAATTAAAAAAAAAAAAATTTACACTGCTGCAAAAATCTGTTTTTGTTTAGCACTCAGAAAATAAACCAATGTAGTTCTTTATTTTTATTTTTAAGTTCAGTACAAGATCCTCTTTCATCATCGTCAGTGTGCACGCACCTCATACATTAGGTACTTGGGTTTAATTTTTTATTTTTGAAAGTAAAAGGAAATTCCCCCCCTCGACGAAGTGGGTATTCACCCACAAAAGCTCATGCTCCAAAACATCTGTTAGTCTATAAGGTGCCACAGGACTCTCTGCTGCTTTTACAGATCCAGGCTAACACGGCTACCCCTCTGATACTTGACTCCCCATCAAAGGATCTCATTAACCATTTGAGGGCCTAAGACATGGAAATGTCCCTCTTAGAGGTGGATGGAAAAGTCTTGGGAATATATATTTGGAGTTACCTTGATGGGTCTCAGACTGAAGAAGACTGACTTGCCCATTTCGTCCTGGACATTGAGGAGAACTGACCTATCTATGCAGTTATCTCCAGAGGAATCTTGGGCAGATTAGGATAAGTGTGTGAGAGAGAAGTCCCAATAAGTCATCCAGACTCTGATCCCCTTCTTGTAGGGGACTTGAAGGTTCAAGGGCTGGGGACAACTGTGGTAGAGCACCCCTTCTGTGCCTCCTGAGAGGAAGGTCCCTCAAAGAGAGGCACCATCATCACAATTTTTGCTTCCTCTCTAGCCAGATCCACTATGCTGAGTAAAGCACGGTGGGTTGGTGGGAGAACAAAGCCAAGGTGAGAAGTTTAGTAAATAGTATCATTTTGGACAAAATCATTTTTTCTTTTTAAAATCTCCAAATTTTGCTTAAGAGAAGGAAAGAGGAAGTGGGGAACAGCTGTGAAAATTGGCTTTAAAAGCAAAAAGGAAAGGAAGGAGAACTGAGCGACTGCTCTGTTCAGCCGCATAGAGCCAAGAGTCTGAAGAACCACACTTTGGTTTGTGGCCAAGCACTA
This sequence comes from Mauremys mutica, assembly GCF_020497125.1. Lineage (NCBI taxonomy): Eukaryota > Metazoa > Chordata > Testudines > Geoemydidae > Mauremys > Mauremys mutica. The sequence goes on along the minus strand of NC_059074.1, from coordinate 145,923,098 downwards.
CAGACACTGCAAAGGCATTTGAGATCCCTCTGGGATGCTAGAAGAGATAACAGAATGTACCACTATGGGTGATAAGTAATGGTCCAGAAACATAGATGCTGAGCTGACTATAAAACCTAGCAAAATTCTGAACTGAACTGATGTCAATTCAGATTCTCCAAATCATTTTTCAAATTTGTTTTTATATGCTTCCAGTTCTTTGCTACTGAGACCCAAATCATATTACCACACATTGTGACAGTAGGTGCAGCCTGTAATGTCACATTCCTCTGAAGTCTTTTTCAATGGCTTTTGCTAAGTTAGTAACTCTCTGCAGAGTCTCTTGCTATGTAAAATGTGCGCTTTTCATGTAGAGTGCAAATTTCATACTTTTGGTAGTTGGGTGGAAATGTAAACATGCACTCTTCTGGTGGCTCCACCAAAAGTGCCATTGGGAAACTTGGGCATCAATCCTCCTTTTTAAAAAATGTAAATAAAGTGTTATGGTGACTAGGCAAGAACCTCTGAACTTCCTCAACATACCTTAGTATCAGAGGAGTAGCTGTGTTTGTTGCTTTTTACAGATCCAGACTAAGAGTCCTGTGGCACCTTATAGACTAAAGGATGTATTGAAGCATAAGCTTTCGTGGGTGAATACCCACTTCGGCACATGCAGGTCTTCGTCAATTTCCATTACATGCATCTGACGAAGTGGGTATTCACCCACGAAAGCTTATGCTTCAATACATCCTTTAGTCTATAAGGTGCCACAGGACTCTTTGTTGCAACATACCTTAGGACTGTTAGATGTTCCTTTCTCAACAGGTTTAAATACAGTGTTGAACATTATGTGTTAGCTGTTTAGGATGATTGCATTTAAGAAGTTGCTCCTCTTTATTTTCATTTTTGTTGTTTGAACTGGTAGCAAAGATCTCTCCTTGTCATATTTCTTGGTATATTTAGATGGCACTGTCAACTGCTTGGAAATAATATTCTATTGTTTACTTTTCAAATGTAGAATCAATAGTAGGAATCAATAAGCGGGAAAGCAATTTTCCCAGTATTGACGTATTAGATGGTCTCAGTTCTTCCTTTAATTTTTCCCTTACTTCTTCACTTGTAGCATCAAGCAGTGGACTTGTGAATATAAATGTCTTAATGAGTATATCCTGGGTGCAATGCTTCAATTATTTCTTTAAATTGTCATTTTGTATTATATCCAAGAGGATGTTGGCATACATGAAAGATGCAACTTTACCTAGTTCACGTCTTTTTTTTTGGCAAAAGATTTTTCTTGCAAATAAATTCTCTTATTACTAAACTCTAATGTCTATACTTTTTCTTGTACGTTTTTACTGCTTCTACTGGCAGTCTCAATTGCCACCACTTCCTTCAATATCAGGCAACCAAAATTAAATTGATACAGTGATGTTTGGTAATCAGTGAACATTAATCATTCATTGATCAGCTTTCAATTTACTACAGTTAGAATCTGAGTGAACCATCTAATGAATTCAACACTCAAAATTATTTAGCACTGAAAATTAAGTGCTATATAAATTCATAAGACATGTTATCAGACGTCCCTAAAGAGGTTCCAGATTCTAGCAAACAGAGACCCTCTAAAAGTTTGTAACTCCACTCACTTCTCTCTCTCCAGTGATAACTGATTCAATCCACAAACCTCATCTCTCCAATCAACAATGATTCCACCAATTTCCCCTTCCATCCCAGGCATTCTATAACTTGTTGTGTCAGATAGAAGTAGAATTACTTGTGGTTCTTTTAAATGTTACATTTATGTAAATATGTCAGAGTGATATACAGCAAATTAAAAATCTAGAAAAAGCCCTTTATCCTATCCCCACATCCACCAAAAAGAGTAGTTATCACTATTCTGCAACAAAAACAGTAAAGAAAGCGGTCATTGTTTGCTAAAAAAGCAGAATCAACTGTGAGACTGTATAAATAATGTGCAGTCAGATCGAATTGACATTCATAATGTAAATACACAAAGGACCTACTGGACATGGGGACTGAAGAAACATTGTCACTTTTTCATCCTCCAGCATCAATTGCAAAAATAGCCTTCTAATAAACCCTGAAATGTTTCCAGATGTTGGGAGGTTCCCTCGTTGAGGAGATGACTGGAACAATTCACAGAGAACCTGCAAATGCAAGATTAGATAAAATTTTAGAATATGACTGTGCACACAAACCTATAAAATATAGCTCTGCATTACCATTAATAGTGTAGCATGGCCATTAACTTTTAAGATTTGCCGCTATTTATTTTTCAAATTAGGGTTTAAATGACCTCATCTTCAATTTATCACCAGAGGAGGATAAATGGTTACCTATGAACAAATTACCAAGAGCAAAACAAATTAAAACTGAATTAAGAGTAAAAAAAACAAAAAGAAGCATAGGAGTCAATATAATAATTCAAGTTTATCTTTAAGGCAATATTCTGAAAAACAAAGGCTAGCTGACAAAAATATAGAGAGGGAAAGTCAATTTTGACTAGGTGTTGCATCAAGTATGTGAAAAGTAATTTTTCTGCTTTATGGAGGAATTTCACTACACTTGGGTGAAGTTCTTCTCTGGAAATGGCCTCTTCTTACACAATTTATCTGATCCTAGTATGTATTCAGACTTAATTTACAGATAAAAATTAAGTCTTTTTTTTTTTAATTAATGTTTTCCTCCTGTTGGCACTGAAGAGCTAACGGCTAAGAGGACATGAACTACAGTAGATGCTTGTTTGAAGCACCACCTTGTAAGGGCAACCACTGCTTACGAGCAACATTTCCCCTGGGAACACTTTCCTTACTGTGAATTGTCGACACTCCCCATAACAGCAACAGCCACTTAGGCGCAAGATTGTAAAAAGGGCACCGGTATGTTGCTACTAAAGAGCGTCTGGTGCAATTCCATTCTTCTCAATATATTAACAGAATTCCAAATGCAAGGCCACATTCTGCTTTCTGTTACCTGTGCAGCAATCAACTGCACTGAAAGCAATAAAGTTGCTCAAGCATCTCTGCAAGCAAAGTGTTTTTATTAATGAGACACAAAAAACACCCAGTTTTATCTTCGGATTCCAGATTAAGAGTGCACAATTGGGCAAATTTGATCTGCAAATACACCACCAAGGTGTCATTCTTATAGTGAGTTAGCAAAACAGAAATGCACTTTAATGTAAGTGACAAAACAGAGCCCCATGTGGCATACTGAATATTATACTAGCAGGCAGAAGAATTAATCTCTCTTCCATCAAACAAAGCCCAATGTGCTAATATTTCATGATGCAAAACCATCTCCGTTAAATGGCATATTAAAGAATCAAATCTACAAATAAAAAAAATATATGCTGCAGAATCTACAGTCACATCCCTTAATCATCCAATACGCTATTTTTTCCTGTGTAAAATTTAAGCCACAAAAGCTTATGTTCTCAAATCTTGTACCAACTAAATTTTCACTTAAAAATAATAAGAGTTACAGATTAAGGTTTTGCTCTTTTACCTGTGCCATCAGCCTCTGGTTATTAGGATGGCAGGAGATACACTGTAAAAAGAATGCAACGGTTGCATTTTCAATTGCGGTCCTTTGCTGAGTGGTCAGTCCTGTTCCTGCCGTTGAAGAAAGCAAAGTAGATCTTGCACTGGTCTGTTGCACTACCACACTGTGTCCTCCAGAAGTAGCACCAGAATGGCACAACAGAAATAAAAGTGCTGTCCACAGTGGATTGACTTCAGAACCACCCAACCAATCCTTCATGATGTGGCTGTTACCAACTTCCGTCAAAAACCTGAGTACAGGAGCAACTAGGTCTGCCGTGATAGGCATTTTATTAAAGTGCTGTGGAACATGATGTCTCCTGAGTCTATCCTGGGTAATATCCACAGACTGAGAAGTGCAGTCAGAGCTGGAAGTATGGTTAAAGCAGAAACTAGCAAGGCTTCTTACAAGGAGAGAGGGCAAACCTGAGTCCAATAATTGCTTGATAGCTTCGGGAGACTGAGATGAGGCAGCAAGGGTAGCCAAGTGAGACTCTGTTAGTGCAAGAGGTGCTTGTGCGTTTTTAGAGTCATCTGTTAAAGATGAACTAAGGTCCTGTTTTTTGCTGTCATCCGTCATAGACAGTCTATGTTGACACTGCATTGGAGGAGGGGTAATACCCATCCAGCCCATGAGTAAGGAAAAATAATTTGGGTGGATGTGGCACATTGAGCAAAGCAAACTATCAACAGCTTTCTTCAAAACCATGTTGCAGGGAAGAGACATAGACCAGTTAAAGAGTGACCTAGAGGAGAAGAGGGAAAAAGAAAAAAAAAAAAAAGTCACACCAAAACAAAAATTTGCCACTCGTTTTCCCTTTTACCTTGTTAGTCAAAAGTTAATAGAAATGTTTTCCAAAGATACTATAAATGAGTTTAATTATGCTACTATATTCAGAGGTTTGTAGAACTTTTTTTAATTAACAAATATCTGAGAATGTTAGCCTACTTGATATCACAGCATAATCTGGACACTACATAAAAATCATTAGGATATATTTAATGCAGCTATTATCTAGTAGATTGAAGACGAGGGCTGTAAATAAAGAGACCCAGGTCATGCAACTGTACCATTTACTTCATGCAACCTTGAACAAACTGTGACCTCAATAACGCAACGCGTAAATATGGGGATAAGGTAATCCACCTTTGTGAAGAACTTTGCAATTAAGCGGTTCAAAGTATTCTAGTAAGTTCCCAGGACATTTTATAACTCTCTCTATTCAAGCACCATCTAAACAACTTCTAGGATAGAAGAATGAAAAATAGTGTAACGTAGATTTAGCGTAATGAAGTTTTCTACGTACCCCCACTCTTAGTGCTCTTCCGAAGAAAATTACAATTGAAGATAGGGTACAATTTAATAAAATTAAACCTATGTAATTATTCTTCTAGAACCACTCAAAAGAATGCATATCCTTTGACTGCAGACAAACTACAGAAGAGCCGTTTTTAATGGTGAAGGAAGTCAATGGGACTTGTGCTCCTAAATTACTCATCCATTTTTGAAAATGCCATTAGTACACCACTGGACTGTATCACTAATTACTTACATAATTTATTTCAAAGTAGACAAATTATTTAAAAAAAAGCATAGCTGAGTTTCAATATCTCTCACACTATAGCACACTCATGCCTAAAGTGATCTGACTCTCCACACAGGTAGATATACTCTAGATCCCATTTCAGTACTAGCATTTCAGATCTTATTGGGTAGGGATAATTTCAACTACCTACAAATTGAAATTAGAGCCCACTTTTACTCCTGTCATAGATGGAGGATTTATTTCATGTCTACCCTGAAGGACGATACATGCAATTAGGTGTCAGATATCTAAGGGAAAACACTGTTCAACTAGTAGCCTGCATAACTTGTGGCTTAGTGAGATTCTATAATCATTTTTCCTCTTTGATCACCAATCACATGCCTGCTAAACAGTCACTACAAAGTCCTGTCCATCTGAAATGCTCTAGGCAATTTCATAATAAATGCAAAGAAGATAAAGTATCCCTTTCCATCTAGGTTGTTTGGTGCCTTAAAAATAACAAAGTATTATCTATGTACCGAAATAAAAACATTAAAATGGAAAGGAGAGAAGGGGGGGGGGGAAATAAATGGAAACAAAAAGAATCACAGGAGAAATTTAAGAGAAAAAGTTACGGCCTGATGAAAAACAACCAAATTAAAATATTTTAGAAAAATAAACAAAAATATAAAGAAGATAAATAATTTTGGATTAATATAATCTATCATGAGATCCATTTTGTACTTTAAAATGGTGGTGGTATTGTTGACTTTTCTCCTTAATATTTCAGATTTATGGTACCAGTTACTAGAGAAACAGACTCTCTCACTATCCGGTGCCATGATGATTGAAATCAGATCTAATCATCTTGATAACAGTTCAGAGATTTCGGTGTGTGGTGAGTAAAGGTAATATGCTCTTAACAGAGGAAGGGCTCAATTCTAGGACTCGCTTCTCTGTTAATCCAGACTCCAAGTCTGTTGGCGTTACAGAGGGGCTTTATACAATGCCCTGTGCATTGAGGCTTATGTATGAGGATGACTGTGGTAGATTTATGGGCAGATTTACCTGGACTGAGTCTATTTAGTTATGCTGACATTAGTCAACATATGAGAAAATGACTTAACTTATAGTTAGGGCCTTACCAAATTCACAGTCACAGGATTTTAAAAATCATAAATTTCACAGTTTCAGATACTTAAATGTGCAATTTCACAGTGTTATAGTGGTGGGTCTCCCAACCCAAAAAGGAATCATGGGGGGGAGTCACAGTATTGCCACCCTTACTTCTGCTCCGTTTCTGGCCATAGTGCTGCCTTCAGAGCTGGGCAGCCGGAGATCAGCAGCTACTGACTGGGCGCCTAACTCTAAAGGCAGCACCGCCGCCAACAACAGTAAGGGTGGCACAGTATGGGGGGGTCCTCACTTTTTCTTGGGGGAAGGGCTGGCCTTATAGGTGAGTGAGCGCCCAGGGTGCCGTGGTTGGGGGGGGGCGAAGGGGTCCATGGTCACCTCCCCCACTCTCTCTCACACGGACACAGACAAACACAACCAGCCCAAGGCGCCTTTAACTTGCTGGGCCCAGAGCCAGGGAAGGGCAGAGCTGTGGGTGCCCTGGCTGAGGGCTCCTATCGTATGTCAGGATCTAACTGCTGGTCCTGGACGGGCTAGTGAGGGACAGGACTTCCTCTTCCCCTGCAGAGGCCACTCCCAGGGCCATGTCAGACTCAGCTACATCAATTTCCTTACATTGACTCCCTATGAAATTTTGTATTATTTCCACGTTTAAATAGCTACTTATAAGCCAATAGGTGGGGATGGGGGGGGGGGGAAGAGGAGGGAATAGTATGTGGCCATGTGATTAAAGAATATCAGAATGCATATGAACAAGAGGGCTGAATTAAATTGCACAGGCAATCATAAATTTAGCATTTCCTAACTGAGTACTTGACTTTGCAGCTAACTATCTTAACATAGGGTTTTTTGTTTTGTTTTGTTTTTTTTAAAGGAAAGCAGTAAAAATGAATTATATGCAGCTAACACCTCCACACTGAAAATTGTCATAATCTGTAGTGCCTGAACATTGAGCCTTCAACACTGCAGGATAGCTTGAGCTACATGACTAGCTACATTACCTGGGATCAGCTGAAGACTTATCCTTAAGGAAGTGGCGAAGATAACTGCTGGAGCCATGTGTTGGGTCTGGGAAAGCCTAGCCAGGTTCTCTCTTCCTGCCTCCCATCCTAGCCAGTTATTCCTCCTTTCGTATTTATACATTTGATTTTTCCTTCCTAAGTGTAGGACTTTGCACTTGTCTTTATTGAATTTAATCTTACTGATTTCAGACTAATTCTCTAATTTGTCAGGGTTGTTTTGAATTGTAATCATGTCCTTCAAAGTGCATGCAATATCAGGGAGTAGGAGGTAAGTAGGATAATGGAGTGGAGAGTATCATTAATGAAAATGATCAATACTACCGGACCCAGGACAGACCCCTGCAGTTCCCCATTAGATACGTTTCCTCCTAGTTTTGACAGTGAACCGTTGATAACTACTCTGAGTATGCTTTTTCAACCAGTTGTGCAGTAATTACAGTCATTTCATCTGGACCACATTTTCCTAGTTTATGAGAATATCTTGTGGGACTATGTCAGAAGCCTTACTAAAATCAAGATATACCATGTCCGCTGCTTCCCTCCAAATTACTAGGACTGTAAACCAATCAAAGAAGGAAATTAGATTGTTTTGGAATAATTTGTTATTAGCAAATCCATGCGGGCTATTATTTATCACCCTATTATCCTGTTCAAGTATGAAAATAATAGATCATGAAAACAACCTTAAGTCTGCCCTAGAGATCCGTGAAGGGGAAAAAGAAGAAAAACTAATGTGCATTTAAAAATTAGTTTAATCTAAACTGGGACCAAATAAACTAAAAATCCTCAATCCTGATGGTATGATTACTGCATGGCATCACTACAGGGCAGTTAAAATTGTTTGAGTGTCTTAACTGGGCATTTACATACCTTAACATGCTTATAGCAATGATTTTTTACCCTTAAATTATAGATATATACCCCCAGCTATAACTCCATCAAAAAGTAGTTTTTATCTGAGAATTTCCTTGGATTTTATACTGAAGATGTCATACATGAATACCTAACCCCCCAAAAAAGAATGCTATCCTGAGTGATCCGAAGATACTATCGACCACAAATGCTAGCCGAGATAACACTTATTTTGTTTTTTTAAAATTCTGATCATATTAATTAGGTTTTTAAATTTGAAGATAATCCTGAAATAAATGGTTATTGTAATCAGCAACTCAGGCATGGTCTGGCTAAACAGGTACGCTGAATTCCAACTTGATTACTTGGGCTGTCCACAAAAGAACATTTTCTAGTTTTTCCATTTAAAAATATGTCAACTACAGAAAAAAATTTAGTTCACTAATCAAAACGTAAAATTTCATTTCTTGTTTTAAATATAAGGATATGGCTCCTTGAGAAACTCAATCTTCTTAATATTGGAGATTTACTATACTGCAATTGCACTACAATATTTCTACATTGTTGTACATGAACTGTGGCCCCAGAAATGAAAACAATTGTTGGATCTTGATAATAACTATAAAAACATATACATTGTTTAATAAGAAGTTTCAGAAACGCTGTATATTAAAAATAAGGCCACAAAAGCCATTTAATAATGTCATAGATACTGAAAGAAAAGTAAATGGAGTAAATGAATAATTTGATCACCTATTACAGTTACTACCAAATAATTTTAGAATATCATGTTATTTATAGTCAACTCTCTGGCTTTCTCTGTAGTACAGTACCTTTTCATTACCCATAACATATTAAGCACCATATAAATTAGTATTCCACTACTACTGCACATGGAAACAACAAAATGCCTATCATCTTTTAATAAATGAAAAACAGAAGTTATAGACTGCATATAGTGAAATATTTTACTTGCACTACTTACTCAAAGAGCTCTCTGTTCAGCAATGCTGGTAAGTCATATTCTACAAGTAGCTCATAGCTATGCCACAAAATTGCTGCTACACAGTGCAAATGGGAAGGAGATGGCATCAAGAGACCATACTCTCTTGTTGAGCTGTTTGGGCAGATATAACTGATCCGGACATTTTTTTTCATGGAAGCTGCTCTTGCAGAATCACTGACCCACTTCAGCAGGGCTTGAATTCTAGAAGGCAAAAATGCGTAGCATATTATAATAGAAGATCAATCAGCAGTAGGAACCTATAAAATAGATCAGCTAGCTGCCCCATTTTAATACCTGGGATGTCACTAACCATTGCAGGAGAATCACAGAAGACTTAATTCAGGACTTGGCAATAATTAAAAAAAACAAGTGACTTTAAAATTTATGTTTTAAATTGTAAATATTTGTAATTTTATAACTACACAGTGTACGGGGGAAAACTCAAACTGTTAAACTTTGGGAGCAGAATGTAGGGGAAGCAACAGAGCTATTGCATCCTTACCAGTATGGAAGAACAATTAGCTAAACACCTGTAAGTAATAGCTAATTTAAGCAGAAGGAAGAAAGGGGTTTCACAGATTCATAGATTCCAAGACCAGCAGGAACCACTGATCATCTAGTCTCACCTCCTAAATAACAGGCCATAGAACTTCCCCAAAATGATTCCTAGAGCAGCTCTTTCAGAAAAAACATTCAATCTTGGATTTTAAAAAAAAAAGTGTCAGTGATGGAGAATCCATCACAACCGCTGGTAAAATTGTTCCAATGATTAATTACTTTCACTGTTAAAAATGTACCCCTTATTTCCAGTCTGAATTTGTCCAGCTTCAACTTCAAGCTACTGGATGTGTTACACCTTTATTTGGTAGACTGAAGAGCCCATTATTAAATATTTATTCCTCATGTAGATACTCAGACAGTAATCAAGTCACTTTTTAGCCTTCTCTTTGTTAAGCTAAACAGAAAGAGCTCTTTGAGTCCATTACCATAGGGCATATTTTCTAATTTTTTAAATCAGTATCATGGCTCTTCTCTGAACCCTTTCCAATTTATCAACTATCCTTCTTAAATGGTAGGCACCAAAAATGGACAAAGTATTACAAAGTATTACAAAGTATTACAGCGGCACGAGTGCCAAATACAGAGTTAAAAAAAACTTTCCAGTCCTATTCGAGATTTCACTGCATCCAAGCATCGCATTAGTTCTTTGGCCACAACATCACAATGCATCTGAAGAAGTGGGTATTCACCCACGAAAGCTCATGCTGCAAAACGTCTGTTAGTCTATAAGGTGCCACAGGATTCTTTGTTGCTTTTACAGATCCAGACTAACACGGCTACCCCTCTGATACTTAACATCACAATGGGAGCTCATGTTTAGCTTATTATCCACCATGACCCCCAAAATCTTTTTCCATGTCACTACCTCCCAGGATAGAGTCTCCCATCCTAGAAGTATGGGCTATATTCTTTGTTCCAAGATACATACATTTACATTTAGCCATATTAAAAAGTATATTTTCTTGTCCCCAGTTTACTAAGCATTCTTTGAAGAGAATGCAAAGATAGGGAAAATGCAAAACTAGAAGTTTCTTTATAGTTCTGTGCTCATAGGATATTTCAAACTGGATACAAGAAAAGTATGTTTTAGCATAATGAGAAAACACTAAGTCATCCATTTTTAAACACTTATTTTAATACTTAAAGACATTAACAATTCAAATAATTATTTTACCTGTCTTTTGTTCCAGGGTCCTGAGTTGTTCCCAGCTGATAGAGAATGTCTATTGTAGAGTCAGAAGACAGGCCATTCAGTCTTCCAAAAAGTAAAGGGCTATTCAAATCTTGCCACACACACAAAAGAAAAAAAATTAACAGTAAAAGTACTCATTTAATTGTTTTGTTTTTAAAAGTGCATGTGGGACACAATTACGGAAGCAAGTGTATTATAACTCGATACTAGGATTGAGTTAGTTTTGCATTTAAAGCAAGGATTCTATCTCAATACATAAAGAATGCCACATGTCCTCCCCCATACCACCTGTGAGTACTCAGAAAATGTTCTGAGAATTTACAAGTAAATTCATTAATTTATCTATTAAAAATTGGTTCTTTACAATGTAGTCACTTTGTTCTAAGTTACCTCTGAAGTGGTAACCATTCTTTAAACTTCCCATATAGTTAGAACTCATTAAAATCTTGTGCACATATCATATTTAATGATTTTTTAAGTAGTGATAGTAATTTCTTGTTATTCTTCATAACAGAGTTTCTTCAGCAAATGTAATGAAGATATTTCCGCTTCCAAAATGGCTGACTAGTATTACTGAGAGCAGTAGAATGTGAGACCACTTGCAGTCCTCAGTTAGGTATCCATTTTGAGATTATTGCTCTCCATGAGACTAAGGCCATAGGATATTCTCAGCAAAACTGCCCACCACCATAACCTGCTCCTCATAGTGCTCTTCTTCACTTCCTGACAGGATAGGGAACTCTGTCATCTTACCTTAAAGCATCTTAGCTTCTCTTCTATTGAGAACAATGAGATTTGGTGGCCATTTTGAAACAAGGCATGTTAACGAGAACAGGATGTGATTTAAATCCTATTCAGAATAGGAGATGGCAGCCATTTTTAAAGTGGGCTACTCCTCGAGTTTCTCTGAAGAAAAGAAATCTATACACTAGCCTCTGCTGACAGAAACATTCAGCTAAAATATAAACAGCAAAAGTGACCATTAATACTTAATTTTTTTTTAAACACTCTCTCTCTCCCTCTCTCTCTCTCACCAGACCTATTTACTTGCAGCAAGAGGAGAAAACTGGGTGTATATTCTGGCTATGCTGGGTTGAACGGTCAATGCCAAGGAACTGTAAATCCATGTTTACCAGCCAGTATACTCTGGCTCTTTTACAAGAGTGGCACAAAGCAACCACAGTGTATGGGTGATTCTGACCCTGAAAGTTGAAAATAAAAAGTGATTTCAAGTTGATACTAAATCCTCTAACCATTAGAAATATCATGTGATAACCATCTCTTTGGGTTTATTTAATGTTCATGTACATTAATGAATGAGTAATTCAAGGTAAAACATAACAGGAATGTTGCAGTAATTCCATAATCAAGTTTTACATGCAGGCAATTGAGAATTAGATTAAATTTAAAAAAAAAGTCCAAACAAGTTAAAAAAAATAATTTCCATAAATTAAGCCATAACTCTCAATTTCCTCGGTTTAACAAGGCTTAGTTATGTGATAATCACAACATTCCCGAAATTTATTTTAAATTACTCAGACGCTCTCTCAGCCTTAACTATTCCTTAACACAGTTTGCAACTGGGATTTTATGTACACCTGTGCTATTGCAGTTCCTGTGTCCTGAATATTTATCCAAGCATATTTATCTGATTTTTTGCTGAAATTGCTGTTTAATCTGATTGCATTCTTTTATTTATAATTTGGGTTTGTTTGTGCTGGTAATCCTGCTGTACCACTGAAGGATAATTAAGTGCTAGGGCAGTGGTTTCAAACCTTTTGTATTGGTCACCCCTTTCACACAGCAAGTCTCCGAGTGTGACCCCCCCTTTATAAATTAAAAAAGGGAGGGCAATTTTATTATATTTTTTATTATTTAATATAATGTGGACTTGGGGCTGTCAGCCCCATGGAGCTGACAGCTTGCTACAACTGTGTAACCAACGCCGTTTGAGAACCCCTGTGGCAGAGCCTCCTCATTGACACTCAAAAGCACAGCACTGTATACCACATAAAATTATGGTGTGATGTGCAATTTTAAGATTTTGATTCTGCACTTTAATTTGTAAATTTCAACCAACTACTTACACATTTACATGAACCACAAAAGAAGTTGCAAGATTTAGAATGACATTTAAAAAAAAAAAAAAAAAAAACTAAGAAAGCAAAGCAATACGTTCTCACCTGCAGGATCACTCCCAGATGCGGAACAATTTCTTAGAAGAATGTCAATCAGTTTTAGGCCTATTCTAGTGGACTGCAGCCCAATTTTTACAAGTACAGCCTCAATGTTTGGAGAATGCATACCACAGTATGGTGACATCAGTAAGGCTGCACATGTCTGCAACAGATTGGCAGTGGGTGCTGCAGCACTAGCCATCATTCCTTCTAAATCGCTTATGTGAGTGAGGCAGTGATGCAATAATCTTAACCATCCAATACTGAAATAGTAAACAAAAAAGCTAGAATGAGTTAGTGTATGTCATAATTATGATGTATCTCAACCTTAAATCAAGTAAACACCTTTATATATGGGAAGTACAACAGGAAGAGAAGTATAAATATCTGTGATTGGATAGTATTGTAATAGGCACTGCAAGGTGAAATGAATGATATCGTATTAGAGCAACAGTATACAAACATTATTAAGACTGTACTGTTACAGAGTTAAACGTATGCCTGCAACTTAATTTTGGCACTTTAAAAAAAATTATTTTGAGTGCTTACATGTGCAATTTTATCATTCTGCTAATATAGTTAGCCTGAACCAGAAGGAGGTAAATTCTGAAATTTGTCAGGAAATCTATAATAAATTAAGATGATAAATGCTATCATAGATTACAGTGAGCCTTAACAGATCTGGAGACCTACCTCATTTGCTGTACATTTTATAACACATGTTGTTTATATTTAGTCTGTTTCTTCTATTTTTCTTTTAAAAATATAAAATTTAACATCTAATATTAAAAACTTACAAGAATGTTCATCTTGAACAAAACAAACAATTCCATTTAAAGCAATTAACCTGAAAAAGATGAGGTTGCAGACAACTTAACTCTGCACTCTTGTTTTTTTATATTATATATCAGTTTTTCATTGCATGAACAGTACATGATGAACTAAAATTACACATAAAATATAACAGTAATAGTAAAATTTGGCTAGCATATTTAGCTTTTCTAAATTTACGAAAATTGCTTCACAGTTAACTGAATCATCCTTTGAACTTTGTTTATAGAAGTCTTCTTTATGTATCTAACTTAAATTTAGTTTTCCTATTTCTTCACCTAAGTTACTCTAAAATTTGAAAGAAAATTCAAATCAAAACTATATTAGAAAAAAATCCCAAGTTTCCTGGGATCATCAAGGCAATTCCTAGTCCTTCATAACAACAATCAATAGTCAATGAGCCAGAGAAAGAGTAAGAATAACTCTATAGCCTGGTGGGTAGAGCACTCACCTAGGATGAGACATCGAAATTTAAGTACCCTTGCATCAATGACTGACTATTTATAAAAAGTGGAACAACTTCAACAGGAGAGAATGAGATGGACCCATAAGAGAATACTTCCTAGTCCAGGGGCTGGGGCATTCTCTTGGAAGGTGGGAGACCCAAGCTCCACATCAGGTAGAGGGGGAACTGAACCCAAGTCTTCCAACATCCCAGGTGCCTTCCCTAAGTATTGGGCTAAAGGTTATAGGACTCGTCACCCATGCCATTTTGTAAATCTAGTCCTCCACTGCTTTTTGACGAAATACCTTAAAATTTATCAAAATAGAAATTAAATGTTTTGTTTTGATCCAACTCAAGATTATTATACTTTGATTCACTAAAAATTTCAAAAAAATTCATTTTCAGTTCAACCCAAAATTAAAAAAAGAAAATTTTAAATTTCCACCAAACCAAAAATTCTATTATGATGTCTCACTAAAGCAGCTTAAATTTTCCAATAGAAACTATGAATCCTTTTTTCTAAAGGTTATTAAATTCCTTATTACCAGTTGACTTTAAAATGCAATACATTTAATTTCTTAAATTTATTTTTCATTCTTGCTTGTATTAAGTTAAAAGCCAAATTTTCTAAAAGAGTTAAAATGGACACTATTGATGTTGATTATAGAGAAACGCTGACAATCTGAGAATTCAGTTCACTACCTGGGACTTCTGCCTTAGAGACATAAAAGGCTTCATAAAGAAAGGATGAGAAGCATGGATAGCTCTCCTCATTTCTTGCAACTATTGATAAACATACCTTGTTTTAGACACTTGATCTTCAGAAGGAAGGAACGGATTGTTAACTGTTGCAGATGATGTGTTTCCAAAGGCTGTGAGGCCTAACAATTTAATTTGAGAGAGGCCTAATGTGCTAGCATCTCGGGGGCGATGAAGTCGAAGGCAAACTGCTGAGGCCACTTCAGCTTTTACAAGCTGGATTTTTATATATGTGAGACCACTTGTGATAACAGGAGTTGACAAAGGTAACATATTCACCCCATCTGCACTTACTTCAACAGATACTGATGAAGGGCAAGCTACAGAGAAAGAAAATAGGGTTTAAAATTTTATTTAGGGCCGTAAAATGATTAAAAAATAATCACGATTAATTGAGAAATTAAAAATAGTCAATTAATCACAGTTTTAATCACACAGTTAAACAGAATACCATTTACTTAAACATTTTTGAATGTTAGGGGGAAGTGTGTGTGTGGGAGAGCGAGTGTGCGCTGAGGGGTGAATGGGCATGCTAGTGCGCTGTCTCTTTAAGTAGACACCCCCGACATCAGCCTCTGTGCAGTGAAGTAGCTTGGCTAGGGGTGGCTCCACTGGCAGAGGGGAGGCCCAGGAGCAGCAGTGGAGCAGGAGGAGGGGGACCCCTGCCCTGGAGGTACACAGAGACGCTCCCCTCTCCCCTCCAAGCATGGCACCCTGATGTGTGATTAACATTCAAAAAACAAACAGAAAAACAAAACAAAAAAACCACGCCCTGCTGAATGACAAAACTTTTAACAACAAAAAGCACCAATGTGGACAGCGCTTTGTCAGCGGGAGATGCTCTCCCTTTGATGAAGCTACTGCCCCTCATTGGGGATGGTTTTATTTTGTTGCCGGGAGAGCTCTTTCTCGGCCACAAAGAATGGCTACACAGCATACTGCACTGTTGTAAGGTATGCAGTGAAGACAGAGCCTAAGAGAGACAGTTCAGAATAATTAAAATTAACAAACTGTGTAGGCTGAGAGGGAAAATACAACCATAAGTTTCACGTTAATTTAATACTTTTATCTATATCCAAAGTGTGATTTGTGCACTTTATTTCAAAGAGTGGGGATTAAACTAATTGAGAAGGCATAGGGTGCCCTGCCTATTCAGGTTAGGTCTACACCAGGAGCACTTTACTGGTATAGCTATACCTGTATTCTAAAATCACAAGTGCGTATGAAGCTTGTGCTGGCAAAACTGTGCTTCTGCTGGTATACCTTATTCCAGCCCCACTGGGCAAATAAACTAAACTGGCCAAAAAATGCAGTTTTGCCAGTATAAATGAAGCAACATTAGGGACCTAGGCGGGAGAGAGAGAGAGCGTCATCAGGTCAGTGATTATAATCCATTAAAACTGAATGTGTTTAACATCACAAAACAAAGCAGCCATCATGAGGGCTTTAATAGGCCCTGTAGGATGCTCCAGAGAAACCAGTCTGAGGCATCAGGAGAATTAACATTTGGGGCCAGAAACTAAGAAAACAAGCAATATGTAAACTGATTCCTTATGAAATGCAAGGGCCTCTCCTACCAACTCTCACAACAGACAAGGGAGGCAGAACTAGAAGAGCAGCAAGCCATGCACTCAGGCTTTGTCTACACTACAGACTTATGTTGGTGTAACTACAGTGCTCAGGGTGAGGTATGGAAAATTGCAGTTATACCGACCTAATCCCCGGTGCAAACAGCACTTACTATGTCGACAGTAGGGCTTCTCCCGTTGACATAGCTACTTTCACAGAGGTGGATTAACTATGCCAATGGGAAAAGCTCTCCAATCAGCGTAGTAGCATCTTCACTAAAGCACTACAGTGGCGCAACTGCACTGGTGCTGCTTTTTAAGTGTAGATTTGCCCTTAATTCAAACAGCACAAACTACAGAAAACTAAGAAATGGCATTTGATTCTCAATAATAAAAGCAAAGCTAATAAACTGCTGGGCTTTTGTTAGTGTTCTTAAATCAGTTTTTTTATGTTCAAAGAAAACTTTTTTCTAAAATTATATTCTATAAGTTTTTCAATTCAGCACAATTGTTAATAAATCTACTCACTTGCAAGGGATGCAAGATGAGGCTGGATGTGTATCTCTTTTAGCAGCACTGCAGCAGGAAGGTGAATTGTGAGGTCACACCAAGCTTCCTCAGGTAGAAAGATGTAAGACCATGCAGCAGATCGAGCTCTTCTGTGGGGAGGCGTGGCCTGAAGTAGTACTTCAGCAGGTTGGGCAGTAGGACTGCTTGATGTGATTGAACCTTCAAACAACAATTATTATATTAATTGTAATCTGAGTTTAGAATTGGTATTAACTAGTATTCAAATTAC
The DNA here is from genome assembly GCF_020497125.1 of Mauremys mutica. Classification (NCBI taxonomy): domain Eukaryota; kingdom Metazoa; phylum Chordata; order Testudines; family Geoemydidae; genus Mauremys; species Mauremys mutica. The sequence goes on along the minus strand of NC_059074.1, from coordinate 145,905,684 downwards.
CAGTCACTAAAGAGTAACATTTTTCTATTATTATTCATTTGTTGTAGGTTACAACACTGCAACCTGATTTAATCACTGCAATTACTAAATTAATTTGTTGTCTTTCCATTAAAATACATTTACATAACTTGTGTGTGCATATATAAACTCTTATACAACAAATGCAATTTTGCTTGTAAATATGCTAGACATCTATTAGCCGAAATCCTAAACCTTCTAGATCCACAGCCAAAATAAAAAAAGATGTGACAGGAGCCTGTTAGCAAAGTCCAGGGCCAATGTTCTGGTTAGATGAAAAGCTCCCACCTCAGCTGCTGAGAATGGGGAAGGTGCTGTGCTAAATCCGACTTGGTATCTCCATGTTTATCATGCCCCCTCTTGCCAGGGAAACCTCACCTATGCAAGTGCAGTGTTCAAGCACTACACATGCACAACATTTCTATGTACACATGACTTAAAAGCAGTCTTGCACGTCCACCTCAAAATACTACAGCCTGTTCTGTGTCCATCTTAAGATACTGGTAGGGTCACAAATGGTTCAAAGTATCTCCCCCCTCCCTCTTTCTTGCATTAGGGGCATTGAAAGGGTTTCACAAAGGTTGTTGCCCTGGCCTTTCAAAGAGTATAGGAAACTAATATTAAGATTGCTACATGCACGGTTTTGAACCTGGCAAGGTAGTTTTCAACCTTGGTTTGCAAGTCTCCACTCTCTGCTCCCAGCAGAACTAAGAATGTAGTAACCATTACTCTTTTAACTCTGCCTGGTTTAAGAATAGAGTAGGAAGAGTTATTTGAGTGCCAAACACCACCATCTGTACTTAGCATCAAGTTGCTGCTGACAGTGAGCAGTTTGTAACCGATGTGGAGGTGACCTGTAGCATATATTATGTAGTTAGAGCAAGATCTCAGCTACTTACAAGCTCTCTGTAGAGTGAGTTAGAAGACAACAACTGTTCATATCTATTCTTAAGGTAATTACTGAAAACACTAAAGTAGAAGATGCATAATGGACCCTCATTCTATCAACTATGCACTGATTTTATTTTTTGCAATTTTATAGCCATATTGTAATAGTTTCTTCTGATACTGTCACTCAAATTTAGAGGGACCTTTTGCCACTTCCCCACAATATCTGAACACCCCCCTCAAGGACTAATATATTCATTTTAATCAAAATGGGCTTTTTCACTCTCCAGTCTTGTTGGTACTCAGACTCTGGATGAGTACCTTCTGGGCTAGGCCAGCACACAAATCATTATCATTTGATCAGCATATTCAGATTCTAAGAATAACCTTGTATAAAGTTTACGGACTATCCTACCTCATTGCACTAAGACACACATTTTAAAAAATGGCAATCTAGTGTCTCCTAAAGGCAAAAAAACGGAAGTATTACAAACCTAATGGTGCAAAATTGTGGATTCCTTCTGCATTATCAGGCTCAGAAGCTAGTACTCTTGCTTTCAAACTGCTATCTGTTGCCTTGCTAGGACCAGAGTCAAGAAATTTCATAATAGTTGAAACCATGCTTCTTGCTGTGTTGACAATGGCTCTTGTACTGGTTACCATGTTGTTGCAAATGAGCTGAACACCTCCTAAGTAAAGTGAAGCAAGTCAAATGTACATTAAAGTATGGAACTAAAAGAAACCAAAAGCTAGGATTTCTACTTAACAATAAGAAAGCAAAAGCATATTTGACCTCCTTAAATTTGCTTACCTAATGTTGTTATACTAAGCACATTTTAATGAGGGAAAATCCCATTCTCTTACCCATATCATGGAATGCTTTCAGTGCTTCGCTGGTGTCCAACACTCTCAGAATGAACCATAACAGTGGCTCAGATAACTGGCAGGTAGCAAGAGAACCCTAGAAGAAATATATGAACTACTTAGACATGATGTATAGTGCACAGCTAAATTTCATGCAAGATTATTTCTTTTCTAGAATTGACCTCTCTTCCCCACCCCTGACTGAGGATAATTAGGTAATAAAACTTCCCATTGTGTTTAAATAAAGTCCAAGATAGGACAGCACTTCCCAACAGCTAACGTAAGTGCCCAGTTCACTTTTCTACCATGAAATAGCATTGAGATATTTCCCCTGGCTCCCCATCTCAGGAAAAATCTTCTTTGCCTAGGAACAGGGAAAGCTACTCAGTTAAGAGTGGGGCTAAAATTACTGAATAGCCAAAAGATACAACTGCCAATGACTCCTCGCTGTCAGAGTAGAAGCAGTCTAGATGGAAAAGAAACCATTTCAACCATCCTTCAAGAAGGCTGGCAGCGATCAAGATAAGCAACAATTGACTGATAATTTGTGAAAACAGGGATATAAATGGATGATTTCTGCCTTGAATGCTAGCCAGCCAGTAAGGTATTCTTAATGCTGGAGGAATCAAAGGGGTGAAATAGGTATGCTGTAACCCCTAAGGGAAAGGAAAACGGAGAAAAGCCTTTTCATTTCCCTGACAAGGCAGCTGAAAAGACTGCCAACATCAGCTTCCTTGAAGAATATAATTAGGGTCTCCTCAAACAGCATGATTACACTGAAGGGATCCTGGATTAAATGAAATTACAATATGGAATTAGTATTGCCACCTGAAGTATATAAAAATATTCAGCAAGAACTGAAGTCCTTTCAAAGGAATTCACAAGGTGTTGGTGTTCTCACTTTTAGTACCAACTAAGGCAAAGGATGGCAAACCCAGAAGAATGCATCCTTAAAAGTGGCTGGACAAATGAAAGCAGCTCTATGACATGTTGGAGACTTCATAATCCTGTTTTAACATTTTATCTATGTGCTTGTCCACTAGATTATGGATGAAAGCCCCCCTACATAAAAGTAACTGTTTCATTGAGCTGGGATACTGCTTAAGTACCCAAGCAAATTTTTCATAGCTGTTCTTGCGTATTCTGTAAGGCTTTAGCCTGTGTGGTGCGGAATCAGTTTCCAGCAGGAGAAGGGGGATTCCAAGGAAGATCTATTAAAGAGGGGAAACTTTGGAGGTAGATGTTGATGAGCACCTCAGCCCAGGTGAAAGACTAATGCCTGAAGGCCAGAACATTATTCAGATACATAAATACCTAAAAGCCTGATTAGAAAACAAGGAAATGAAGATGATCTAGACACCATGATCAGTGCCCTGAAGAGGAAAGTCTTATCCCACAGAGAGCTAAATAGGTGTGAGTTCATTAAACAGGGGAAGGGTGCAGTCCCTGAGAAGCTGGTGTTGGCCCACCACTATGTTTCACTGGAAGGGAACCAGTTACATAGGACATCTCCAAGATCTGGTCACAAATGGACAAGCTAGGCTCAGAAGAGCTGAGCAAAAAAGCCTGGGGTGACCAAAACACGATCAGGGTCACACTCAGCAAGGGAAAGGCAGCTTTGTAGGTCTCCAGATCAGCAATTAGGCTCAGACATACCACTATAGTGCTCCTGTCCTGACACTTTGGTAAAGTGGAGGACATGCAACATCTTCAATGGGAGTCTACAGAGGCAGAGCCATGAAGGAGAAAATAAGATCCAAGGAAACAGCGGTGGTATCGCTACAAATATGTATCACTTGAAACGAATCTAATTTAATTTGTACTTACAGCAGCGAAACTACTTGGAAACTATTTTAATGAGACTAAACACCATTAAAATTACATGTACATTGGTAACTCAATTATGGAGGGAACTATTATTTGTGAGGACTTCCATGTTTATTAGAAAGGCTTTGAAATCTAAAAAGGTTTTTTATAGGATTAATTAAGAAAATATTTAAAGCAGACTGAAGTCTCAGATACAAGACTGTAAAATTTCTATTAAAGAACATTTCAAACTGTAATGGAATAGACTTAAGAGAACTTACTTGTCTTCCCATGTACCCACAGGCCATGTAGGTAAGAATTGGTTGAAGCATCACCTGCACTGTAGTGGCTTTTTTACTAAGTGTTGTCAATATAGTGAACAATCCATCTCCAACTGATATTGCATCTAATCCACCATGAAAGTTTTCATGTTTTGTGAGATGCAAACCACTTGCACCTAGTAAAAACAGATGAAATGCACAGTTTAAGGCCAAGAGGCTGAGGCTTAGCAAACAGACACTGACAGTTTTACACAAATAGAGAGTGCATTAACAGAACCTAATGCTATTTAAATCTCCATTAAATTAGTATTCCCATAGCTACTGCAAAATATGAATTTGCATGTAATTAACAATGAAGTTTGCAATGAAGTGTAAATTATTATTACAGAGCCCAGACATGTGTCAGGCACTTTATAGAACAAATAGGAAGGAATGATCCTGGGCCAAGAGAGCTTACTTTAATGTTAGGTGAGACACAGCAAGGGAGGTTAATTAACCAAGGGAATAGGACAGGAAATTCCAGGGTCACAGCTGGCTCCTTCTAGCCAAAAGCAACTAAAATGTATTTAGGATTCTTTTCAGAGGGCAATATCAATGTATATTATAGATTATTCGCAGCTCACTGAATGTCTGGTTCACATGTATGTGTTGCACAGGGAGTTCTAAATTTATTCCCTTGCTAAATGGCAGCTTTGCCATTCACAGTACTACTCAGCTTGCTTATCTATAATAGGAGTAAACCTCCTAGAAAACTCTGCCTCTGCATATACCTGGTAGTCAGAACACACTGTCAGCATTCACTGAGACTAACAGAAATGAGAGAGGTGGGATGGTTCTTATGCCCTGTGCAAGGGCCAAAGCCACCATATGGCCCTCTACCTTATGGAAGCAGTGATGAAGTCAAGAAATAATGCTGTTTCAATTGTTCATAATTCAAGTTGATCTATTCTATTAAAACATTTTAAGCAACTTCCAAAAAGTTACATTGCCAATTCCACAATAAAGTGTGTGTTTGGTATTACTCTCTCACTACTTTCATCTCTACACTATTATATTTTTCTCATATGGGGAGAAAATGAATTAAGTCTTTATATTCTGAAAGAGACATTCCTTGCTTTTTATTTAAATGAATACTATCTACTTGCAAATACATACCGATTATCATTGCCATAGCACTGCTGTTACACTGGCCCAGAGCAGACAAAATCTGGCTCATAATTTGTTGGTTGGCTAACACCAAGTCTGCCACATATGCAGTTGATCCTTGAGTATTAGAGCTGTTTCCATTGCCATCTTTGCCTCCCGAAACTTTTTCTTCATCAGAAACACTGTCTGTAGTACTGCTAGCCACTGGAACCCGAGCACTATATTCTCGGTTACTCGAAAGTGGCAGCTGCACTAAGATATTAACTAGCTTTAACAAATCAAACATGAGTTGATCCCTTGTCATTTCTCCACAAACTGCTTTGGCATCACCTGGGCGGATAATATTGGCAAAGAGCCCTCCAAAACATGCTCGAGCACCCACTGAGCTGTCTGACCCACTGCGAGACATCACTTTGTCTGAGCATGTAATGTAATGGTGCACCAAAAAGGTGACAGACTCAATTACTGCAGAAATGGTGCTAACTGATACTACTTCAAAATTCTGTTCCAGGGTAAACTCCAAGAGCTTCACTTGTGCATCCAGAGGTCCCTGGCCTGTTTGGAAAGCACCCCTAAAAGAGAGAATCAAACAGAATATATTTAACTGATAGGTGACAACAGTTTATATATCTTCAAAAAGGTAGCCCTCTTTAAAGGACTTACTGTATTTCACTAACCAATATCCTCTGAAAACCCAACAATTTTCAAAAATGTATGTTGAAAGCACACAGGTAATTAGTTTTCTGTTCCTCTAACAGAGGGGATAGGCATTTATTTTTCATAGCAATTTTTATAATCACAGGGGACATATCTGATATCAGAAAGGTAAACATCTCCCATTGAAAGAGTCTGGGAACTACTGTTTCTTTGGCCATGTAGTTACCTTAGAGATATTTTTTAAATGCTGGCATCAACCATTTTGATAAAATTACTGAGTGGAAAATTTTGTAAACTTGCAGAAAGTTTATCTATGAGGGAAAGCCCTCCAATCTTTTAGCACCATTGGGTGAATTTCCACTTTTTTTTTTTTTTTTTTTTTTTGCCAGAAAACAAGGATTCTTTACTCCCCATCAAATTTTCTGGGTTTTTAATCCTTAATGGTCTGGCTGGGTAATTACACATCAATACCACAGGAAAGAAGTATCAAATAATTCCACTGATGACTGTCACAAACAGGTCAAAGTAAGTATTTGCATGCGAATAAGACACATGAAAGATAGATTCTAATTTAGGGAGTATTCTTACTGGAGGTCTGAAAAATGGATGTTTGGTATTACTACTTTTGAAGTTTTACCAATGTGCACTGAATTATTTATGTCTGATTTAGCTAAAAGAAAAAATTAAATTTCAAAACTAGCAATAAGCTACTGATTTAGAATTGAATCTTTCTGTAATTTTCAACGTTACAGAAAGCAAAGTGAATTAGTGTTTCAGTATATGGTCTTAAGAGTGCAATTTAGAAGACAAAGTGAGGTTTTAGTTCAAAAGAGAAGAGAACTAAAAATAAAATAACGCTTCCTTCACAATCAGTATAGTGCTTTGATGAACAATAATCATATTTGAAAATATATTGTAAACAATATTAAATATCTGAACCCCTGTTTTGGTGCTTTTCCTGTGTTTTGGGAGATTTAAATCCTACTTCTTGTTTGAAAATATTTAAGACATATTAAAGCCTCCTTTAAGTATCAGAAGAAGAATCAACTCCTTTTTCAAAAACTGTTTTATTTCAACCCTGAGTTTGTGTGTTGCTCAACATAAGTCAAATGTAGCATGCAAACAGTAACATGCTGTAATATATAGACAAAGCGAATTAAAGTTGGAATGATTATGCCAATAAAAACATTTATTTCTCATCATGAATGTATTTAAAATGTTACTATACAGCATTCTACTATTTCAAATTACAGATATCATCCAAGGTAAAATTACTTTTGCTTGTTGCAGTCTTTTCTACTTCCAGTCTATGATTAACAGACAGAAAGTATTATGGTGCCATCTACTGGGAAGTGAGGAAGCAGAATTGAAAAAGCTCTCCCCCAATTATATAAGCCCTAGTCAGGACCTGCTCATCCCAATTAAAGAACTACCAGAACTATACAAAAAGCAATTGAATACAAGAGAAATAGGACGCAAGAGGCAGCACACCAACCACTAAGAAGAAAGGCAGGATGCAGAATGAGAGGAGACAACAAATAGATTTACCAGCAAGTAATTTTCCCTTTTTCAAAGTCTCTTCTCCCATCCTACAAAGGTAGGTTAAAAGGACATGCAATGGCTCTAAGCAGCAGCAACCTCAGGAGGTGAGCTTACCTTATTGTGCTACTAGCTGGCACTTGCAGCCAAATATGCATCCAGAGAAGTGAACAGGTCCAGCTGATAGTAAAAAGAGTGAGGCCAAGCCTGCTACCTTATATACCTGGGAAGTGAGCATTGAAGTGGAGACTTCAAGCCCTATGGCATTTGACAAGTTCAGAACACAAGGTTTACCAGCCAGACCACATGAGAATGCAGCCTCACACCCATCTAACAGCAGCAGCAGCAGCCTTGCTCTTGTTGCAACATTCAAAACATGAGTGATTTTTTTGACTTTTTATATTCTTGAAAATGAGAAATAAAGCTTAAGAACATGCTCAACATACAATAAAGGCAGCCTCTTGTCACCGATGGGGAAGATACTGGACTTGTCCCAGAGGAATTTGATATTAACTGCAGAAACAAATTCAGGAGAAAACAAAATAAACTCTTCTGAAGACAATTGAGAGCACAGAAGGGAGGAGAGAATTAATCTCTCTCACTTGTCTGGCCACAGTCACTACAATAAATGAAGATCTTAAAGGAAAGAAGCTATCAATAAGTTTGCTCTAATGTCTCAAATAGGGGTCTTGTCAGAACCTGCAGGATGAGGTTCGCTGAATGAAGTGCCTCTTGAATTCTAACAGAAGGAAATCCAAAACATTCTGGTGAAAAAAAAAAAAAAAAGACAGGACAGTACTATCCCAATGCTACATCAGGCCATGAAGATCTTTGAGATTAGAGTAAATGCAAGAAGCTAGAGACATTCTATTGTTGGTCAGATAGTATTCCTCTACCAACAGAGGACTTCTATTAAGAAACCAATGCAGCAAGCTGGAGATGGTGGTTGTAGAACACAAACCCTTGAAGAGCAGCTCCAGGATCTCAAGAAGTGTCCACAAGGGGTTCAGTGCTAGACTCTTCACATTTAAAAAAAATAGCAGTGGCAGGATTATCAAGGAGTCGGTAAAAATCACGACTGTGTTGCCCTGCCCGAATCTCCTCAGAACCTTGGACAGTAAAAGGAAGCCGAGAGAAGCATGATCCCAGGTCCCCTCTCCAAATCAAAGTGAAGCATCACAAAGGAATTAGGAGTGCAAACAGATTCTGGGAAGCTTAGCTGATCCTGTTCTAGAAAACCAAACCAAGATGAGGCACATTCCCAACTTTGGCAAGTATCCTTGAATCCACATAGCTCTGCTCTCGCAAAAACAGATGTAGCTGAGTTAGTGTCAGATTATCTGGGGGATTGCAGCAGCAAAGGTCCCTAGGAAAATCTGGGTTCCTGCCCACATTCCCAGCAGCAGCACCTCCAAAAATGAAAGGCATGCTGTGCATACCCACCCCCTTAGGAGGTGGCATAAGCCACTCACTTTCCAATTGTCACAGTGGAAAAAGATGGGGGAAATCAAGGCCCATTTAGCTCCCTTTCCTGTCTCAGTTTGAGCAAAGTCCTGAGTATTAAGAGGATTTGATGGGTAAGCACAGAGCAGGAATTGGGGCCAAGGCGCAAGTAGGGTATCTCCCACACAATTGTGGCCACATCCTCCTCTGGAGCAGAAACAGCAATATTTCACACTGGCGAAACTGTGAAGAAATCTACTTTCAGAACTGGCAGATGCTGTGGAAGACAGACACTGGGCTCCCATTCATAGTCCTGATGGAAGTTCCTGCTCAGGGAGTCCACCGTTGCATTCTGAAGGCGTGGTAGGTAAATCTCACAGATTTTTATGTGATGGGAGATGCACCAGTTCCACAGTTTTAGCGATTCTGCACATAAAGAGTGAGATCTTGCTACCCCATGTAGGTTTATATAGTGCATAGCTTCCCTGTTGCTTAACGTTATCTTGATAGACTGGCAACCTGTAGATGTGACTGAAATCCAAGAGAGACATCCATGGTAAGGATTTTCAAAGGTGGTAGACATGAGAATAGGATTCACGTGAACACCTTTATGGCTCTTTTCACCACCTGAGACGTTTAATGGTTCTTTCCACTTGCGAAGGTACAGTGATTTGTTTGGAAAGACAGTCTGTTCAGGGCATACATAAGTCCTTAGCCATGCCTGAACACATCTGAGATGCAGCCTTCCATGCGAGAAGGGTCCCTGAAGAGGGATGGGGAACCGAGGTGGGTATGTGTGGGGAGAATGGAAATGGAGTATCCCATAGTGACCACCGTAGGGTCCACTTGTCTGAGGTGATGAGCTCACAGGCAGGTAGTAAGTGAGATAGGTGGTCTCCAAAAGGAGGTTGGATGGCAGAATTGTAGAGCAGAAGATCCAGAGAAAGAGGCTGTTTGAGGCCCTTGACTAAGTTGTCAAAACAGTTGCTTAGAGTAAGGTGTAGGCTGGGTGGTTGTGGGAAGATGGTGGTCCCTCCCTTTTTTTGGGGGGAGGTGGGGGTTCCACAGAGCCGTTGTAGGTGGAACTGAAATGATCAGGAGCATTATACTGTTTGAGATTTGCGGAAGACTCCTCTTTGTTGCAGGCACACACATTCCCAGTGACTGAAAGGGAGTGGAGGGAGGGGTCCGTGTTAAAACTAAAGAGCTTGAGCCCTTCAACGGGGAAGTCTTTCACAATGTTCTGTATCTCCCTCAGGAGGCCAGAAGATTCGAACCAGGATGTCGTATAACTACTGCGGAAGCTAAGGACTGTGAAGCCACATTGGGATTGTCAAGAGCAGATTGCAGGGAAGCTCTAGTGATCAGCTGACCTTCTGAAATGTGGGCTTGAAATTGTTCCCTGTGGTCTCATGGGAGTTGTTCAATAAATTGAACAAACTCAGAGAAGTAGTTAAAATTATATTTTGCCATCAAGGCCTAGTAATTTGTGACTCAAAATTGAAAAGCAGCCAACAAATAGCTTTTCTTACCCTGGAGATCAAGGCATTTAGATGCCTTCTTGGAAGGAGAGGGTGTGGAGCGTGCTTGACAGTTCTCTTTGTTGACCATGTCTACCACCAGGGAACTAGGGGTGGAATGGGAGAAGAAGTACTCCATTCCCTTGGGCAGAACGTTATTTTTTAACTGGTGTCTGCAAGCAGGTGGAATAGTGGTAGGTGTTTTTACCATAGAGTTCATGCAGGTGAGAACAGTGCCTCATTGATGGGTAGGGTGACCTAACACTGGGAGGAGATATGTGAAATGTCCACCAGAAGATGTTGAGACTACTAGCCCTTCCTCCAAAGCAGTGTGAAGGGATTCAGTTAGACCCTTCATTAAGTCCTGGACGGCCTTAAAGTTGTCTGCATAAGAGGGTGAGGGTGGCATTACCACCTCATCAGATGAGAACTTGTCCAAAGTTGACCCTTCTTTGTTTGGTTGGTCTCGCTCATCTTGGGTCGCCTCAGGTTCCAAGAGAACATAAAATACCAGTGAGCAGTCTTGTGGAGCCAGTGGCTGTTCAGTGAATCTAGGGCATCTGTCAGGCTCTGGAAAGTCCTCATCAGGGTACATCCCTAGAGGCATGTGTTGGTATGATGCTGTGACACAGCCTTGTACAGAAACCTCAGTCAGAGGATGCATTATCCCTTGAGTTGAAAGGGGGGGGGGGGGGGAGGAGGGGCTTTGTGCATCAGTTGCAGAGGCAGTAGATCAGATCCTGTTCTAGTGGGAAAGGGTTCAGACACAAGTTGTTGAAGCAGTACTGGGGCCTGGAATAGGGATTGATGCAGAACCAGGATGCTTTATGTAGTACCAGAGAGGCCAACAAGATGGTAGCTGTGTGCTCAGAGAGCTGATATCCTGAGGAGGACAGTACCTGAGAAGGAGCTGGGTATCACTCTGAACCGTTTCTATGGCTCTTATCAGATGACACTACTAGAGCCCTCAAGTTCCTGGTTTTAGATGCGTCTTGATGCCTAGAGGTAATCAGATGTTACCAAGGAAAGGGCCTCCTGGTGCTGTTTAACTGAAGACCTCTCCAATTGGACTTCTTAGGCAGTACTGATGCTTCACTACCGGCACCAGCTGGAGCCTCAGCTGTACCTATTGTGGGACATGAGGACTCTCAAGAGTCAGCTCTATGTAGTGAGCTTAGTCCTCTTTCTAGAGCCTCTGCTAAGAAACGGGAGTGGTCTCTTCTTTTAGAGGGCTTCATCTCTAGAACTGCACCTGAAGTCACTGGTATGGCCTGAGACTGACCTAGAGGGACACAAACAGACCCCATTGGAATTAAGGAGCATTCTATTAAGAGGAGTTTTAGCCTAGCCTCTCTTACCTTTGTGGGACCTGCTTTTAAACCCTATGCAGACTTTACACTTTGATGGGACAAGAGTTTCTCTGAGAGATTGAAGACAGCTAGAGTGACCATCACTATGGGTAAAAGGTTTCTGGCAGATCTGGCAAGGCCTGAACCCCAGAATCTTAAACATACCTCAGGGAAGTATCATAGACCACAAAGATAAAGGCATCAAGTTCAGAGGGGAGGAATCCCCAAACATAAGCTGTGCTCCAACTGATAAAAAGAATAAAAACCTAAATAAATGAAATAAACAAGGGAGGTAAATAAGAAAAGCTGAAAGCAGTGGACACCACAGTTGCTTCATCTCAAGCCACAGGCAGCTGAGAAGGAACTAGAGGGGTGGTGGGCCCATGCCTCTTTATAGGCCCTCACCTATAAAGGAAGGAGAGAGCAGGAAAGCAGAGGTAACCAATCCATGCTGCTGAGGCCAGGAAGCAAAGAAAACTTGAAGGCAGTCAAAACTATGCTTATAAAATAGGGGTGGGAGTTTCTCAAATCTTTGCATCCCAGTAAGTGGCATCATAAGACTGACATACAGTAAAATACTTGCAGTAGCAGGGAAGAATTAAGTCTTTAACAACAGAATTTAAACATTTAAACGAGGAATTCAACCTTTTACATCTTTACAATAGCAAGTTGCTACTTAATTTTCCACTCTGATCAACTGATTATATTTTTGATCTGAATAAAGTCAATATGATCTTTTCACTTTGGCTAAAAAGTCTGTGGGCTAAAAAAAACCCAAATATATTGGAAAGGAATTAGTTACCAGTTTAAACAACAAATACTGTTATTTGGTGATAAGATCTATTCTACAATGAACTATATTTAAAAATAACCATTACAGTAAGGTTCTGTCTAAATTTTTTCAGTGGTTACTAGGGAAGATATAGGGAGTGTTTAGCATTCATTAATATATGGACTATTTGAAAACATTTTTAGAGATATGAGAATTAGGTATATTATTAATTTCTATTGGTAATGATGAAGACCTTAAAACATGCATGTTTAATAACATTTTTTGAAGGACAAGTAGCAGCAGTTGATGGCAAGGATATTACATGAAACCATGCTTCATAAATCCCATTCTAGCCTCCTTTACCAATCCATGTGAAATACTTTCAGAATCTATCAGCAAATCCTCTTAACCCACACCTCATGCCACACTCCCGATTCTTTTATCCCCTTAGACTAGAGTCCCGCAGCAGAGCTTCCTCTGGCTAATGAAAAATTAGAGGGTTTGTTGGCAGGCCTCCCAAATCAGCATCATTTTAGATCAGAGGTTGGCAGCCTTTCAGAAGTGGTGTGCCGAGTCTTCATTTATTCACTCTAATTTAAGGTTTCGCGTGCCAGTAATACATTTTAACGTTTTTAGAAGGTCTCTTTCTGTAAGTCTATAATATATAACTGAACTATTGTTGTTTGTAAAGTAAATAAAGTTTTTAAAACGTTTAAGAAGCTTAATTTAAAATTAAATTAAAATGCAGAACCCCCGGACCAGTGGCCAGGACCCAGGCAGTGAGAATTCCACTGAAAATCAGCTCATGTGCCGCCATTGGCACGCGTGCCATAGGTTGCCTACCCCGGCTTTAGATGTTGCTCCAACAAAGAACAAGTTCCCAATCAACTCCAGGAGGAGGCAATGTCATCCAATCATCTAACACTCAATATAGTCTTCCTATTTGCAGTCCCTCATGCAAGGACTTGTGGAGAGTCCTGAGTGCACTGTTCCACTTGCTGCCAATGCAGATTTGTGGGCATGTACATCAGGCATTCTAACCCAGACGGAGGTACCACATAGGTACTGCTAAGAATACCCCAAAATTAACTCATTTAAATATGGTTAGGCAGTATAGTACGTGTTGATGTGCAAAATCTTTTCCGCCATGATTTACACACATTGTGTTGCAATGGGATGAACTTGAAAGTGTCACATCCTAGTTACAGAAACACTCTTTTCTATTATAGACCGAGCCTAAAGCTATTTCTGGAAGTAAAAAAATTAACTTGAGTATTAAAGATAAAACTCAATTTTTACCTCTCTGTTGAAAGTATATGTATTAACTTTAATAAAAATTCACTGAACATCTGAGGACAAGTTGAAGAAAGGTGCACTTGTAATCGAGTAAGAAATTCTTGCATAGCTTGTGTAGCTGTTGGCCCAACCTGAAAAGAGATTTCAAAAGTTGTTTATGCTACAAGGAAGCTTGTGTTTAAAGTACATCTACTGTAAAATGTTTTATGAGAAAAGCATTATGTCAACTAAACTTGCATTCCTGAATAATTTCTGTGGAATTTCCATTGGGTGGATACGAGTTACCTTTTCTTATTTGCATTCTACCACCAGTGATGGGTCGTACCACCACAAAAATTCAGTTCTTGGTTAACAAATAGATTATTCCCCTCAAAACAGTTATCTTTTATAGGAAATTTCTGATCTTTAATGAGTAATTTAGCTTATCCAACACCAATCCTCTTAATCTGAACTGATTTTCACATAGAAACATATACATTAGAAGTAGTCAGCAAATAAATATGTAATATAGGCTGGTTAAAAAATATGAATCTTAATTTTCATATTTCTTAACTTGATACATACTTAGCTACGTAATCTTAAAATGGTTCATTAATAGTTCTCCTAACCAATTTGATTTCAGTTAATAGGGTTTACTTGCATTATTTTACTGTATCTGAAAACAAAATTGTTACTAGGAAATCCCTCATATGGAATATCAAATCACTGGTATACTTTGTAGTGTTTGATTCTACCATAATCCTCCAGAATAGCTCGGAAAAGAAAAAACATATCCATGAGTTATGCTATTAAATAAAGAAACTAACAGCATGAACAAAGGAAAAGGTTACTTACCTTACGAATAACTTGAGAAGAAAGCATAAACTCTGGCAAGTCAGGTGTAAAAGTATAATTAGGAAGGCCAAAAAAAGAATAGGAAGAGCAACTAGCACACATAGACACAAAAACTAACCGTCAATTTTTCTAAGTATCTCAGAAGCAAGAAGCCTGCCAAACAATTAGTGGGGCTACTGGATGATCAAGGTGCTAAAGGAGCACTCAAAAAAGACAAGGCCATTGCAGAGAACTTAAACAAATTCTTTGCATTGGTTTTCATTGCAGAAGATGTGAAGGAGATTCCCTCACCTGAGCCATTCTTTTTAGGTGACAAATCTGAGAAACTGTTCCAGAGTGAGGTGTTACCAGGAAGTTTTGGAAAAAATTGATAAAATTAAATAGTAATAAGTCACCAGGACCAGATGGTATTCTCCCAAGAGTTCTGAAGGAACTAAAATATGAAACTGCAAAAATACTAACTGCAGTATGTAACCTTTCGCTTCAATCAGCCTCTGCACCAGATGAAGGATAGCTAATGTAACACCGTTTTTTTAAAAAGGCTCCAGAGGCAATCCTGGCAATTACAGGCAGTACCAGGCAAATTGGTTGAAACTATAGTAAAGAAAGGAATTATCAGACATCAATCAACACGATATGTTGGAGGAGAATCAGTGCAGTTCTTGTGAAGGGAAACCACGACTCACCAATCTGCTAGAATTCTTTGAAAAGTCAATGACCATGTGGATATGGGTGACCCAGTGGATATAGTATACTTGGACTTCAAAAAAACCCAAAAACAACCCCCCACAAAAAAACAACACACCTTTGACAAGATCCCTCACAAAAGGGTCTTAAGCAAAGAAAGCAAGCATAGGATAAGAGGGAAGGTCCATACATGGATCAGTAACTGGTTAAAACATAGGTAAAAGGGAAGGAATAAATGGTCAATTTTCACAGTGAAAAGAGGTAAATACGGAGGCCCCCCAAGGACCTGTACCAGGACCTGTGCTGTTCAATTTATTCAGAAATGATCTGGAAACAGAGATAAACAGTGAGGTGGCAAAGTTTGCAGATGATACAAAATTACTCAAGATAAAAAAGCTGACAGTGAAGCGTTAAAAAGGGACCTCACAAAACTGTCTTACTGGGCAAGCAAACAGCAGATGACATTCAATGTTGACACGTGCAAAGTAATGCACATTGGAAAACGTACATCTAAAATGATGGGATCTAAATTATGGAGAGAAAACTAAAACAATCCAGATTTCTGCTATGGGAATGTTCTTCAGTAGAGCTACAAATGTGGACTGAGTTCTAGCAGAATGTGCTATTACTCAGCGAGAAGGCTGCACTCCCATATTTTCATAGCATGTCAAGATGCAACCCCACTTCGCTTTAATATGAAAACTGGCTGGCTCTTCATACCCTCTGTAACTGATAGAAATAGCCTGAGAGAGACTTGGAATGGTTTAGTCTTGTCCAGATAGAACGCAGAGGCCTTTCAGACATCCAGTGAATGAAGGCTTGATTTTTCTCTGAAGAAATGAAGTTTTGGGTAGAAAACTTGTAGGTGAATCTCCTGGTTAATGTTATGCTCTGGGAGACCTTTGGAAGTGAGGATGGGAATGTAGCATAACCTTGTCTTTGTAGAAGGTGATGGATGCTGCATCAGCCCAGCTCCCCCATTCTCCTTCCTAAGGTGACGGCAATTAGGAACAAAATGTTCAGGGAGAGGTGGAAGAGGGAGAAGGTTGCCATTGTTTTAAAGAACAGGAGTACTTGTGGCACCTTAAAGACTAACAAATTTATTTTAGCATGAGTTTTCGTGAGCATCCGAAGAAGTGAGCTGCAGCTCACGAAAGCTCATGCTAAAATAAATTTGTTAGTCTTTAAGGTGCCACAAGTACTCCTGTTCTTTTTGCAGATACAGACTAACACGGCTGCTACTCTGAAACCCATTGTTTTAAAGGTTTTCCATAAGGCATTTAAAACAAGGTTGGGGGGCCAGGTGTCAAAGAGAGAACAAGTTCTAAGAAATCTAATTGCTGTAGTATACGCAAAGACTGAAGCCTTGGATGAGTGAGTGGAAGGCTGTGATGACAGCCAGATATACTCTAATAGGTAGCAGTCCAGGATCTTGGAAAGCAGAACTTCCAAGGCTTGAAAAGAAGGGAAGGACACCAGAATTGGAAGCATTTCCATTTTTGGAGGCAAGTCTTGTGAGTAGTGGACTTTCCACTGGATAAGAAAACTGACTGAAATCTATCTGCAACGACCAACTTCATGCCTGAGTGTGATTTAGGAGCCATGCTCTCAGATTCAGAAAGGAGGGATTAGGATGGATGATGGTCCCTGAGTTCTGTGTCAATAGGTCCCTTGTGAGAGGCAATCTAAGGGGCATTAACTCCAAGACATGGATGAGGTTTGGGGTTACCACACCTGTCTCGGTCAAACAGGTATTATGAGCATAGCTTTTGCTCCTTCTCAGCACAGCCTGAAAAGGGTCTTAAGGATTAACAGAATAGATGGAAAAGCATAAAGAAGGATATTGGGCCTTGGTGTTATCAGGCATCCCCCTGAGAATTGTGGCTTTAGCCTCCCTCGGAGCAGAACAGGCAACATTTCATGTTGTTTGGGGTGGCCAAGAAGTTTACCCTGGCACCCCTAGGGGTATATACTCATGCGTCCCTATATACCCTCATTTAGAGCACTTGGCACTGCTCTGCTCAGGCAAGGGCTGGCAGACACAACTTTGCAGTCTCTTATCGAGACTGCACAAGCACACATACAGGCAGGGGCGGCTCTAGGCACTAGCAAAGCAAGCAGCTGCTTGGGGCAGCCCATTTGCAGGGGCAGCAGCTGGCAGAGATCCCGCCTGGGAGCTGAGAACCAACAGGGGGCCCTGTGAGCTGTAGTTCCTTGGTTAGCTCCCTGCCTATAGAGCCAGCCCTGGAGCAGGGAAAGAACTACATTTCCCAGCATTCTCTTGGCCGCTATCAACAGGAAAGGGAGGGGGAGGGAGTATGGTAGCTAAAACCTCATGCTGCAGCTTGCTGTGAATGGAGAGCTCACTGCTAGAGTGGGGTTGCACTGTGAACGGGGAACAAGTGTGCCCAAGGAGTAGAGGGCTTTGGCCCAGTTATCCCCTTCAGAAGACATCCCCAGACTGGATTAGGGATACTGGTGTGACCTCACCTTGCAGCCCCCAAAGGTGGAATTGGGTGGACTAAATGGACAGTGCCCCTCTCTATCTGAAGCCTAGCAAGGGAGGTATGTGGATCCCACTGGAATTTAAAATGAAAAGTAAGGGAGGAGAGGCTCTGGACCTGGGCAGCTTTAGATACAGTACCAGGCACTTAGGAGGATTTTCACTTCTGAACCATGGAAGCAGAAATTCCTTTCCAGATTTAACTAATATTCAGAAAGGGAATCTAGCACCTGCCTTACAGATTTGAACACCTCAAAATTCAGGAGTGCTCAGGCTCAATTTGGGCAGCTGTTACTTCATTTCTCCCAAATCAAATATACTGATCCACTGTAATTTGCTGTAGAAAAAGTAGAATAAAATTGAGCAAAAAATGCTTCCCAGTGGTTTTTAGGATTGGAATTGCTATTTTCAACAGCCATTGCCTTTTTTTTTTTTTAATTTTATTTGTTTAAAAGGAAGACAGTGATAATGCATTGGGAAATTCCCCATAGAAACAAAGAGTGGAACAAAAGAATAATAAAGGCACCTCAACTTTTCCTCATTTATGGAGGACAGTCTTATAATATGCATCCAGATATCCTCCAATCACACAAGCTGAAAATTGTTCCACTTTACTGCAGTTCTGTAACCATATGGGAACCAATCCTGTCTGTGTTCTGTGCACATCCAAAATTCCTGCTGAATGACCCGCCCTGGGAGCAAGTTACCAGTGACCCAGGGCTGGGGCAGAAGGAGAGTGCAGGTGGCGGTGGGAGGGGAGGAGAGCCCAGGGCTGGGAGTGGAGGATGGGGAAGGCAGCCAAATTATATTTTGCTTGAGGCGACAAAAAACCTAGAGCCAGCCCTGCATACAGTCTATGGTAGAGCACTCATCAGGACATATAATTGAAGAACAACAACAATTACACACAAAAAATGACCACAATCATCTAAAACCATACAAGTGATGATGGTGCAAGCCATGGACATAATGAGGTTTTACAACACTAGGTAAAATAATTAACTAGAATTCTTAGTTACTTCTGTTTTTGTAATTAGCAGCATTACCTGTTGACTGTGTTGATTTGTTCCATGAGGATTAGTGCCTGAAAGAAATTTCACTAAAACATGAATGAGGTTGGGATCTGACACCAACAGTTGGGCAGTACTTTCCTGAGCTCCGATGGCACTGCTTGAACCAGCTAAAAACAAAAACATAAAAACAGAATTTGAACTGCAAGTACTAACAAAATTAATAAAATTTATACTTGGTACACACGATGCATTACTCATTAAACATCATTATTCAAAATGGAGTAAACTACTATACGTTATTTACCATTCACTGAGATTCTGAGTATACCATTTTCCCACCACCAAATCTAACAGACCCCCAACTGGATAGTTCCCTCTGAGATGCATGCCTGGGTGGCTGCACACAAGAGAATGAAGGGCCACCCACCTAAATTAGTGGAGCCGCACAGGTGTGACTCCACTAATTAGGTGCCTGGACCCTGGAGAAGACACATATATAAAGGTGATGTTGTGCCCTTAGGGGGGAATAGGGAGTAGATGGGAGGGGGCAGTGGGGTGAAAAGAGGGGGTGGGGGGAATTTGGGATGTGCATGGCTGCGGCGACCAGAGAAAGGAGGTGGACTTTACCCAGCTCCAGGGCTGCGACTGCTGTGGAGAGATGGCCCTCCTTCCCAGCCCCCACTGAGGGGCTGCCATGGTGAGAGAGACCCCCTTCCTTCCCAGCCCCAGCTTGGAGGCTGCCCCGGTGGGGGAGAGAGGGCACATCCATCGCATTAGAAAGATAATACTACTGATATTAAAATGTGAATTGTGCGCTTTATTTGTAGAACAAAAAATGTTTTGTTTTTATATTATATAATAGATGTAGCGCTTTTATCCAAAGTGCTTTACTATAGTTAGCTAATGGTACAAACAACATTTGGAAAGATCATTAAGTGGTCCACAGAGACACTCAGCAATTTTCAAGTGGTCCGCGGAAAAAAAAAAGTTTGAAAACCACTGATCTAGTCTGCTCTCCTGTATAACACAGGCCATAGAACTTCCCCAAAATAATTCCTAGAGCACAACTATTAGAAAAACATCCAGTCTTGATTTTAAAATGATCAGTGATGAAGAATCCACTACAACCCTAGGTAAATTGTTCCAGTGGTTAAGCACTCTCACCATTAAAAATGTACACCTTATTTCAAATCTGAAATTCTCTGGCTTCAACTTTCAGCTACTGGATGCGTTTTACCTTTCTCTGCTAGACTGAAGAGCCCTTTATCCACTATTTGTTCCCCATATAGGTACTTATAGACTAATCAAGTCATCTCTTTTCTTCTTTGTTAACCTAAATAAATTGAGCTCTTTGAGTCCTTGACTATAAGGCATACTGTGGCACCTTATAGACTAACAGACGTTTTGCAGCATGAGCTTTCATGGGTGAATGCCCACTTCGTCGGATGCAAGAGTGGAAATTTCCAGGGGCAGGTAAATATAAGCAAGCAAGAAGCAAGCTAGAGATAACGAGGTTAGATCAATCAGGGAGGATGAGGCCCTGTTCTAGCAGTTGAGGTGTGAAAACCAAGGGAGGAGAAACTGGTTCTGTAGTTGGCAAGCCATTCACAGTCTTTGTTTAATCCTAAACTGATGGTGTCAAATTTGCAAATGAACTGAAGCTCAGCAGTTTCTCTTAGAAGTCTGGTCCTAAAGTTTTTTTGCTGGAGGATGGCCACCTTAAGATCTGCTATTGTGTGGCCAGGGAGATTGAAGTGTTCTCCTACAGGTTTTTGTATATTGCCATTCCTAATATCTGATTTGTGTCCATTTATCCTTTTCCTTAGAGACTGTCCAGTTTGGCCGATGTACATAGCAGAAGGGCATTGCTGGCATATGATGGCATATATTACATTGGTGGATGTGCAGATGAATGAACCGGTGATGGTGTGGCTGATCTGGTTAGGTCCTGTGATGGTGTTGCTGGTGTAGATATGTGGGCAGAGTTGGCATCGAGGTTTGTTGCATGGATTGGTTCCTGAGCTAGAGTTACTATGGTGCGGTGTGCAGTTACTGGTGAGAATATGCTTCAGGTTGGCAGGTTGTCTGTGGGCGAGGACTGGCCTGCCACCCAAGGCCTGTGAAAGTGTGGGATCATTGTCCAGGATGGGTTGTAGATCCCTGATGATGCGTTGGAGGGGCTTTAGCTGGGGACTGTATGTGATGGCCAGTGGAGTCCTGTTGGTTTCTTTCTTGTTTTTCTACAATTTCTACAAACCCAACATCGCTTGCCTCACAACCTAAGTCGTGCAGAACGCAATACCATCCACAGCCTCAGAAACCATCCTGACATTATAATCAAAGAGGCTGATAAAGGAGGTGCTGTTGTCATCATGAACAGGTCTGACTACCAAAAGAGATCGCCAGACAACTCTCCAATACCAAATTTTACAGGCTACTTCCCTCAGATCCCACTGAGGAATACACTAAGAAACTGCACCATCTACTCAGGACACTCCCTACACTAACACCAGAACAAATCAACATACCCTTAGAGCCCCGACCAGGGTTATTCTATCTACTACCCAAGGTCCACAAACCCAGAAATCCTGGACGCCCCATCATCTCGGGCATTGGAACTCTCACTGAAGGACTGTCTGGATATGTGGACTCTCTGCTCAGACCCTACGCCACCAGCACTCCCAGCTATCTCTGTGACACTACTGATTTCCTGAGGCAACTACAATGCATTAGTGACCTTCCAGAAAACACCATCCTAGCCACCATGGATGTAGAGGCTCTCTACACAAACATCCCACACACTGATGGAATACAAGCTGTCAGGAACAGTATCCCTGATGATGTCACAGCACAACTGGTTGCTGAGCTGTGCGCCTTTATTCTCTCACACAACTATTTCAAATTTGATGACAATATATATCTCCAGATCAGTGGCACCGCTATGGGCACCCGCATGGCCCCACAATATGCCAATATTTTTATGGCCGACCTGGAACAACGCTTCCTCAGCTCCCGTCCACTCACACCCCTTCTCTACCTACGCTACATTGATGACATCTTCATCATCTGGACCCATGGGAAGGAGACTCTGGAAAAATTCCACCACGATTTCAACAGCTTCCACCCCTCCATCAACCTCAGCCTGGACCAATCTACACGGGAGGTCCACTTCCTAGACACCACGGTGCTAATAAGTGATGGTCACATTAACACCACCCTATACCGAAAACCTACCAACCGCTATGCCTACCTTCATGCCTCCAGCTTCCATCCCGGACACACCACAAGATCCATTGTCTACAGCCAAGCACTGAGGTACAACCGTATCTGCTCTAACCCCGCAGACAGAGACAAACACCTAGAAAATCTCCACCAAGCATTCTCAAAACTACAGTACCCGCACAAGGAAATAAGGAAACAGATCAACAGAGCCAGACGTGTACCCAGAAGCCTCCTACTGCAAGACAAACCCAAGAAAGAAACCAACAATATTGTTTTGAGTCCAATTAATTAAGCCAAGACTGATGAAGAAAACTAAACTGGGGCTCAAAGAAAAAACAGGCTGAAGCAGCCTTCTCAACCTCAGAGGTAGGCAGCATCAGCCCCATGAAACAGCGAAGAAGGGATGTGCTGTAGTCCACATTTGACTATGCTAAAGGAAGGAAAGCCAGCCTTGCTTTAGTGGAGGATGAATCTGAAACAGCAGGATAGGTGCGCAAATTGTTGAAGAGGATCAAGCTAGGGAAAAATGGAGCCTCTGAAAAACCAACATGGTTTGCCAATCTAGGGCTTACCTTGGCAGCAACCAATACTATCATTCTGAACAAGTTTTAAGATTTTCTCTAACCACACACACATCCAAAATATTTAAATAAATGAAAAAAACATTGATATTCTTCAAAAACATATTTATACCAAGCATAAAAAAGGCACATATTGTCCAAAATAAAGTTTAACACTGCAAATAAAAAAATACTACAATCTCTGTCTAATAACTAGTTAAACTCCTGACTCTTGTAACTGCTGCAAGACATGATATATCAACTTTTTTCTTTTTAGTACATAACCTAGGGTGACCAGACAGCAAATGTGAAAAATCGGGACAGGGGGTGGGAGGTAATAGGAGTCTATATAAGAAAAAAAGACCCAAAAATCGGGACTGTCCCTATAAAATCGGGACATCTGGTCACCCTAACATAACCTATTATGAAGTTTCAACTAATCCAATCTGAATGTGAAAAAGACATACTCAACTGATGCTCAGCTGCCTGCACAATTTTTAAAAGTTCATCTGAATTCAGATGTTTTGTGCATGATTTTATTTCTACTACTTTTCACCATTTTAATACAATGAACTGCAACAACTTCCTTTAAATGTAGATTCAGAGTAGTGTGACAAAGTTCCTCCTCTACCTTGGTGGGTCCTGCGCTTATTGGCGGATTTGTTCGCCTCAGAGATTCACCATGTGGGTCAGGTAATAGCCCAGAGACCTTCCCCTCTGGTAGAAGCCACAGTCCAGGTCAATTCCTCCTGTGTCTGATGAGGAGTTGGGAGGTTTGGGGGGAACCCGGGCCCGCCCTCTACTCCGGGTTCCAGCCCAGGGCCCTGTGGACTGCAGCTGTCCAGAGTGCCTCCTGGTACAGCTGCGTGACAGCCACAACTCCCTGGGCTACTTCCCCATGGCCTCCTCCCAACACCTTCTTTATCCTAACCACAGGACCTTTCTCCTGGTGTCTGATAATGCTTGTACTCCTCAGTCCTCCAGCTATATTCCTTTTCACACTCAGCTCCTAGTGCCTCTTGCTCCCAGCTCCTCATGCGCACACTACAAACTGAGGTGAGGTCCTTTTTAACTCAGGTGCCCTGATTAGGCAGCCTGTCCTAATTGATTCTAGCAGTTATTTCTTAATTGGCTCCAGGTGTCCTAATTAGTCTGCCTGCCTTAGTTGGTTCCAGCAAGTTCCTGCTTGTTCTGGAACTGCCCTTTTACCTTACCCAGGGAAAAGGGATCTACTTAATCCAAGACTAATATATCTGCCTTCTAACACTCTACTGTAGCCATCTGGCCTGACCCTGTCACAGTAGAAACTGGTCTCCTCCATTTTAAAATGCTAGAAGAGAATGAAACAGCTCAGGATTATGTACCCATTACCAAATCTCAGCTTCATTCTGTTCTGGGCTCAATTTATGACTTTTATATTTAAAAGACAACACCTCTAACTTCCTTCTTTTTTTTTTATTTTGTCCTAAATAATATATGGAGATATACCTATCTCATAGAACTGGAAGGAACCCTGAAAAGTCTGACTCCAGCCCTCTGCCTTCACTAGCAGGACCGAGTACTGATTTTGTCCCAGATCCTTAAGTGGCCCCCTTGAGTATTGAACTCACAACCCTGAGTTTAGCAGGCCAATGCTTAAACCACTGAGCTATCCCTCCCCATTTGTTTTCCTCACTTTGTTGCTAATTATATCAAGCCAGATGTCCATGGAGAGTGACAGGAGTGTCAACCAATAACCTATCAAGTATCTCCAAAAACCTCATTCAATTATTTTTGTAAAGTCTGTGCCTCCTTATAGATTAAAACATAGCACAACAATATATTCTAAGTGTCCCCAGTGCAATATTCAATATATTTATAGTAGCTGGATGCAAACAGACAATCTTTCTGAAAAATCTACTGAATGCTATTGGGAAGATGGTATCAGAGGGGTAGCCGTGTTAGTCTGGATCTGTAAAAGCAGCAAAGAATCCTGTGGCACCTTATAGACAAACAGACATTTTGGAGCATGAGCTTTCGTGGGTAATACCCACTTCGTCGGTTGCATCCATGAAAGCTCATGCTCCAAAAACATCTGTTAGTCTATAAGGTGCCACAGGATTCTTTGCTGCTTTTATTGGGAAGATGAGGTATTAACCATCTTTTTTCAATAAATGATTGGTCATATCACATTCAACCACCCATCTCGCAGTAATGTTAGTGGTAATTCTTTTGTTCTTCCTTAATTTTTCTTTTTCACTTGCAACATTTAGTAGTGAAACTGCATGTTAATTTTTTATGGACAAGTGTATTCAGGGTACAGTGTTTAAATTGCTTCTTGTGCGTTACCTGGAGGTGCAATTAGCCCCAAAAAACACCTGCCATTTTTTAAATAATCTCATTTTCACTTTTCAATATTTCTGTGACCCAAATCACTGAGTAAAAACACTTTTTTGGGGGGGGGGACTTGGGGGGTTGGCAAGGCACCTCCCTCATCTCGCCAGACTTAGCACTTCCCCCCTCTGGCAATGGCAGGCCTGAGGTAAATCAGCCCCTCTGGGCAGGGTTTGCCTTCCGCCTTCTGTGCTACTTTGGTCATATTTTCAGAGTAGGCCTCAGGGTCGGCCTAAGGGGTGATCCTCCACCAAACAAAAGGAAACAAACAGTCTCAAACACAAAAACAAAAGGGGGATACTTTTCCCTGCGCCTCCTCACTGGGCAGGTTGCAGTCCTGTTTGCCCTGGGGTGTCAGTCCTTTCCCTGGCAGGTACTCAGGTTTGGCTATTTCCCCTATGGGAAGGAACACAGCCTCTCACCCTCGAGAAGCTTATAACCTGCTGCCACTAGCCTGGCAGCAGGTTATCTTTCCCCTTTTCTCTCAAAGGAGGGGTTTTAAAAGGTCTCAGGCAGCCCTTAATTGGATTCAGGTGTCCTTAATTGCCCTGAGGTAATCTTTCTCAGCTCATAGGGCCTGTAACATTCTAAGGCTCAAGGCTTACAGAGGCCAAACACGTTAATTGGAGGGCAGTGCTGAACGACAACCTCCTGTATGTTGAAATTCCCAGTGGTGCTCTTCCTGAAGGAAGCAACGACAATTTTGCATTTCTTCTTGAGTTTGCTGAAGAACAGCTTCAAGTTAATCATGTCTTCATTTGCTTCCACAAAAACAGATGACAGAGCTGCATTGCTCCATACTTTCAGCTTTTTGGGCTTTGAGACTGTGAGACCAGGGCATCCCCTTGTCCCCAAGGGACCTGAGATGCTTGCTTCATGGCCTATATGTTTGAAAGAGACTCTTCAGAAGAAGCATGCTCTTGCAGTCGTCTGGCCTGACTTTGTCACGGGGCGGGTGTTGAAGACTAAGATACAGCTCCTGAAGGAAGCTGATATAGTGATTCTGGAAAACCTGAAACAGTGACTTAAGTTATCATTGAGGCTACATTTTGAGGCTGATAGCATAAAGTCTCACTTTCAAGATCAAACTTTATGTACTGCTCTTTTAGTTCAACAGACAGCTTTATTCAAGGAAACATTTTATCTTGGAGAATTCAAAAGAAACGTTTTTTTCTGCATTTTGAGATGAACAAGAATCCTTTCTATCTTGCTATTTAACAACTCCTAATATTCACATTTTGTTTTAGAAAAATTGTGTGTTCCATTTTGCCAGTCCTCTTCCTTTCCTACCACTTCCTCCATCTTGTGTCATACTGAGGCAGATAGAATTGTATGAATGTGTCTGGTAACCACTAAACAGTCATTTGCAGCATTGATAAGCAACTTTCCCAGTTATTAATCAGAATGTGAATCAAACACCTAATCAATTCAATAATGAAAGTTAATGGTGCAAATATCTGTAAGGTGCACGTGCAGCCCAAAAAGACACTGCTATTCAAAGACGCTGATCTTGTACAAAAGGTCACATGTGCACAGAGTGGGAGCCACATGGACAAATACTCAAAGAAGAAAGTTTTCCTGTTGGTTTTTTGAGGATTCTCTGCTGCCTGCTTAGAAGCACTATAAGCTGGCTTTGTCATCTTTACAGCAAAGGATCTGTACTTGCTGCCTTTCTTCTCCTCTCAAGGATATACATTTCCCCTCCCCCCTCCCCACGCATATAGGGTCTTAAAGGGCAAGTCTTCTGGAGTATTCTGGACCTCCCTGGGAAACCTGGAAGAGTGAGCCATGATTCCTGGCACATCATGATAGCAGTTGCCATTGACCTTGATCCAATGTCAGCTGCATCAGCCACAGACTCTAATGCAATTCTGACCACCAGCTTGCCTTCGCTGATAAAGGCTGAAATTAAGCCCTGTTCTGCTGTCCCTAGAAATGTTGAATAATTTAGATCATACTTAGCCAACACAGCTTGATGGTTCAATATAAAAAATTGGAGGCTAGTAGATGTAAACACCTTCCTCCCCAGCAGGTCCAGATGTTTGGCCTCCTTATCAGTGGTGACTGTTGGATATTACTGCCAACATCTTTCTGTGGCAGCCTAAACCACCAGAGAGTTCAGAGGGAAGTGGAAAAATAAAAACCCTGCTTTCTTTGCCAGGACAAAGTCACATTTCTCAGATCTCTTGGGGGTAGGAGGTTGCACATTGCCAGTGTATGCCATTTGACCCATGCCTCTTCCAGTATCGCTTCGTTCACCAGAAGGCCTATCTGGCTGAATCCTGTGGGTTGCAGGATGTCCAAGAATTTATGCTGTGTATCCTGGACTTCATTTAAGGCGAGCTGGAGTTCTTCCAACACCCTTCATAGTAGCTCTTGGAATTGCCTGTGGCTTAACTCTCAGTGGAATGCACACAGGGACCAAAATGCAAAGAAGAAAGTGACTTTCCACACACTAATTGAAATGCTGTGTAACAGAATACAGAATCTTTCCTCCAGTCTGTGAGAACTGATTCAAAGAACTGACAAGCTCAGAGGTTGTTCAATATCATCTAAGAATGAAAAGAAGTCCCCCTGTTTGAGGAACCAGACCATCTGCACTCTCTATCTTGCATCAGTGTCAAACCTTAGATCATTTCTCCCTCTCTAAATGCATTCAAAACTGTGCTCAGAGCCAAGACTGCAATGAGGAAATTACAAAACAAATCAAAAGGTGATCCAAAAAAGGGATAATCTCATGTTATTTCTCAAAGCTTAAATCTTAAGATTTGACATGACCAGCTCATATAGCCCAGATTAAATTGCTAAAACAATAGAGCGTTTATATAAGTTAACATAAAAAGGATTGTGTTCCCCTAACAAGGTTTGAAATTTTTTTGTCTGATGCCCTGAATGGACTGGCGTACAGGCAAGACCTGGCCTCTTGTCTTCAGACAGAAAACAGGTACCAGCTCTCCAAACTCAGATTATGAATGTTTATCATGAAAAGACACACGCTCTTAATCTGAAAAGAAAGACAGTTTGTTGTGGGTAGAAGAAAAAACAATTAAAAAGAATTTATTCTCTTCCTATTCCATAAAGATGAAAAATTGAGACACTAGAAGGATATAGGATTGCAAGGTGATCTTTGCTATCAAGTGAGGCCTATTCTGTGGGCTGCTTCTCACAAATTGCTCCAGATGGAGCACCATGAACAAAAAATATCACTCCATAGCTAGAGAAGTTAGAGTGCCAACATCATTTTAGTCAAAAAGCAGGGAGGAAAGAGTAAAAGCCAAAAAACAAAAGAAAAAAGAAAACTAGAAGTGGAAGCTAGTACTGTTTCAATCCGCTGAGAGTGAAAAATAGTGTAAGAACTCCATAACAGCTTGGCGTAGTGGATTTGGCACAGGACTGAGTTTGGCAACTTGGGTTATAGACCGCCATTTACTCACTAGGTACCCTTGGGAAAGTTACTTGGCCTCTTGGTTTCTCCGGCTGTCAAATGGTAACAACAACATTTACCTACCTCAAAGAAAGAGGACCTAGTGTAAGATAGTATGGCAGGAGACCCTGAGGAATGCTGAGAAAGCAATGGATGCATTGTATCAGAGAAGAAGGTAAGCAGGTGGACCTTAATATCGCCTCAAACAGAGGAAAATGGCAGATCCTTGAACAATTACTCAACACTAGATGAAGGGATAAGAGGAAGAAGATAGCTTACATACCTCAAAGGGATGTTGTGTGGGCTCATAGGTTAATTAAAAGTTGGTAAAGAATTTTGAAAATATCAAGTGTTTTAGAAGAGATTTATTAGTGTGACATTTAGACAGGGTGGCAATGGATGTCCAAGAAATACTTAATTATAGTTTCTTAATCAGCACTAACACTTTCAACAAGGGATAGACAAAAAAATTATTGGAATTTCCTGTCTGCGTTTGCTGTTAAGTGATGTCACCAGA
The DNA here is from genome assembly GCF_020497125.1 of Mauremys mutica. Taxonomy (NCBI): domain Eukaryota; kingdom Metazoa; phylum Chordata; order Testudines; family Geoemydidae; genus Mauremys; species Mauremys mutica. Next base: position 145,876,972 of record NC_059074.1, on the reverse strand, counting down.
TATTCAAAATGACCTAGGGGATTAATTGTCAAAAAACGGTTACAAAAATATTTTTATCTTAAAGGGTTATTTTAGCAAGTAGATTTAACTGCATGTGTGCTGGTGAAGTATAACTTTGTGAATTAACTTACATTCCACTCGGCAACATCTGAATAAAAACTACATTTTCGTTCAAACCCTACTTCATTGTTAAATTTAGAAGAGCATACAAGGGTGTCTATTCACAGGAAAAAAAGATAAGTCAGAAATGTTAACTGCTTACTGGTTTTTTGGGTTAACAAAAACAAAGGATTTACAGCGAAGGTTAAAGATTGACAAATGTAATTAAACAATTAAACTTCTTTAAAGTGCTTGTCATGCCACTGTAGTGAGGTATTATGGATATATGCTATGTTGGGGAAAAACACTTAGCTAAGTTACCTTGCATGTTTTCTTTTCTCTTTTTTTCCTATTTTTTATTGACAGCTCGAGTGAGTGAAAGTCAAGCTGAGTTTTCCCTTCCATCACCAGTTATAAAAATGTTGCCATCATTTTACAGGGAGAGTGAACAGTATAAATGATTTAGTATGCCATTCTGATGATGTACAAGAAGGAAGAGAATTCAGCTCCCTCTCTTTGTGATGTTAACTATGCAGTATTAACACGAATAAAAAATGCAGCAAAACTTGTGTCACTGAAGAGAGCAGGTAAGATTGAAAGGAGCAGATATGCTCAGTAAAAATATCCTATTTTACACAGAGGTTTGTTAGATGAACTACACTTGAACTTATCTATTTATTCCACACGACATCACCCATAGAATGGATTTATAGTAAGTCACTAAAAAAATCTGGGTAAGATTCAGACACCCTGCAGGTGAATGGCACCAAAATTCACGACCTATCCCCTGAAACCTCCCCTGCATTTATTAAGAACCTTTTTATTTTACTTAATTTCATTTGTAATTTAGTTTTCAAGCATCATAACAAAAACAACACTCAGAGAAAACTTACAGTTAAGCTGCATGTTCGTCATAAGAGTTAGGCTATGAAGCACAAGGCACCATGTCCGGAGTAAGGTATTAGGATACCAGGCCAGGACTGTGAGAAAGCTAGTTACTGATGCTGTAAAGAAGAACACACTTTATTTTTTCAAAATACTGAGCCCTTAACAAAAGGTAATAATCAGGAGTTTATATTAGGACTGAAAGTTCATTACATTTCTTTTGCTGCTAATCCTGTGCATTTAAAAGAGACTGTACATGAATTAACACAAGTAGAATTTTTCATGTCAATGTAAAATCCTTCCATCAAACAAAGGCAGCACATGAAAAAAAATATGAATTTTTTGTTTTCAAGGAATATATTATAGCATTTTATGGCTAACAGATTGAAGTATGCAACTTCATTAATGTAGGCTTAAATGTTTTTAACTTTGCTGAAGAATACTGTAGTTTTTTTAAATAAAGAAGGCTAACCACAATTATTTACAGGAGAAAATTTGAGGTATGTCTTCATACCAGGCTACCACTAAGCTAGATCCCCAAAGTCTCCCAACTTACAGAATGGAATAAATGAGACAGTGACTGATTTGTTTCAGTGCTTCATGTGCTAGCAAGGTTAAGACTTTTCTATGACCAGGCCGATTTTCGTGTGTGGATCAAAATCCACTCCTCAGGGTATGCTGTGGGGTTGTCATTTCAGTAGCAAAATCCCCAGTAACATGTTCACTGGAGATTTCAGGGCACGTGACAGGATTCACTAGTGGAACCTGGCAGGAAGCAGTACAGGCTGGATGAAGGATGCTTTGCTTATTTCTAGGGCTACTGATTAATCACAGTTACCTCACACGATTAACTCAAAAAAATTAATCGTGATTAATCGCAGTTAAACAATAGAAATTTATTAAATATTTTTGGACTTTTTCTACATTTTCAAATATATTGATTTCAATTATTACACGGAATACAAAGTGTACAGTGCTCACTTTATATTATTTTTTATTACAAATATTTACACTGTAAAAAGCGATAAAGAAACAGTATTTTTAGTTTACCTCATTAAAGTACTGTAGAGCAATCTCTATCATGAAAGTGCACCTTACAAATGTAGGGGTTTTTGTTACATAACTGCACTCAAAAACAAAACAAAAAAAATGGAAGATTTAGAGCCTACAAATCCAATCAGTCCTACTTCTTGTTCAGCCAACTGCTAAGAGAAACCAAGTTTGTTTACATTTTCGGGAGATAATGCTGCCCACTTCTTAATTACAATGTCACCTGAAAATGAGAACAGGCATTTGCATGGCACTGTTGTAGCTGGCGTCGCAAGATATTTACGTGCCAGATGTGCTAAAGATTCATATGTCCCTTCATGCTTCAACCACCATTCCAGAGGACATGCTTCCACGCTGATGACACTCATTAAAAAAAAAATGTGTTAATTAAATTCGTGACTGAACTCCTTGGGGGGGGGGGGGAGAACTGTATGTCTGCTGCTGTTTTACCCACATACTGCCATATATTTCACGCTATAGCAGTCTCAGATGATCCAGCACATGTTGTTCGTTTTAAGTACACTTTCAGTGCAGATTTCACAAAACACAAAGAATGTCCCAAAGTGAGATTTCTAAAGATAGCTACAGCACTTGACCCACGATTTAAGAATCTGAAGTGCCTTCCAAAATCTGAGAGGAACGAGGTGTGGAGCATGCTTTCAGAAGTTTTAAAAGAGCAACACTCTGATGCAGAAACTCCAGAACCCAAACCACCAAAAAAAGAAAATCAACCTTCTGCTGATGGAATCTGACTCAGATGATGAAAATGAACATGCGTCGGTTTGCACTGATTTGGATCGTTATTGAGCAGAACCAGTCATCAGAATGGACGAATGTTTTTTACAGTGCAAATATTTACAATAAAAAATAAATATAAAGTGAGCACTGTACACTTTGTATTCTGTGTTGTAATTGAAATCAATATATTTTTGATGTTTTCTACATTTTCAAATATTTAAATAAATGGTATTCTTTTATTAACAGCACAATTAATCGTAATTAATTCTTTTAATCGCTTGGCAGCCCTATTTATTTCTTGAAACAGCAGAAAAAAAGTTTCCATCTCCACCTTCTTTGGACTAACCAGTTCAAAGAGCTTATTTTCTTCCACAGCCTTTAATGGGAGTGAGTGGGGCAGAGGAAGGTGTCACGGAAGCAATTACTAGAGAAGGATGTCAGATATATCTCCTGCTTCTGGCAGACATAGCATTCCAAATAAAGTCCTCACAGAACAAATAGGAGTGACAGAACAGCAACATATTATCCATTGAAATTTAATAATACTGCTCAGAATTAGTATCCTATGATGGTTTCTTCCACCCTTCCAGAAAGACCAAACTGGTAGAATGCTCTCTGATAACCTATGAATAGCATTCACAAAAAAGTTATGTTAAGGAAAACAAAGCCAGAGGAGTCTCTGGAAAAAAAATGCAGGAAGTTTTACCACTGACTTCAACGCTAGCCACTTGTGAAAATCATACTCTAGCTGTTTACACTCCTATTATCCCATTCTAGAATATTTTTACCTTGGTTCAAAGAAATTACAGGTATCCGATTAGCATTATAAAGGAAAACGTCAGCGCCATTATCTTTACTCCCAGAGGAGCTGGAATTCAGGCTTAATGTGAGCCATAACTGTAGAAGCGATTCAAGCTGAAAATAAAAAGATAAATAGCTGATATAAAGTAACAAATCAGCAAAAACAGAAATGTACTTCTGCACCTTGAAATGTGAAAAACAAACAATTTTGATTTTTAAAATATCAATCATCTTTTTTACATTCTCTGCTATCACCACTCTGGTGACAAGCATAACCAAGCACAATCTTCTTCAGAAGAGCTTTGAAACTCGAACAGATATACAGCAATTTCAAGTAAAATTAAACTTCACTTAACATAGTATACGAATACTTTTACTATAGTCTGGCAATGGCTTTTTTATTTTTGTATTTTAAACACAATTAAGAATTATCTATGCTACAGGTTTCTCTTAGAAAAGAATGGTTTACATATTGCCTGAAAAGCTCAATATTTAAGATATCTCAGCAGAAGTTCAGCATATAACAACTTTTGGAATGCCTTATGCGCAAAGCCAGTGACTTTCCTTACTCACAAGCAATGATGGGACTATACTATTCAAAATCTGCTAGTGCAATAGACTTTTGATTAAATATTTAAACTGATGTGGGGAGGCACACAAATGTGCTTAGTAACTACAAGTGTGCATACAAACTGAAAGGTAGGCCCCCCAACTATCCATGTTTAAACTGTTCAATTTGCATGCGTGCGCACACATGCAAGGGCAAAACACGTAAATGGGCCTCTACTTTTTCCACAGTGTGACCCTTACATAATCAGGACCATTAAATGTTATGTAATTTTAACTTTTAGTAACATTCATCACTAGCTGAGGTACCCAATGTCCTTCAATGAAAGATCCAATACTGTTCTAATTACAGAAGTGTTAAAAAAAAATTAAAAAAGTTATGTTCTGTAGATAAGTGTTTAGGATACCTAGTAATTTATTTTATCTCTATTTGCACATGAGAACTTAAAAAGTCATCTACTTAACTAAACAGGTCTTTTCCCATTCTATTTTCAACAGTTAAAAACTATGAATATGGGGAAATGTAACACTTCTCTCAATACAGGTCTGTCGCATCTTACACTCTGTGACAAAGTTCCTCCTCTACCTTGGTGGATCCTGCGCTTATTGGCAGATTTGCTCACCTCAGTGATCTTCCCCACAGTCTGGGTCAACTCCTCCTGTGTCTGCTCAGGAGTTGGGAGGTTTAGGGGGAACCCGGGCCCGCCCTCTACTCTGGGTTCCAGCCCAGGGCCCTGTGGATTGCAGCTGTCTATAGTACCTCTTGTAACAGTTGCATGACAGCTACAACTCCCTGGGCTACTTCCCCATGGCCTCCTCCAAACACCTTCTTTATCCTCACCACAGGACCTTCCTCCTGGTGTCGGATAATGCTTGTACTCCTTAGTCCTCCAGCAGCACACCCTCTCCCTCTCAGCTCCTTGCACCTCTTGCTCCCAGCTCCTCACACGCACTTCCTCTCAGCTCCTCACACGCACTTCCTCTCTTCTGGCTCCCCCTCGCCTGACTGGAGTGAGCTCCTTTTTAAACACAGGTGCCCTGATTAGCCTGCCTTGATTGGCTGCAGGTGTTCTAATCAGCCTGTCTGCCTTAATTGGTTCTAGCAGGTTCCTGATTACTCTAGTGCAGCCCCTGCTCTGGTCACTCAGGGAACAGAAAACTACTCATCCAGTGACCAGTATATTTGCCCTCTACCAGACTCCTGTACCCCACTGGTTTGGGTCTGTCACAGCGCATTTAACATGCGCGATTTCAGCTTTACGCGGTTGGCAAAAACAAAAAACAAAAACAAAAAAAAGAGAAAAACAACAATTTTAATATGTACCTGTAGTGCGGGCGATTCCGCCCACCATTCAACTCAATGTAATTTTGACTATACGCGGTTTTCGCTTTACGCACTAACCGCGGAACAGAACTGTACTAGCCAAAGTTCTGAAAGTTCGTAATTCCATACCTGAACATGATGGACTTGTAGCATGGAAAATAGTTTGTTGAAGCACACACTCAGCATAGGTATGGAGGACAACTGTATGATCAGCTGGTTGGTCTGGTTAGCAGCATGTAATCCTCTTAGCAATGAATCATCTGTTCCACTAGGAGACTGAGTTACTAAAAAATTAAATCAAGTTTTTTCATAAATTCTTTTGTAGGAAAAGTTATACTAGGCAAAAAATATTTGTATTTACTTATCCAGTACTGATTTTTTCATGTTATATTCACATCTTTGATACAGTGTTTAAGTCACTATACTACTGGTTACAGAAACCTGAAAGGGTGTGCCTGAGTGACAGGTACAAAGCTCTTTACATTCATTATTTGGGGCATGACCCCACTGAAATGGGCTTTCAAAGCTGTTGGCCAGCAGAAGCTCTATGGTTCTGCTGTGCACTATAGTCAAACAGACTATTGGAATGGGACTGCATGAAAAGCTTAAAAGGGAATTCCCAAGTGGGAATATGCCCCTTTGTTCAATCAATCAATCAGCCAACAATCAAGCTCTTGAAAACAAAATTTAAGGACTTCACTAAACATGTCTTTATTCAACTAGAGTCTCCAAATGAAACCCATTCCTCTTCTTTATAGCATTTCCCTTACAGCAGTTGAAAATAATAGTATATATTCCACAACTTTGTAAAATGACTCCTACGCTTTTATTTTTTAGTATCACCACCTGAACAATCAATTTACAAATTATTTGAGAGAATCCTGAAGTTAACCTTAGCAAGCAAACAAGTTTTAAGTGAAATTCATGGTCAGTAAGTGAAGAGAAAGATTTAGCAATGTATAGTTACATGTAGGCGACGTATTTGTTAATGCTTGCAAAATGGAATCAGCCTCTAGAGTAGACATCATTTTCAGCATCAGCTCTGCTTGCTGTTCCAGTCCAACTTCTAGACGGGCATCCAAAGCTATAGAAAACAGCATACAAGGTAACATTTGAATATCAAACAAACATGTGGATTATAATGTATTTAAATATTTAACAAAAGACACTGCTTGATCTACTGAGAGATCGACACAGCTACATATCCAACATTAGCAACTGTCAAAACAGAATTCTCCTTTTAGATTATAATTGGTGAATAGGTTCACTGCTCTTTATGATGGCAGTAAGTGTTAGAAATGTATACTCAGAACAGCAATATCAAAAATTTTGTAGTAATCTGTAAATATATGCTCTCAGGTAGTGATTAACAACAGAATACTAAAGTGCTATATAATATAGTTTCTCTCTCTCAAAAAAAGTATACTTCACTTCTCACGTGGCTGTCCCTTTCACAATTACTCATGTACTGAGCATGTGTGCAAGCGCCATTTTTTAGTGGGTCATAATTCTGGAACGAGAACCAGTTTCCAAAAGAACATGAGAGGTACTTCTTACAGAAGGCTCTTTTCCCTGCAACGCTGTCCACTTCCTATCTCTGGTTCAGTAAAGCAGCTTTGAAAACTTTTTTTTTTTAAAATGTAGCAGGGATTGAGTATGAGAGTGGGGAAAAAAAAAAAACAAAAAAACCACAACTTCAGAACAGCAAGACCATTTTTGTTCAAACTGCCAAAACAAACGCACCATTCTTTTGAGTAAAGGCTACCCATAGAAAATGTCAACACAGTAGGTGAAAGTTTCAGAAAGTCAAAAGTGACTGAAAATGAGTTAGAAATTGAAGTTTTTATGTTCTTAACTACAGCATGCACATTCACTCTTTTTGTAATACACTAATTCCATCTATAATGTAAAATTTGTATAATCTTTTCTAGTTTACTGCATGAACCTCTGGTTTGCCAGCAAAAGAAACTTTATTTATACTCCTGTGAATCTTGAAATTCTGGTGTACAAACTCTCAAACTATGCATCTCAAAGTTAAATCGCTTAAGGATTTCACAAGCAGAAGGCACATGCCCACTTCAGCATTCCAGTAGCCATTAATTACTATTTAGCAAAGCAAATACTTTAGAAAAATATCTAAGGATTCCACAACAGAATTGAAATGAACCTACTGCTTGCTTACCTTGAGAGACTGACACACTCACAGTCTGTGATCCATTCTTCTCTGTGGATACTTGCGGTTTTGCAACAGGAATTCCAACACCTCCGATATAAGGGTTGTAGTTGTAAGTGCCATAGTCAGCACCCCAGTAATCATACCATGTGCTGCTTATAGGCTTTACCAAATGAGAGAATAAAACGTAAATTATTCATCTTTAGACTGTACAAATGGAAACCATCTGAGATTTTCTCTTAAATATATCTCTGATATTGGATCAGTACACAGGAAGTGTAAATAGTATATTTTATCCAACATAAACTGGACAGCTGCATTAAGATTCAAGCAAAAGTTTTCAAAAATTGGTAATCCAAAAAGGGGATAGAGAATAAGACTGAGAATATATTATTGCCCTTATATAAATCCATGGTACGCCCACATCTCAAATACTGTGTACAGATGTGGTCTCCTCACCTCAAAAAAGATATTCTAGCACTAGAAAAGGTTCAGAAAAGGGCAACTAAAATGATGAGGGATTTGGAGAGGGTCCCATATGAGGAAAGATTAAAGAGGCTAAGACTCTTCAGCTTGGAAAAGAGGAGACTAAGGGGGGATATGATAGAGGTATATAAAATCATGAGTGATGTTGAGAAAGTGGATAAGGAAAAGTTATTTACTTATTCCCATAATACAAGAACTAGGGGTCACCAAATGAAATTAATAGGCAGCAGCTTTAAAACAAATAAAAGGAAGTTCTTCTTCACACAGCACAGTCAACTTGTGGAACTCCTTACCCGAGGAGGTTGTGAAGGCTAGGACTATAACAGTGTTTAAAAGAAAACTGGATAAATTCATGGTGGTTAAGTCCATAAATAGCTATTAGCCAGGATGGGTAAAGAATGGTGTCCCTAGCCTCTGTTTGTCAGAGGATGGAGATGGATGGCAGGAGAGTGATCACTTGATCATTGCCTGTTAGGTTCACTCCCTCTGGGGCACCTGGCATTGGCCACTGTCGGTAGACAGATACTGGGCTAGATGGACCTTTGGTCTGACCCGGTATGGCCGTTCTTGTGTTCAATGAGAGCTACTGGGTGCTTAACTTGTTTGACAATCAGGCCACTTATTTCAGTGCCTAAAGAAAGATTTAAAAAACCTAGCTTTAGGCACCCATCTTTCAGAATCTTGGCATCAACTTTTAAGTAATAAACTCTATCTTGCACATATATCTATTATACTATGCATTCATTTTCAAATTTATATTACACTCAAGTAGATTGCACAAGAGACGTTGAAATATGATTTCTTAAAAACACAGTGCAACATCAACATTAATTTGTACAACAGTATTGTCTCGAGGCTTCAGTTTAAAAGGTACTGTACAAAATAGACAAAAACCACCTCTGCCCCCAAAGAGCTTCCTATCCAATTTAAGACAATTAGCAATGGTGTGTATAATAAGCAAAAGGAAGGAGGATGAGGAAATAAAATAAAAGCATGTATTAACGTAGCTTTGGGGGGGGGTATGTGTAGTTTTGTTTTTGTTTTTTTAAATCAGAAAGAGAAATATCAGAAGTCCCTATTGATCATCTACCCAGGTTTCCAGCTGGCAATTTATTGTAGCTGCGTAGTAGAAGTGGGCCTTGAGGATGGATATGATGGTTTTATGGACTAGTAATGGTTTTATGGACTACTACAAGGAAAGCATCCCACTCAGGCAGTCTGGAAGAAAGTGTGATGGTGTCTGTGGAAGCAGCACAGAAATAGGTAATAGAGGTTGGCATTGTTAGCAGAAGAAAGGGCAGGGGGGCAACAATTACATGAAAGAGCAGATAAGTTAGGGGCTAGGTGGCATCGAGCAATCAGGAGAACTAGTGGAGAGACATACAGGGGAACGGGTGCGAGACTGTAATATGGGTTAAGTGATTTCCAGGAAGATGATTTAGGTGAAGAATTCAAATGAACCTGAAGGGCTGAGGTGAGCGCTGGAAAGACCAAAAAGCAGAAGCTGAGCCACAAGATGAGAGCCTGGATGAAAGCGTCAGTGGTATGGACTGAGAGGAAAGTGAGCTTGGAAATGTTATGGAAGAAAAAGCAGCAAGATGTAACTGTTTATTACAACTGTATTTAAAATACACTGATTTTATACTCTAGGTAAAAAAAACTTTTAGTGCATCAAGTGTAAACGTGTTTAGCTTCCCACACTGTTACTCTGAAATAAGGTGTAGTGTTTACACTTTTCCCCCTTCAGCAGTCAAACAGATTGACACTGCAACTGGTCCATTTAATACTCTAAGTAGGGAAGTGTGGAATTTTAAGTAGTGCTAATGCATTTTACAGTAGTGCGAGTACATCAAATATATATCCTAACTTTTCATGTCAATGAGGGATAAGGTTACAAATGAATTGCAAGAAGCAATCGGGAGTAGGTTTTGTTTTTTTAACACTACAATCTAGTATGTGAGGGGAGATTAATTACTATCCTTCTATTGCAGTGGTCCCCAACCTTTTCGTCTGACGGGCGCCAGACGAAGGACCGTGGCGGCAGTCAAGCATCCGCCGAAATGCCGCCGAATTTCTGCGGCAATTCAGCAGCAACACCTCTCGATGATGCCGCTTGTCAGCGGCAAGCGGCGTCATCGGGAGGCATTGCCGCAGAAATTCGGCGGCATTTCGGCGGATGCTTGACCGCTGGCCAGGACGTGGGCGCATTTAGATGCCATGGCGCCCGCGGGCACCGCGTTGGGGACCCGTTCTATTGTCTTTACAACTTGTTGCAACATGGATCATCGTGGAATATTTTGCTTTTATAACCTTAAATTATGACTATACTCAGTATTTACACTCCTGCCTGTCAAAGCTTGTCTCTTAACTTCAAAATATTGTTCTTCATAGTATACAGCTAAAGCAGGTCTAATGACATGAAATATCACTAGACAAACACCAGAAAGGTAAGAGATTATATTGTTTCACAGGTAGAAGTTATTATGAAAACTCACGTGGGCCATACCTTGAAGACTTTGGCTGCTAGGGGATCTTTCTCCAAATCAATATCTAAAGGATCAATATCAACTTCCATCAGGTCTTGTAGTAATTCTAGGTCAATGTCCTTATCTTTTTCCAGAGATGATAGAGGGGGAGCACCTTTGGATGATTAAAATTGTTTTAATATTGTCAAGTAACAGAGCACATAGCAAAGATTGTTGAATGAGATAAGAGTTTGCTTTGTTTTCAACACCATAATTAGTAACAATTTATCTTTTTTGAAAACCCTATAAATCATAAACAGCAATTCTACCCATGTGAGAGCTTCAGGTAAATTCAGTATCTTACCTTAGTTGATAAACACAAAATACTACCATTAGGATAGAGTAATTTTTTCACCCAGAAGTTCAAAATTCAATAATTATTGGGGAGAAAGATATGCGGAGCAAGACATAGTAAGTACAGAATGTTAATGTGCAACAAATATTTCTAATACACCTGAATCTAGAATTCATTTCTATTCCTAACCTAGATAATTCCCACAGTCATGAGCCAAATTACAAGGAAAAACATTTTTGCAAACACTCTTTTTGCTTGTTTATGATGTGCCAAGAAGACCACAAAATAAGTTAATTTCATGTACACTAAAGGCTACATCTCTTTTTAAAAAAATATAAAAATTCAAATTCTGGTCCAATCTGGAAGACTTATTAATCACCAGTGTGTGTCTGTGGGGGGTGAAGGGAGATATTGTCATAATGCACTGTTGAACAACTGACATTTCAGATTTGAGAAACAAAAAGGTGTCAGAAGGAACCTTCCAAGTCTTCCCACATCCTAAATGCCAAAAAGTGGCACTAACCCTTTTTTTTTTTTCCCCTCTGCCATTCACCTTTCAAATCACCTCAATTCAGCTGGAGGCCAAAATCTAGGTTTGGATAAATTATGTGCAATAAAAAAATTAGTTTCAGAATACCTATTTAATTTGTTCTTATTAGTGCAACAGTCTGAAATTTTAGTTGAATAGAGAAATACATAGTTGAAGTTCTCCTCATAAAAGATTTTTCACTGCAGTATTTTTAGAAGAGTAATACAGTATTGAATTTACACAGGAGTATTAATTCTCTAAAGAGAAATTAAACTTTTTCAAGAAGAGGTGCATGAAGTGGCTTGAAAGTCAGACTTAGCCAAATTTTTAGCTCATCTTATGGCAGTGCTATATTTTACTCCAATGGATATTATTGGTCTCTGTGTTTCATGGCGACCTTTAGATTTGCTGTGTTCCTATTGTTTCCAAGAGTCTAGAAAGAGTAAAATGCAATACCAAACTGAAGTAATGTTCTACCTCAACATCTGTACAGTCAGAATGTAGAGCTGCCAGAGGAAGCAGCTTCTAGAACAGGGGTGGGCAGACTTTTCGGCCGGAAGGCCACATCGGGAAATAAAAATTGTATGGCGGGCCATGAATGGTCACCAAATTGGGGTTGGGGTGTGGAAAGGAGTGCAGGTTCCAGCTGGGGGTGCAGGCTCTGGGGTGGAGCTGGGGATGAGGAGTTTGGGGTGTAGGAGGGTGCTCTGGTCTGGGACCGAGGGGTTTGGAGAGCGGGCATGGGATCAGGGCTGGGGCAGGGGGTTGGGGCGAGGCTCAGGGGTGCAGGCTCTGAAGGGTGCTTAACTCAAGCGGCTCAGAAGAAGTCCCTTCTCCAGCTCTTAGGTGTGGAGCAGCCCACGACCCTCAGAGTGGGCCATGCTACGGCTTCTGGAAGCCGCATGGTGTGGGCCAGCTTAAAATGGCTCGTGGGCCAAATCTGGCCCGTGGGCCGTAGTTTGCTCTCCTCTGTTCTAGAAGCTGGTTAGACTGCTGTTTTGTTCTATAGCTCTATAGAACATTCCTAGTGTATATACACATTCGTAGTATATTTAGTAAGAATTAACCATTTTGTTAATTAATTCCTCGCAGGAACAGATTATTCTTCAAAATACAATGTGCTCCCCAAGTTTACAGGCCTACTTACAATTAAATAGACACAGCCAAAAAAGAGCATAGACATTTAGCATGATGAATTTCTAGTTTATCAGCTCACTATCAATGAACCACACTCCTGAATCCACATACATAACTTTTACGATTGCTTTTCAAGTGAACTCAGTGAAGACACACTGAGTGTGAGCCCTCAGTGTCTCAACAACTGCAGTTGAAAATATTGAGTGGCCAATTTGAAATAGTATGCTTAAGAATCAGTAAGTGCTAAAGCTTACGGATACCTCTTGCTAACCTAAACCTGTGGGACCCTGATATAAGACAACTCAAAACTTAAACGAATGCCTTGCTAAAATTCACACAAAAGTACTTACCTAAACTACTACGTTACCATGCATTACACAGTGGAAGGTTTGAGAGAGTTCAGGATTAAGCAAGCTTCAGAATTCATAATGACTCAAGTACATCAAGCATTTTAAAATGTTAACTGACTAAACAGAATTTAACATTCTATTTCCTCAACATAATTTCAATATAAATAGTATCTGAATGTTCACCTGTGATGTCATGTGTCAAAGGCTCATCTATCGTTTCCACTAACTGAACTGCAGACTGCTGAAGAGAGTCATCAGAGTCTACAGCAGAAGCTCCTGCATCTTCTCCCATGGCTCCTTCCTCCATAGCTTCGGCTGCTATTGTTGCCAATAGTTCTCCTATATATTGCAGTAAGCAGACAACTCCTTTAGCGGTTCAGCCTGTACTCTGACTGCAATACTAACATCTGAGCATACTCGTCCAAATTTTCAAAACTGAATTGCAATTTTGGGTGATTAATTTGAAAATAACCCCATCTGAAAATCATGCCTCAAGGAGATGCCCAATATCTTCTGAAAGCGAGAGAACTGTCAAAAGTTTCAAATGGGTATGCAAAAATCACTAGTGATTTTTGAAAATGAAGGCCACAATGCTTAAAATTATATCTAAATTAAACGTTTCATTTTATACTAATATCTTCAATTTGTTTCTTTGTAAAACCTACAACCACGACATTCCATGCTTTCATTAGCTTAATCACATTAGCAGACTTTTCCATGTTTCACATTAGAGAATCAAATAACTGGAATAACTGGGGGGAGGGTTGGGGGGGAAGAGACAGAAGAGGAGGAGAGGAATTGCTGCTTAATACATTTTGAAAAAAAAAACCAAAAACAAAAACAAAAACAAAAAAAAAACCCACACCATGCTGAATTTTAACAAACCTGCTAGAATATCTTGCAACATACAACTCAGAGAATACTGAGCCCATGCTCCTCCCCAAGAGATATCTCCTCTATTAAAGTCGGTCCCAACCAAAAGCAGCAATAGCCTTTCTAGTTGAGTTTCATTCACAATCTCACACAAATGAATTGTTGGTCTTGCAGCATTTGCAATTCTAGCAAGAACCTGTAAAAGAATTTCAGAAATATACAATTTAACTGATTTTCCAAAATATAAAACCCAACCAAAACAAAATAAAAACAAGCATGCAGACAACACCCCAACAAAACTGAATTTGTAAATGTAACATCAAGATTTATTGTTTCAAGTTCGGGATGACAGTCATGAGTAACTAAGTCTCAAATAATGAGTCTTCCCAGAAAAGTGGCAATAAACTCTAGATCGCATATCACCCCACTTCATTTATCCCACTCGTATTTCCATTTTATTGTTTGATGCATCAGATTTAGTAGTCCTTCACTTTTTCACCACCATTTTCAACATACAGGGAGAAATGTTGTATCGTTCTGGAAAGTCAGTTCCCCCACTGACTAGGACTTCGTTTACCCATTAATACAATGGGTTTTTATACCAGTACTTATCTCGCAGGATGATAGATCAAAGGCATGTAAGTGTGAGGTACTAACAATAGATGCTATAGAAAGGAAAATTTGTTGTTTAATGATTTCCCTTCACCTGAATTAGAAGCATTTGTGCTAATGCCTTCATTCCCACAAATGCTAGGAGCAGTTCAGACTTGAACAAGTGGCTCCAGAGTGTGGTCACGCACCTTATAACTTTCAAACCAGGCGAGTATGTCCAAAGTTTTATAGAAACACTCAGTATTATTTACCAGTATTCAAATGTGTTTTAACTTCAGACATGGACCCAGAAGAAGCCATAGTACAAGAAATTAAAAAGAAATTTCAGGTGGAGTAGGCTGGGGGAAGAGGTCCGTTTATGGGAAAAGATTTCAAAGATTCCTTGTAGATGTGAATATAACAAAGAAGTATTTCTTCATGGAAAAAAAAGATAGATTTAGATGTCATTGAGTAAGAAAATTTTCCATTCTAGCACGCAGCATCCCCCACAATCGCTAATCTCTAACTTTGGACCCATCTTAAGAGAAATGGAAACCTGCTTTGCAGAAAATCATAAGTATAATGAAGGGCAGCCATGATGCTGCTCTGCCAAGTGCCTCAGGTAACAAAAGGTCTTTTCTGTCTACAATGCCACAAAGCATATAGTACTGAGTCCTGATTCCCTCAAGAAATAATTTCCTGAGACACTAGGCAAATTAGTATGTAACCATCTTAGCATCAGCTACTTTAAGGCTCTATGGACCTGGCCATTTTGGATGTAACAAGACAGAAAAGGTAAAGGATTGGTATCTGCATGCTATATTATAGGCTGACAAGGTGGGTGAGGAAAGAAGGAGAATCCAGGGAACTACAGATTGGGTCAGCCTCACCTCAATCCCTGGAAAAATCATGGAGCAGTTCAAGGAATCCATTTTGTAGCACTTTGAGGAAAGGAAGGTGATCAGGAACAGTCAACATGGATTCACCAAGGGCAAGTTATGCCTGACCAACCTGATTGCCTTCTATGATGAGATAACTGGCTCTGAGGATATGGGGAAAGCGGTGGATGTGATATATCTTGACTTTAGCAAAGCTTTAGATACGGTCTCCCACAGTATTCTTTCCAGCAAGTTAAAGAAGTATAGATTGGATGAATGGACTACAAGGTGAATAGAAAGATGGCTAGATTGAGCTGTTGATCACTACCCATTAGCCAGATGTCTAGTTGGCAGCCGGTATCAAGCGGAGTACCTCAGGGGTCGGCCCTGGAGCCAGTTTTGTTCAACATCTTCATTAATGATCTGGATGATGGAATGGATTGCACCTCTGCAAGTTCGCAGATGACACTAAGTTGGGGGCAGAGGCAGATACGCTGGAGGGTTGGGACAGGGTCCAAAGTGACTTAGACAAATTGGAGGATTGGGCCAAAAGAAATCGGATGAGGTTCAATAAGTGCAGAGTCCTTCACTTAGAAGAGAGGAATCCCATGCACTGCTACAGGCTGGGGACCAACTGGCTAAGTGGCAGTTCTGCAGAAAAGGACCTGGGGATTACAGTGGTTAAGAAGTTGGATATAAGTCAACAGTGTGCCCTTGTTGCCAAGAAGGGTAACGGCATACTGGGGCTGCATTAGTAGGAGCATTGTCAGCAGATCAAGGAAAGTGATTATTTCCTTCTATTTGGCACTGGTGAGGCAACATTTGGAGTATTGCATCCAGTTTCGGGCCCCCCACTACAGAAAGGATGCAGACAAATTGGAGAGAGTCCAGTGGAGGGCAACGAAAATAATTAGGGGGCTGGGGCACATGACTTATGAGGAGAGGCTGAAGGAACTGGGCTTATTTAGTCTGCAGAAGAATGAGGGGGGATTTGATAGCAGCCTTCAACTACCTGAAGTTCGGGGTTCCAAAGAGGATGGAGCTAGGCTGTTCTCAGTGGTGGCAGATGACAGAACAAGGAGCAATGGTCTCAAGTTGCAGTGGGGGAGGTCTAGGTTGGATATTAGGAAAAACTATTTTAACTAGGAGGGTAGTGAAGCACTAGAATGGAATACCTATGGAGGTGGTCGAATCTCCATCCTTAGGGAAAGAATATTTTGCTTACTATTACTCTAAAATCAGATTTGAAGATTAGGATCACAATGAAGACAGGAGCACTGGATTGCTATTCTCTTTGCACATCTGCTGGCAGAGAATCCGACACAAGAATGGAAAGAGCCTGGTCAAGTCCTGGAGCCTGTGGACAAAACTAAACTGGATCTGGTATCTGAACAAACTGAGGTGCAGTCCAAATGTTTCCAAATGGTGGAAAGGTCAGTTGTAATTATGTAATTCTAAAAAAGTTTCAGAAAGCCTCAAGGAACAACTACAAACAGATTCAATAGATTGCATCCAAGTTTTGGTTGTAAAACCGAAACAATATGCTTAACAAAAGCTAAAATGAGGCATCTGAAAGCTTCAAAGGCTCCTGGTTACTTTTGTCTGCAGTTAAAATTAAATGAGCATGTTCTTTATACAAAAATCTTTATTTTAAGCCAAAACATGAGCCACCTACTGTGAGTGACAGTGCTCTAAAATAAGTTATCTTAAAGGAAAATAGGTTATAACTTACTGTAATAGTTTTACTAGTTGTGAATGTACTAGTTATGTGTATTTGATAATACAATTTGAAAAAACAAAGTAACAGCTTTCTTCTTTACAAATGGTATACTTCGTTCATATTAATAATAAAGTTGTGAAGAGCTAAAATAAGTAGATGAATTATTCCCTTCTCAGGTTTACTTGCATAATTTATTCTAGCTAAACTGTATTAATGTAAAAGTATCTTTTTAAATGGTGCTCTGTAGGAGATACTTTGCAAGCATAATTCCATTATGTAATTTTCAAATACTGGAAAACATGGGAACTTGAGATTATTACAGATCATTACAAATTCAATAATTTAAGTATTTTTAATGTATCCTCAAGCAAAGGCAAAAGAAGCATCTGACAGATATTTTCATCAATACTATGCTGAAAACATACATGCTCAGACCACATACTTTAGGATAACTCTCGATAAAAAATGAACTTCACTTTAACAACCCCACTGCCTACTTTTATAGCATTCTGTTTACCTTACAAACAAACAGCAGTAGATCTGCGTGGCAAGTGAAGTCCATTGACAAAAGAAAGAGCGCCAGCTTCTGCACTACTGAGATACAACGTTCATGTGCCAGAGTAAATGGAAGTGGCTCAATTTCTGGCGTTTCCTTTGTCGTGGATACTTCTGTGTCTAAAGTAGAACGAGGCCACTCTGCAGTCCGACGTAAGCGTATTAAATCCTTGAAATGCTGCATAATTACAAAACAATATAAAACAAGTGTTAAAATTTAAACTAAACTGCCTATTTTCTCCATGTAAGCATATCAAGAGTTGGAAAAATGTAACAGTACCTCTAGAACTTTTTAATAATAATGGAGACTCCCACACTCTCATATTGGACCTATATTAAGATTATATGGGAACGTGGCATAAATTTGGGTTGGTTGCATTGCTTTCAAGTGACAAAGCCATAAGTTTGTAATGCAGTTCATCTTACGCAAGAGTCAATCAACTTTCGTACTACAGAGTAGCTTTTAAAAAATTTATTTAGGTTGAATTTAGTAATATAGTATTAAACTACCATGGGTTCAGTTCCTTTTGTTACAGTTTCAGCCTAAACAGAACCATGCAATGACTAAGACTATAGTCATACTCACATCCTCAAAGATACTCTAGAGTTTGATAGATTTCTCAACACCATTGTGTATTCTGTATACTTACTTTACAGAAAAACTGTTTTAGAAACTTGACTCTTAATTGATACAATTTTTTTCATATTCCTACATCTGTTCATGGATCCTTAGTTACCATAAGGTCAAATGTATTGTAGTCAGACACAGCAGTAAACAATAACTGAAATGGATGGCCCATCAAGAATACTGACGTCTCAGTGCTTTCCTAGTGACTAAAGAATTGGCACTGCAGAGATACAGGGCCTCAACTACACTGCACGAAGAGAAGTAAATGTGCACGCTGGTGGCACACAAAATACTTAAGACTCAAGCTATTTGAAAGCAAACAGACATTATTTCTTGACATGTACAATCAAGGATTCTTCG
Organism: Mauremys mutica; assembly: GCF_020497125.1. Lineage (NCBI taxonomy): Eukaryota > Metazoa > Chordata > Testudines > Geoemydidae > Mauremys > Mauremys mutica. Next base: position 145,858,408 of record NC_059074.1, on the reverse strand, counting down.
TTACACTGTATAAGCCTTGCGTCACACACTTTGTACACCCTGTGGATCACCCTTCCATTGCTTAATTCCTGCCTCTCCCTTTGGGATTGATTATATGGTAATCAATAGTCTGCAGTCGTCATTTCTAGTACTAATAAATTGCAAGTTGGGTACCTTCAATTTGTCACTGTTTGGGCAGAATCCTGTACTATTTTAACAGTACCACCTGCTCATCCCCCATCTATTTTTCAGAGTGAGCAAGGGTCAGTCATTTTGCTGCAGGGTTGTTTTGTTTGTTTGTTTGTTTTTTGGGGGGGAGTGAGACAGAAGGAAACCTTGACAGAGTTTTTTTTGTTTATAGTTTTAAAATAAACATGGCAGCTGTTTGAAGCTAATCCCAAGTTTGGAACGCTGTAAGATGGCACTGATTAGCAGGTGATGTGGTCAAAATTGCGTAAAATGTAATTTATCACATACATGGTATTTACATATATACAACAGATAGATCTTAATAAAGATCATATTAAATGTGGAAGGTTTTAATGCAACCTATTATTTTCAACAGAAGCAGGATTGCCGTAAAGCAAATTCCACACAGCTTTAACCAACAGCATATTTCAGCCAGTGGGGCAGTGCAGGTGTTTAAAACTGTGTCACTGACTTATAAAACCTGCTGCATTCCACTGTTGAGTCTTCAGTTCCAGTATTGGCCAACCAGTTCACTTACCTGCTTCACAGTTGGATCAGTGGCTGAGTCCCTTCAGCCTCTGTAAGTGTTCGCTAGCAGGCCTACTATTCCCCTCCCCTGATCACCTATGGAGTTCCTTCTGTTCCAACTGCAAAATCTTTCTGGCCCTTCCATTACTGTGCAAGGGAAAAGTGACTACATGCTAAACACTTCAAGGTGGGAAGTGGTTTATTGTTGCTGCTGCAGAAGAGTTTATTTCACTTAAGTGACAACTCAAGAATAGAGCAGAAAGAGCAGGAAAGTGAAACTCATGACAGAGGAGTGTTAGTGAAAATGCAGCGCTTGATAAAATTTGCTAGTGTTTCTTTAACCCTATTTTTTCCCCATGGTAATTATAAAGTGACATGCTTATTTCTCTTTTACAACCTCTATGCATCTATGATCCCTTAAAGACTTTCAGAAGTCTTAATAGGTAAAAAGATTTCCAAAGGTAAAAATCTAAATGGATACTCAAGTCTGGTATCTATGAAGTGAGTCCTACTTGTTTTAAGTATCGGAGGTAGCCGTGTTAGTCTGTATCCACAAAAACAACAAGGAGTCCGGTTGTCCCTTAAAATCTGTTAGTCTTTAAGGTGCCACCTTGTTGGCACTACTTGTTTTATGCTCAAAGGAATGTCCGTACTGCCTGCTCCATTTCTGTTGGCAGACAAGGCACTGAAGTTTACTAGATTGTTCTCCGAGCATGCCTGGGTTTTTCTTCATCCCCAGTATCCACAGCTCATAACAAGAAGCTAGGATTTATATGTTGCCACCATGCTTGTAGAAAGCTAAACTTCCTAAAAATAAGAGGAAGTGTTTTCAATACAGCATGTGTTTGCTTTGGGAGGAGAAGTATTGGCATGCTTACTGTTTGGCTACTCACCCAAGACAATTTCCTTGAAAAAAATCACACTCATAAGTTAGCCATATAAAGCACACTTTCAGTTCTTTATAGACAAGTGCTGTCAGGTGTTTACTGTGATTTATAGACGAGTTTGACACTACAAATGCTTCTAGGTTATTGGTGATTTTGGCTATGATCAGCTAAAAGGTGCCTGTAGCAGAATCAACTAAAACATTTTTCCCAAGCCAGACATTTACAGATGGCTGCTGAATTCGGCAAACAGAACAGCCTTGAAAAGAGCCAGAATGAAACACTTTTTTTTGTATAAAGTCAACCCAGGACAAAAATGATTTTGCAGGAACAGGTCTTTTCACACAAAAGACAACAAGTGAACTGCAGTTTCAGAACATCATACCTTTGAAGTAGCCTGCTTTAGTTTTGCCTGTTCTACTAAAAGTTTGTATGATGATCCTTTGTTGCTTTGTATTTTCTCTTTTTCCATCTGTTCCACCAAAGCCTTCTGTTTTGCTTTTAATAAGTTAAGTTGCTAAAAGAAAATGTTAATAGGAAAAACAAAAAAATTAAGCAATAAGATGCGAAAAGGATCAGTATTTTCATATGATAGTAAACTTCAATTAAAATTGCAATTTGAGCCTTTTTAAGTTTAGTTTTTGTACAACTTTAAATTATACAACTTCAATGGGCTGCCAGCAGAGTCGGAGCAGATTAGGTTTAAGACCCACCAATATTTTAAGAGAATTTTTAGATATGAACACAGGGTCACAAAACCTGTATAGGTGCATTTAAAAGTGAACACAGTCTTAAAATGATATACTGTTGAATTATAGCTGGTCAGCCTCTAGAAGCTTGTGCTCGGATGTTTGTTGATTCACCAAAAATGCAAAAGTTTTACTATCAAATATGGACCACAGGGAAGTATAACAATATGCTCCACAAGACTAGAATGATTTCAGCAGATCCCATGCCCTGCAGTTTGAAATACATGTCAAGAGAGATAGACAGCTTTTAGCTACAGAACCAGGCCTCTGCAAAAGCAAGATTGAATGAGCTCCGTGCCCAAAGCTGGAATTTTAAGAAATAAGGTACATTACTAAAAAAGTATCTTACATTAAAAGTGCCAGTACACATTGAAAGTTACCTGTTTATGATGAACAAGTTGCTTTCTGATCTTTCTGGAGTACAATCTATCTAGGCTACTGTTGCCTTTAGAAGATCTGCTCAGGTTCTGGGTATGTAGGCTATTATTAATAAAACTCCATTGGTTGCCTAATGGAAAGAAACATATATCAACATTTGAGGCTCACTTTTAACAGTTCCTAAAATAGTTGAGAGCAAAAAGAATTAATTCTATAAACTAAATATAAAAATGGAGCATTAAATTTAAGGCTTCTACTAAACTATCTGTCACGCAATCCTCACTTTAGGTGGCAGCATTATTGCATAGCTTGAAAAGGTCAACAGTACAATTTTGCATTTACTATTTTCAAGTTCTGAAGTATGAAAAGAACAAACAAGACTAGTTCAACTCATACAAACCAAAAGCACCATAATGTGAATACCGGTACTTATCACTCACATTTCTCCTCTTGAAAGATGACACTACTTAAAAAAAACAAACAAAAAAAACCCACCCCAATCACAACTAACCTAGAAATTGAAATGCACTTAATCAAACACACCATTCTCCTCACATGTTACCTACAAACACAGTCACACAAACCTCAAGTTGACCGCACCACACCTTAAGTATGGGCACCATTGTCCAGCTTGCTGGGGAAAGGAGTATAGCACTTTACAGGTGGGGTGTGAGAGAGAGGCACAGAAGCTACTGAAAATGTAGAGTGGGTTAGCGTGATAATGTTGACTCATCCCCCAGGGACTGAAAGGGCTGGAGAGTTGACCAAGAGCAAGCCTGACAGGAAGCCCCTTTTCTCAGGACCAGGCAGAGCAGCACTCACCCTCCTTCCCCTTGGAAATGGCAAAATACTAAGTTTGGTCTGGACCCACTGTGGGCATTGCACTAGCCACTCCTGTCTCGGGGGGCTAGGAAGGAATTTTCCCTCACCACCAGATTGACCAAGATGATGTGGTGTGGTTTTTGCTTTACCCACAGCAGGTTTGGGGAGGCTTTATTATGGTGAACAGGGAAGGGAGTTAAGTAATGAGTTGTGACATCATAGCCTAGAGTATGGAGTGGATGTCCAGTGCAGGTATTCCAGAGGGAAGGGATACAGTGACCAGATAAATGGCTTGGTAAAAGGACTTAAAGGAGATGTTTGTTTAAGGAGTGGAACAGGGGTTCTATGACTGGCATGGCAGGGAGTCAACCCCCCCTTTCCTTTATAACCTATTTGAGGGAGGGGGAGGGGGATACAATCACGTCCCAGCAATGGGTTGGCTGGGGACCAGCAGAAACCCCTGGGTAGATATTGAAATGATTATGGAGTTACTTGAACAGTACACTTATCTGCCAGGTAGTCCCAGACATCTAATAATAAAGTTGCAGCCTGATTAAACCATATCCAGTGTCTCCTGTCCTTTTTTCAGTTTAACAGTGTTGCCAACTCTCACCATATTACTGACAGTCTCAAAATATTTTGTGTTTCTTTAAGCTCCAGCTCCTGGTATCATGGGATAATTGAGAATCTCAACTTTTTTTTTTTTTTTAAAATAAAGTTTATACCCATCATGGTTGTGACAAAGAGTTTGAAAATGTAAACCATAAATTGCTCAAGAACCAAAAGGCTCATAAATAGATCCCAAACTGTATTTTTAAAATCTCATGATTCTGACTCATTTTTGAACACTGGAGCTGGCAGTACTGAACATTTTACAAAGATCTCTAAAATCTAGACTTGAATTAGAAATATTATAAGTGTTCCATACCTGTCAGGAATCTCTCCCTCTCTTTTCCATTCAAAGGCTTCTTGGCTGTTGCTGCTTCATCTTCAACAGTTGCCACATAGTCTAGGAGTCTGGATACCAGCATTACAACCCAGCTGATCATGGGAATGTCCAATACCCCTTAAACAAGTAGGTTTCAGGTGACATTTGAGTGATTGTTCTAATTTCAAAAATTTACTAAATCAGAGAAGCAATGCTTAAAGAATCCCCACACGGACATTTTATGGTCTACACAGTTCCAGGTAATAATGGCTTTCATGTTTCCTTCCACAGGCAGAGGAAAGGACTTGCACTCAAGAATCACTGCATGGGGTCTCAGAGCACAGAAAGAAGTTGGGAGGAAGGGAATCATGAAGAGCTGAAGTAAGGTCCAAAAGCAAAGATCACAATTCTTCTCATCACATGAAAATGGAAATAGGATTCTCCCTCACTGTTAATGTCCCCTTGAATGTGAACCTTGGTAACAAAAAGCAAACAAGGCCCCACAAACAAAGGGGCAGTTATTCTTCTCAACTCACTAACGTTTCCTTGTTTTCCACAGATGGCTCCTCAGCAGGCTAGCTCTCATTCAAAGTGAAATCTCAGCCAGTTGCTAGGAAAGCTGAAACCCTCACACCGAGGCAAGACACAGTACCTCCTACAAATTGGTAGCACTAATGTCATTATTGCCTGCATTGGCCTCACACATGCTAACAGGGGAGGTGGGGATTTTTGCATGAGAGTCACACAAAACCTACTTGTACATCACACAAGAAATCCTTCTGAATCAATGAGTCATTCTTCTGTCCTCAAAACAGTTATAAAACACACTAATTAGTGTGCATCAATGTCCATCAGCCTATAAAATCAAACAGGTCACTCAACCAATGTCTTTAATTAAACTGGATGCCTATATAGACACAACATGCACCAGTAGGCCAAAGATTATTGTGTACCACATTGCAGGCTAAAAGTCACATTTTCATATCTGTGTGTAAGTACTATATTTAAGTGGCACATTTAATACCTACTTAGTTTTTATACAGGACATTTTGTCCATTTAATCTCAAAATGCTCAGTAAACTCAAGTATCATTATTTCCAATTTACAGATAAGAAAACCAAGGCACAAAAAATTCATTTGCCCAAGGTGTCACACCCAGTCATTGGCAGAGCAAGCAACAGAATCCAGGCACTCTCACTTCCCCATTCGGTACTCTGTCCATTGGAACATATTGCCCCATCCTAAATGGTAACAGAAGAGACTTAATGGTAGGGCCTGGAACTGGCAATGCAGACTAGAGGGACAAGAGGTAGGATGGCTCATCTGGGCGACTATTGTTGCACACCAGTCCAGGTTTCAGACTAAAAAAACAAGGAATATAATCTACAGTATAGGAGTCTGGTCCACAGAAAGATGTCTAAAAGTTGTTTGGGGTTTTTTTTTTTTTAAATGATCATACTATGTCTTTTCCATCTATCCATATCAATACCTCTGTTCTTCAACTTCTCTTAATATCTAAGTACTTCTTAAACTCTCTTCCCTTTTTCCCCTTCCATCTCAAATTTTAGCACTTCCCCTCACTTTCACCCAAAACACCTTCTTTTTCTCCCCTACTGTTGTGTCTTGTTTATTTTCTGACTTTTAGCGGAAGGACTTATGGGAGAGAACCATTAGTTTCTCACTCCTTTTCTTGCTCCCTACATACATTTGATGCTTCTTCTCACCCCTTCCCCTCTACTGGGAATTCTGTCACACTTGGTGCGCTCACCACACACTCAGTAATTCCCTAGTGTTCACCTGTGTTGCCCAAGAGGAAGGAAGCTGGAAAACCAACAGAGATGAAGCTCTTAAGTCCTCAGTGAGCAGGAATAGTGATGCAAAAAGATAAGGGAGAAATTGGCAGCTGTGGGAAGAGAGCTGAAGGGGTGGAGGAATTGCAGAGGCAGATCATAAGAACTTATGAGAACCAAGTGAGAGGGTATGGCAGTGATAGCCTTTGATAGACTGATGGGGAGCAATAAGTCAACTCCCCTCGTTCACTTACAAATCTTTGTTTGAGGGATTCAGGATAGTAGGAAGGCAGAGAGAGCCAGCTGGCATTTACCAAGCTTGCAAACCTATAAATCCAAGCTGACGAGCCTTTTATAACTTTGTAAGTGTACATGAGTTAAGGGATGGTCCATAATTTAAAATTTTCACAAATTTCAAAGATAATTAACTGATTTTCTTCAAATTTGTCATGATTTTAAGATGCTGTACAAAGCGAGTCTACTCAATTGAGTATTTTTAGAGAGCTATGAACATTTTAAGTCAGAACATTTAGAAAAAAACATTTAGCTACTCATGAGTTAAGGGCACTTTAGCTATGCACTTAACGCAATTTTATAGTCCGCATGCTCTATTAATTTTCAAACAGACATAATTTGGTCAAATTAAATCCAATTATATTTGCTAAATGAGCAAAGACTAGTTCCCAAAGAGAACTGTATCTGTGCCTAATTCTGAAATTCAGACAATTTTGCTACAGCTATCTGAAAACACAGTGGGATAATTTTTTGAACATGTAAATGTCCTTTTCATCCTAACTGAACAAGAATAGTGAGGCAGATTTTGCTCAAAACTTCAAGGAAAAAAAGTCAAGTCTGGGCAAAGACCAAGAATGTGAAATTTTAACCCCCCACAAAAAAATCAATGTTTCCAAATAAGCAAAAAAGGGGATTTTAACTTAACCTGCTTTGATAGTAGGTGCAATCAGGCCCCCGTTATGAAAATATACTCTTTAATTAGAATCAAGATCTAATCTGAAAATATAGCTTCTAAAATGAAGTACTACCTTCAGTGCGCCTGTGCATAGGTAAATGAGGTTGCAGAGGTGACAGCAGGTTATCCAAGAGATTAAGCAAACTTTCTAAGACACCACTGTTGCTAAGTGACCTTTGGCCAATGCAGGAAAGCAACACGAAGACCCTAAAAATAAAATTAAAAATGTTTAACACACTGAACAATACTTTTCAGTTATAATTCAGATAAAAAGCATTTAAACACAGTAATACTTCTTGGAAAATACATCAAACAACATCTCCACACGTTGAAATCAAAGATTAAGGAAGGTAAAAGTAAAAAAAATGAGCGCTGTAGTTCAAAATGATAGGCACGGTTCAATTTGTACTATCAGAGGGGCAATGTAATAATATCAAATCTGCAGTGTCTCATTTTAACCTTAAGTCATCTGCAGTAACTTACCATTAGAAGCCTGCAGCGTTCCCAATTTATGCATTTTCTTCACTGAGAATTTACCAGTTTCATTTCCTATTCTACTTGTCCTTACTTTAATATTATAATTCTGGGTATTGTAAAACAGTGAATATTTGAAAGCATACATGGATTGAATTCCCCATCTACCACATTATCCACAGCACATTATTCCACTGTAGGTGCACTCCTTTTGCCTGAAATGTAAGGTTTTTTGTAACCTTCATTTTAACAATTTACCATAATTTTTTCCCAAGGGAACAAACTCTTCTATTTAACTGACAGTAGGTCATGAAGAGGGAATAAGGTGATACTTTTTGATGGCACCGAGCTCAAAAGCAAAGTTCAGAACTCACTGCTTTGAGTTTGCTGGAACACCTATGTGAGCAAGAGAATTTTCCAACCTTTGACTCGTCAAAGAATCCAGGAGGACAAGGGAGAGCTCAAGTGGCAGCAGAAGTTTTTCCTATGAGAGGTAAAGTGAACAGGCTGGCCCATGTATTTTAAGCCTACAAAAGCCTGCACACCCCAATACAGCAGCCAAATATTTATGGCAGATGTTCCGAAAATTACCACCATCTTTTTTAAGAATAGTATCAAATCTGAATAATGAAGATTACTAATGGGCTGGCCTTGAGACCGCGCAATTAAGTTTATTACACTTAAGACCTAGGTTTGATTCTCAGCCCTAGTCTTTTGCTCTTACTCCAAAGAGGTTAGACCTGTGTTCCAGGTGCTGCTTGATTTATATTTCTATGGAGCTGTTTTCAACTCACCTTCTTACTTCCTAAACCACTAGTAACTGAGATCTCTGTGATGACTAATTAGAGCTGTATTTTAACAGCTCTGTGATGAAAACCCATCTAAACCTTGCAGCTCATGTTGCTGTGAAGCAACCCTTGCAAATGTGGAAAGAGCATCAGAGTCTTCAGGAGTCCCTATTCAGTCCCTCCAAAGCACAGGTATGTTGCTAGATCACCTGAGTGCAGTACTAATACCACCACTGAAAAACATGAAAGAATTGTGATTCACATTTATATTTTGCTGTTGTATTTCCTTGTAGTCACCTTTGAAGTGACCAGAAGGAAAGACATGATGGGTACGATTCAACCACACTGGCTAAGACAGACCATGTTTTTGTTAGGACAAGTCACGGAAAAAGTGTAACAATACTAGCATTTGAAGTGTCATCATTAAGTTTCAGAGTTAATAGTGAACTGCAAAAACCTCAAAAACCAATCCCAATAGCCTTTGAGAGATCCCAGAAGAGATAAGCCCTATATAGCTATTAAATGTAATTAGCAATGCGTTTGTATAGAATTTGATACACTTGTTGCCTATTAATAACCCAAGAAATCTGAGCTGCAGATCTCATGATGTGTCTGCTTGTAGCATTTAATATGATGATGAACAGAAATGTTAAAGAATCATTACATTCCTTTCACTCATTACCCTAAGGTATTAAATCCAAGAGATTAGTACTATTCAAAAAAGATTATGGATAATAATATCCACAATTGCAGTAAGCAGAAAAGTGGACAATGGGATAGAAACCACAATCACTAAAACAGAACTACCACTAACTGGTTAGGTATTGAGGAAGCAACTTCCTCTCTGGGAGTTATTCTATAATTATGTATTACGGGGTTTGTCTAAAGCACCTGTTCCAGCTAGAGCTGCATGAAATTTTTCTGTCAAAAAAACCTATATGCTGAAAAATGAAGTTTTGGTCAAACCAAAACTATTCATGAAATTGGGTCACGGTTGTCAAGTAGTTACTGAACTGAAAAATTGAAATGTTTTGGAAATGCTGAAATGAAATTGTTCATTTTTACATTTATTTTTTAGGCTGGTGGAGGAGGTGGTGGTGGTGATGGCACCACCCTATTTATAACTTTTAGCCCAGTGGTTAGTGCACTGAGCTGGAATTTGAGACACCCAGGTTTGATTCCTTCTCTGTCTGATGTGAACAAGGAATGTGAACTACAATCTCCCATATTACAGGTAAGCTCTCTATCCAATGGGCTATGGGATAGCCTGGTGTGGGGGACACAATTTCTCCTATTGAAGCTGTTCTACTTTTAAAAAAAATTAAGTCATTGGAGCAGGGACTTGAACTTGGGTCTCACATAGCCTACGTAAGTGCACTAACTTATGCAGTAATTCTCATTTTTTTCCCCGGCGCAATAACTGATCATTGTCATTCTGAATGTCTGAATTGCCATTATTGCTCCCTCTCTTTATAAAATGCCCAAAATTGAAATAAAAATGTCAGGTCTTGTTGAAGGAGGCATTTTATTTAACCCAACATGAACTTTTTTGTGAATTTCTAATTCTGAATTTTTTGTTTCAAAACAAAAAAATTTGTTTTCTAGACACTGATTTTTCTGAAATTGGCAGCAAACAAACAAAAAAAACTGTATTCACCCAGCTCTAGTTCTGGCAACAGCTGGGAGAGGAAACCTCATTAGTGGTCTATCTTATGCTCATGTTGTATCTATGAAATTATTCTGCAAAGAAAAAAAGGATTTTTACCTGCCCCAGTTTCTCAGAATTTTGTTAAAATACAGCTCTAATTAGTCATCCTCCTTGGTCTCACTTCGACAACTAATGTATAAGGCTACATTTTAGTCACAGGTATTTTTAGTAAAAGAGTCATGGACAGCTGACGTGTAATAAAAAATTCACAGCCCATGACTGTCCATGACTTTTACTATATATCCCTAACTAAAACTTGGGTGGGGGGCCACAGGTGCTTAGGAGGGAGGGGGCATGAGGGCAGTCCGTGGGCACTGCAGGTGTTGGGGAGGCTCCGCGTGTCCCTGCAGCTCCTAGGTGGCGGAGGGGCCGGGGGCTCCATGCACTACTCCCGCTACAACTGCCGACTGCGCAGTTCCCATTGGCCTGGAACCGCCCCTCCTTTTTCCTCCCTGCCCCCCAAGCACCCTGGAACCGCAGCCAATGGGAGTTGCTGGGGTGGGGCCTGCGGGTGCAGGCAGCAAGCAGACCCCCCCTCAGTCCCCTCTGCCTAGGAGGAGCTGAAGGGCCATGCAGTGGGAACCCTGCACCCTGAGGTAAGTGCCCCCCAACTCCCTGCCCCTAGCCCTGAGCCTCCTCCCACACACCCAAACTGCTGCTGCTAGTGCCAGCACCAGCCACTGCACAAGTCATGAAGGTAATGGAATCATGACCTCCCTGACAGACTCGCAGCCTTACTCATGTAACAGTGGAAGCAGTTTGTCCCAGTTTAGGAAGTTGTATTGAGCTGACACTATTTGTTACTTTATACTGTCTACAGACATGCTATATAAAACATCTTCCTGGCTCCCTGTTCTTAGGTGGTGAGTGAGGACTAGAGAGGGTTGCACATTTCATTGCTCATGTAGGCTGAGTTGTATACTCAGATGGAACCTTGCCCCCTTAAGGCCAGCCACTATGACATTCCCTTAGGCAACCCAGGCAGGGGGCCCAGCCATAGTAGAGACACCCTAACCTCCACATTGAACTCTAACCCTGAGGTCACTGCCTCACTCCTATATGTAGCATGACTCTCCTCCCCTGCGAAGGCCTCTGAGATCATTGCCTTTCCCGCCTCCTATATAATCATAACATTTACATATGTGGACATCAGGCTTTTCATTTTTTATCAATAGGGTCCTGAACAGATGTTTTCAAAAACCATCATGTTGCTCCATTGAATTGAGCGTAAGGCCTCACTTTGCTTGGCCCGCAAGATTTCCCTGATTTTAGTTGGGCTAGAGAATAACTACAGAGCTGAATAATGGTTGAGTTTAGGTGAATTCACACTCCTGCTGTGGGACTGGATAATGTGAATCACTATTTTGGAGATAAGTATGGATGTTGAGGTCAACCAGAGATCCCAGTAGGCTTTTTATAATTAATGGGAAGGGCCACTCATCTAGTTGTCTAAGTCTCTTATACTAAGGGACAGAACCGTGGTTTCCCCATGCAGACACATCCACTGCAGAGATGAGACAAAGACACCCAAGACAAAGGAAGGCACCAGTGCACTAATGAGGTTCCTGATACAAAGAATGTCTTGCACAATGAAGTTGACCCATAGTTATAGATCAAGAATTACTGAGTCATGGCACCACTTTGATCAGAAAAAAGTCACAATACTTAGTAAGAGAGTTCTTCAAAGACCTGCTACCTGAACATGCCAGCAAAGTGAATGTGGTACTTGACAGCTGAACTGACTCCTAACTTCCAGTGTCAGGGAATAAAACTAAATCAAACTAAATCAGAGATCCTCAAGGGCAGCTTGATATGGTCCTTTACATCCAAGCTTGCATAGCAGGATAACACTGTCAAGTTTACTAGACAATGAACTTCCAAGAGGCACAAAACCTATATACCTGGCACTGGCACCTCCAAACATTAGTCCCAACAGGTGGAGTTTCAGGAGACTCGAGTTTTGATATGTGCAGTTACTAGAGGTGCTGCACACAGCATGAATGCAACTTTAAGTCTCTTAAAGCGAAAAATGGGTACAAAGTGTTCTTGGCCATCACAGAAATGCTGGAAGGGCACAGCTTAAAGCTGGTAAGATATGAGAAAGAGGTAAATTATTTCAAGAGAAAAGACAGAGGCAGTGACTGACACCACTGAATACCTACTCACTGCCTCTTGAATTCACAGCAACAAGCCCAGTGAGTGGAGCCGTGTCCCTTTGTACATTTTCGGATCAAGATCAGCACAAGAGGACAGAGGCAGAGTACTCCTGTATCCCCAGATACTGCTAAGCCAAAAGTTCTGAGTGTGTTCACTTCTGTAGCAGAAATCCATGCAAGTAATGCTCTTAAGAACTTACAAGTTTATATACTTCCTTTACAACTTAAAAATGCTCTACTTTGACTCTGCTTTTCCATCAGAAAGCATTGGACTCACTTTTAAGTTGCATCAGACTGCCAAAATGGAGATTTCCTGTTAAGAAATTGTTCTTTAAATATAATTTTAGTGGTTGTTCTTTGTAATTAGATGTAGTGATCAGATCAGTTTATTACAAGGAAGTTCTCATCTTTGTGGTGAGTTGGATAAGTCCATTTGGCTCTAGACACACGACAGTACTTTACCTCCTATTTAGGTAATCTTTTCAATCAGTGCTTAAATCAAAAGGGACCTTTTTAAAATGAAAAGCTTACATTATATTGAAAAACAGCATCAATAGGAAATATAAAATCAGAACTAGCATTTTTTCAAGCCTCTGGACTTCTACTGTTAGTGCTAGTAGGGAAAAAATGCATCTGCCATCTTCCCAAATACTAGGTTAAAAACCTAACATTTTACAATAAAATTATGTAAAATCATTCATACACAGTAAACGTTACAACATATCTCTATGCCAAAACAACTTTACCTGTCTTGTGGGAAAATAAGAAGTTGCTCCGAGTTGTACAGTTCCTGCAAAACATTAGAGAGAAACTGCCCCCACCATCTTTCACCTCCACACAGCTGAACAAGTAGAAGGCCAGTGTGCAATCGTATCTTTGGGGTCCCACTGATACAGAGATGTTTAAATAACTCTTCACAAGCCTGAGCATGAAACGTACTTTGCAGAACCACAGGAACAGAGTGCCCTTATAAGAGAAAGAAATCAAAAGAAATGCATATGGACGTTTAAGGGGAGAGGTGTTTGTCTTCAGATTTTGAAGAGTAGCACATTACTACATTCATAAGGAATGCTATAAATTGGATAACATTTCCCCTCTCCCCACCCCCCCATCTGTGAATGTAAGGTAAAAATACACAGTCAAAAGGTATCCATACAAAAACATAAGCTTTACATTTATTTTCAGTATGCTTCATTATATGTATGACTTGTTTAAATTTTTTTTTTTTTAAAGCATGTTTGGTTCTCCAGATTGCTACTGAAGTAAGTTCAAAGTTACATGGATTTTTCCTATATTTATAATTTTATGTTAGAAATTTCTAACAGGCAAAAATGTGACTATTAAAGGCTAAGACTAAAATTTTCAAAAATGCTTAAGTGATGTAGGAGCTTACGTCCCATTTCAGTGAGACTTCAGCTCCAAAGAACTACAAGGGGATTTAACTGCTTAACTGCCATTTTATGATAATTTTGGATTTAGATGCCTAATCAAAATCCTCACCCAGCTGTTACTTAACTTTATAGTCACCTAAATTTCCACTGAAGTAGTCCCAATGATGCCTAAAAATCTGCTGGTGGGTATGTGCATATTCACCTACTGAGTCCTGACACCCAACATCTAGCTCATGCCTAAACCCTGGATGGATCCTAAAACTAGGCTTCCCTCTTTGAGGCCCAATCCAGTAGGTGTGCTCAGAAGCCACCTTGGAATACACCTATTGATTGAGCCCTGCACAAAATATGTGTTGGCGCCCCCTCTTTTTACCCAACGGCCCAGCAGTTAGAGCACTCACCCAGAATGTAGGAGACTCAGGTTCAAATCCCCTGAGAGCAGCAGGGATTTGAACCTAACCACTAGGCAATGGAGTATTCTAGGGTGGGTCTAAATCTCTCCTGTTGAAGCTGTTCCATTTTGTATAAAATACTCATTAGGCCAGAGAGAGGAAAAATGCTCTATAGCCCAGTGGTTAGAGCACTCCCGGGGATGTGGGAGATTCAGGTCCAAATCTCTGCTCCAATGAATATTTAAGTATTTTATGCAGTGATTGCTAAATTAGGTTACCTAATTTAAAGTAGGATGGACTGATTTAATTTACCAATTATAATTATGACCTAATTAAGGAAGCAAGAAACTTGCATTTAAATCATTGATTTTAATCTTGTTTTACATTAGGAAAATAACTAAGAAGTACTAAAGAAAGCCAATGAGATTGAACCTGGTCTAACCATTAAAATATGTTGATGTGCAACCAAAACCAGACTTTATACTAAATTCAGTGGTACTTTTTGCTAACCAGAAGGCTACACTAAAATCAGATGTAAGCATTTATATAGCTTAACATACATTTATTCAGATTCTTACTTTTTACTTATTATGTTAAATGAATGATGCATTTATTATTTTTTAGATAAGAAAAATTAACACCATTTTTGGATGGACACTTGGATTGAAATCAATGGGAAGTCAATACCTTTTTGAATGCCTGCTTAGGTGCTTCTGAAAATCCCATTCAGCACCTACCTGAATTTTTAGGTGCCTATATACCTTTAAAAATCTGGCCTCAGGCCTTTGAAGTTTCTAGAACTAGTAGACCTCATCCTCTCCTACTGGGTTTTTATTCATAGGCTGGAAGAGGCAAACAAACTTTCCTGCTCATTTCAAATTTCTATACACTTTGAATGCGCTAGTCCAAATCAAGAAAATATTCTGCTAGCTAAATCTGAAACCAAAAAGTAATTAAGGCAAAAGCTTCCCCGCACAAAAAAATTAAGTACTTACAGTTGGAAAAATGTAAATACCAGCATTCGCACCAGTATGAAGACTTAAGAGATGCTTAATGCAGTACCTGATATTGTGATATTTATAACGCTTGAGTTATCCTCAGAAATTAAAGAAGTTCCCCCAATTCTGTATATAATTAAAAGAGCAGCATCCTTTATCTCATTAAAAGTTGATGAGAGCGCATCAATGCAGCATATTTTCATTTAAATGATTTTTTAAATTATAGAAGTTTAGGCCTTAATGTAGGTTGTCAATTTCAAATTTAATTTTAAACAAGTCTATTTTTAAATGGGAAAATGTATTTAAATAAAATAATCCATTTTTTACATTTCTTTTTTTTAAAATCATTCATTTTTGTCCATCCTGATTTTATAGTACATGTGACTTCAATATAATATAATATAAGAGCTTTCTATGTACTGAATGGGACAATAAACATGACCACTACTAGCATATCTTCTTGCTCAAAAAGCTATCTGAAGAAATTAGCAAATTGAGCTTTTCAAGGTTTCTGGAACACTGGTAGAAGTGTTCTTGAATATTTTAATTGATGTATTTGCAAATATTACAAAAAACACTAACCATTGGAGGAATGAAGTAAGCTAAGTAAAGTATCCAGTAAGTATCTGATGATGGTGCGTAACTGCTCTGTGGAGGACATCTGAATCAGCTCTTTTGGGTCAGGTTGTTCTTTTAGTGTCTTCCTGCTTGCACCTAAAGCTACTTTGAGCCTCTGTACAGCATGATGAGCCAAATTGAGTTGAAGCTGTAGCTGAATGCAGTCCTGGTAAGCAGAAAACACTCTACTGTCCTCCTCTACTGCCTTATCTGGTTTTCGCAAAAAATACTGGGCATTGTTAGCACTGTTGAGTGGAGGCAGGTCAATATTTTGCAAAAGGATTTCCAGTCTATGGCATGCCAAGTTGTACCTACAGGGGGAAAATTCCAGCATACCTTTCAACTGAAATTCATATATAGCAACACACATTTAAGATTTAAATTGCTAAAACTCAATATTTGTTACTTTATATACACTATTAAATAAATACTGAAATTGGAGGGAAAGAGGACTTATTTACTTTTTTTAAAACCAACACCACAGAGCTTATATTGTAACATCTGTACTACATTACAAGGCCAAGTTACACTGTGATATTTTTAAAGAAGTCCTGGAAAGTGGCAATACAAAATTACTGACATGGTCTTTCCAGTGTTTATTTAAAACAAGTGTAACTGAGTATTTGTGTACACATTTCTTCCCACCTGCACTGTATGTCTTCTTGCAATGCAATCATCATGGTTAAGTGCTGATCAATTTCTGGCTGGTTTGCAGCTTCACCTTCTCCTCTTAGAGGATCATGCATTAACTTCAGTTCACTTTCCAATGGCAAGATATAGGTATGACCATAGTAAAACCCTAATGGGATTTTGGCTCTAGCATTTGTACTACCATATCGACCAATTACGGTGATCTGTAACGAAAGGTAATGTAACCTGTATTGTTGCATAAAGAAAAGTTAACACAAATCACACTTCCATTTGAAAGAGTTTAAAAGAATAAGAAATTCAAAGAATCAATATTTGTGGGAAAGTATTTTCATTTTTAGCTTTTTTTTTTTTTACCTTCATGAACCTGCAAACAGGTGGTGGTATTAAGTCATGCAGAATGAGTGAATGTGTGCTAATATCAGTAGCTACTACCAATCGTCTTCCATCCACCTCTTCTCCTAAAGTCCAAATGTCAATTGACAAGGAAGCCAAGTCTCCACAGGTGGGAATCAATACATCTGTCAACAGCACAGGTCTGCCAAAATCTAAGGTCACAAATCTTCTTGCTCCTATGAAAAAAGTTAGATGGGCTGAAAGCACCAGTACCATTCCAATTAACCAAAATACAAAGTCCAGAAATGTGGTTTGGTATATAGATTTAGTATAGTTCAGAAAGGCTATATTTGTGAAAATTTGCAGTTTTACTAAACATCTAAGTAGCTCGTTAAACTTGCAATCTGACTGAAGATGTTCTGAATCACAGACATGACTTCATTTGCAAATAATAGTAAAGAGTCCAAAATATTTGACTTAGATACATTGTACTGGTAATCAATGTATGCATCAAAGTGTACACACCCGTATGTACACATACACACAAAACTTAAATGCATAAAGGTATAAGAATTGGTGGTATACTTATACAAGGTTTCTAAAAGATTTAGAATAGTTATGAAGTGCTGGAAAACCTATTTGTTGCCCCTTCTTCACATGCTACATGGGCAAAACAGTTGCCTGCTTTCTCCTTAATTTCACCATTTGTATTGCTAGAGTTTCAAAATTTCTTCTTGCTCTATAATAGGAAGCTATAGAGAGTAAATAAATAGCTAATATATAGATAGATATTTGTGCCCTTTGGCAAGAGTATTTCATTAAAGTACCTGTGTAGAGATCCCAATATACCTTCCTTTGCAGTATTTTTTCCATCAAGTGTCCTTGTACATTCAGCTTTCTTGGCATACGATGGTAACAAAGTTATACACATTTATTTACAAAGACAAATAGGACTGCAGCTAGACTACTAACCAAAGTGTTCTAGGAAATATTCAACCTCTATCAGAAAATCACATTACACAAAACCAAGATGTTAAGAAAGAGTTCTGGTTTTACCTGAGTGCATTCGTTCTATAATAATGGACTGATGAGGCGGGGGCTGAAGAAAATGTGAAGCATGAGATATTGCAAGAGCAAGGCCAGATCCAAGTGGATTCTGAGAAGGAGGAGGAGAAGGAAACACTAGTAAAATTGAAGAGGTCATTAAAATGTATACTATTTCTATGTATATGAAGGTCTTTTTCATATAAGTCTGTAAGAATTAAAAAAAAAATTCAGTCCCTTCTATTTACAGGTCTGATATTCTTGACTTCACTTACACTATATTTTGCACGAGTATGCACCATGAGGAAATACTAATACTAATCAATGGATTTAAACCCACTGAATCGTTGTTCAAAGGATCAATATTACAGCTACATGGTTATGTTACCTTCTATATAAGGAATCTATTTTCTTTTAATAGAATTTGGGACATTATCTATCTTAGAAACAATCATAGAAGATTAGGGTTGGAAGGGACCTCAGAAGGTCATCTAGTCCAACCTCCTGCTCAAAGCAGGACCAATCCCCAGACAGATTTTTACCCCAGTTCCCTAAATGGCCCCCTCAGGGATTGAACTCACAACCCTGGGTTTAGCAGGCCAATGCTCAAACCACTGAGCTATCCCTTCCTGCTTCCCTCCCCCCATAAAAAATCTTGCCTTTCTATAATAGGCCATGAAAAGGAAATTCTTTTATCTAGTAGTGAAATCTCAACCAAAGTCAATAAACAGAATTGTTACTAATCAGTCAAGTAAAAAGTAAAACAGATTGTTAAGTCCTGATTGTTAAGAATATATCTAAGTGTTTCATTTCCATTAGAAAATTAATTACCGTTCTAGACTTGTTTGCATTTTTGTTATGTGCAGCAAGATTAACTGTTGGAGGATCAATGACTGAGCCAGGGAAAAGCTGAGCAAGCTCTGCATTGATAACAGCAGAAACTGCCTCATTTGGTGGAGTCAAAGGTGGAGTCATAAACAGAGGTGTTGTTTTTGGAGTGGGTGGAATGACATCTGAAGGATGAATGAAGAACCCTGGTGCTGCTACTGGGTTGGAAGGCACAGAGTTGTGAACAGGACCAACTGCTGATGCTGCTGCAGCTGCTGCCGCTGTTGTCTGATGTAGTTTTGCTTCCAGCTTAGCTTTCTGTAAGAAAAATAAAAGCAGAGTATGTAGAGTAGACCAACACTGCCTATAAACGTATTAGTAATATGCACCATGGACAGAGTATAAAACCTCAACTTTCATTTAAACTGTGTAAAAATGCATGTCATCCAACTACCACCATTATGGTTCTATTAATTACCTAACACTAGCTGGAAAAATGGAACACTATTTAATCTGACAATGTTTACTTTGTATGCAGTATTGTCATAGCTGTATCAGTCCCAATTAGAGAGACATGGCAGGTGATGCAATCTCTTTTATTGGACGAGCTACTGTTGTGTTCTCTCACCAACATTCACTTTCAAATTTGTGTAATTATGCAAAAAATAAAATGGAGATGTATAATGCAACAAGAACTAGGATTTCATTAAGGAAAAAGTAAAATTGCATACAAATCACCACTTTACCATATAGGATTTTTATTCTGTGTAACCTGGTATCATCATTAATGGCAACTTCTCTTTCTTTTAATTCCAGTGTGATTCCTTGACTATCTTGCTCTTCTGCTTGTTAATCAAAATTATATTCTTTATGAAAGTGAATGACACTGATCAAATTTCCCACCCTCAAAATCTCACATGTACAAAAATAGAATTTGAAAGGAGAAAAAAAAAGTTTTTTAAAATCGTATGGTAAACAATTTCATTGTTTTGTTTAATGAACGTGATCCTCAGCCCAGAGCTGTTCCCTCCTCACAGAATATACTATGAAAATGGAGAAAAGAAAAAAGAAAAAAAAAGGGGGGGATAGCTCTGTAACTACTTCTCAGCTTTTGAAGTTTAGAGACAGCATGAAAAAATAGCCAAATAGCCTCCAACCTGTTGCTGAAGCTTCAAAAGCTGCTGCTGTTTCTCTTGCAGCACCTGGAGCTGTTGCTCGGCTGAGGCCATTGCATGAGAGAGAGACTGCAAAGCTACCTGGGCTGCTGAACTCAGTGCTGTCGAGGCTTCCCCAACCGTCCCAGATGAGAGGCCACCAACCGCTGGGGTAACCCCAAAGGTACTCACTGGCATGGAACAAAAAGAAAAAAAAAAACACATGTATGTAGAAAAGAAGCACAAAAAGCACTTCTACATGGCATACTTAATTCCTTTATAAGTTAACAATAAAAGAGCAGGCTAAAAGCAAGCTAGAGAGAAAGTATCAAGTTGTAATTTTCTCACATAGCAAACTGGACAAAGTAATATTTTCTTGTGCGTTACAAAAGTTGTAGTTTATTTACTCTGGGTACGTCCATACTACCTGCCCGGGTCGGCAGGTAGCGATCAACTTCTCGGAGTTCGATATATCGCATCTCATCTAGACGCGATATATCGAACTCCGAACGCGCTCCCGTCGACTCCGGAACTCCACCACCGTGAATGGCAGTGGCGGAGTCGACGGGGGAGCCGCGGACTTCCATCCTGTGCCGTGAGGACGGGTAAGTACTTCGAACTAAGGTACTTCGAGTTCAGCTACGCTATTCGCGTAGCTGAACTTGCGTACCTTAGTTCGAACCCCCCACCCACCCCAGTGTAGACCAGGCCTATGTCTAAATGTACATTCAACATACACCTAAATAAAAGTGTTACTCAATGACTGGTTACTGTAACCAATTTCTTTTGCCATGTGGGGCTGTAATGCAAACACACGCTAATGTGCTATACACAGTAGTTAACAAATTCGATCTTCTAAATTTAAATTTGGTTTCCTTAAATTGTTTGTCAAATCTCTAAGAAAGTGTATGTTGCCATTTAACAACTTAAAATTTTAAGGTTTATGCAACTTCTAAAATTGTTTGAAAAAAGTGTTGGATAAATGGCATTCAAATATATAGAATACATTGATTTGTGTGTTTTAACTAAGTAGAAATAATAAAAGGTTGTATATACCAGTAAACGTACTTGCATCGTCCCTTTCTATCCTAGTCCCATCACTAGTTGAAACACAGGTAAAGTGCAGAGGCTCAACTTCCAGGAGTCCAGTAAGGGAAGTAAAACTACCCTCAGCTGCTGCACCACCACTAATCTTCCCATTCCCTGTAAGAAAAAAATATTTTGTTCATCATTTAAATGTTCTTTTGATAGTGGTCATTAGATTTTTCAAGTATGGACTGTGTCTGCAGTTAAATAGAATCTGTGCATATTCTCACCCAACATTTCAGGAGGAAACAATTTAATCAAGCAACTGTAACATATACATTAATTTTTATAGAAATCTATCTTTAGGTATATTTGAACGTTCTAATTGTAGCTCAAAGTGCTATCTGGTCAGAGGATAGGAACAAACAGCAGAAATAAGCTAAGAATGAAGGCTGCACTCTGTGGAAGGATTGGCAAAATTTTGACTTGCAAAAAAGTACATTCATCAACCCTAAGTAACCTTTATTGATAAGATACACCCACACTCATGGATGTGTTTGGGAGCAAGTTCAAAGATTTTTCTAGACCATCAAAGCTCAGTATTAGAATCCTTTATGTTGGCCAGGAAACCTAAAGAGAGTACTTCCAAACTTGACACTATAACCAGCAACATTTAACTCTCATGTCTTCCATCAGATTATCTTCCAGCATTTCAAAACATTAAGCCACAAGCCTAACTACTGTGATTTAAAAGCTCTAAGATACAGAGGAAAGAACAAGTCTGAGAAGAGGCAAGAATACATTTAAAAAGTATAATGTATTAGATTCAGAAGTTAATCAGCAGCTAACATCTCATTAAATTTGTAGTATCTGGAGTGAAGAAAAACCAGATGGCAGGTTATTTTCAAAACTTGCAAAGCTATCTCCCGGACAGAGAAATCTATGTCTACACTACCGCAGGATCAATGCTCTGGTGACTGATGCACCCAGGGTCGATTTGGTGGGTCTAATGAAGACCCAGTAAATCAATGGCAGAGCGCTCTCCCGTTGAACCTGGTACTCCACTGGGAATGAGAGGCGTAAGGTAAGTCAACAGGAGAGAGTGTCTCCAGTCAACCTAGCGCGGTGTAGACACCGCAGTAAGTTGACCTAAGCTACATCGACTCCAGCTACATTTTTCACATAGCTGGAGGCAGCTCTAAAAGCTTGAGACACCAAGATGGATTTCCTCTGGATTAGTGAATGCACTTTTAATGACAACAGGCTGTAGTGGGAACAATTCATTGCTAAAAGTGTAGGAGGCAAAAAAAAAAAACCACCACACACACACACACACACGCAGTTTTTAGATGAAAGGGGAAAAAAAAAGAAAACTGAGGGTTTAGTGGGAAGGAAATACCAACCCCAAATGTATGGGTGAAACAAACAAATTAAAAAATTAATGCCTGAGCAACAGAGAGGGTTTTCATAATGACACACAAATTAATCAGTGACATGTAATGCCCGGGCTCCACATTTGAAAAAGCATCAAAACAAGTGACTACCTAAAAAGCATAGGAGTCATGAACATCTAAGTCCCCAGATTCTATGCATGAAAGCAATTATCTTTAAAAAGTCATGCAAACAAGTTGAGGCAAGTCACTTTCAGAGACAGATATGTGCTCTTCAGTTCTCAGACGATGAAGTTTTACACTTTCACAAATCGAATCAAAGGTTAAAATACAGAGTCACTTAAAGTCTACAATATTAAATGCTTAGTGAACCAATAAAGGGAGGGGGGAGATATTCTTAAGAGTTACTATTTTAAAAAGTTTCAGATCAAGTATAGTTTTTTAAAGTGTGCATACCTGAAAGAACATCAGATAAATCAATTTCATCTGATTGTACACCAATGCTGCTGTTGTATACATTCTTACAGGAAGAGCCACTCATTTCCAAATCAAAGAGAACTGGATCAAAAGGTGAACTATATAATCCATATCTGCAAACAGAATAAAAGACAGTTGAACATTTCTTCTTCAGACACAAAGCTGTAACTATAAATTATTTGAGAACGCATAGAGACTCACAAAGAGACAAAAAGCCAAGTAGTTCATTTAGGATCTTGGTTGTATTATTTCAGTGAACTAAAACTCACATGCCTTTCATTTACTGAATGGATCTTTGAGGTTATTAATTAATCATATTTCACTAAAATCCTCTAAATTGGCACACACTGGTGGACAGCCTACTATCTTGACTAAGCAACTGTCATTAGAACAGTCTAAGACTTAATACAATATTGTCTTGAAAATATTCTCAAACGTAAGAAAGCCATAGACCCTTAAGAATTACAATTCATATGCCCAATAGCCACCCAGCAGCATAGCAGTATACAAACACTCACACATTAGATTACTGCTTTAACTCAGCCAGCTGGTAAAGATATACCACTTCTCTCCCAAAACCCAAAGCCATTCAGTCTTCCACAAAGATGGTGTTTTCAGCATGCCCTGCATCTCTCTGGCAAAGACAGCTAGTTGGAAATGTTCTGATTGAGCATGTTTTCCATCAGAAAAATAGCATTGAAAACTAAACATTGTGCAAAAACACACTGATTTTAACTAATCTTCCAATAGTACCTAGGTGAGGTTTCAAAACTTGCCTGCCAGCTCGTCTGCTTCGCTCCTCAGCAGCCCACTTATAGGTTTACGTTTGCACCTGAATCCCAGAGTCCACAATTTTGGGACAGTGCTGCCATACAGACTGCAAAGGAGCTGAGGACCCTCAGGCTTTCCAACTCTTGAGGCCCACTACCCTAAGAGTTGGGCAAACTCAGGCAATCAGTTGGCCTGGGAGTCTGGAAGTCCTGGGATAGGCTTCCAGGGTCCACAGCTGTGGGACACCCCATCACAGGGATTGCCTCAGGTCTAGGGACCCTCAAGACTTCCAGCCTCCACAGACTGGAAGCACCAGCATCCCTGATTCCAAGGCAGTCAGCACAGCATCTCTGCCATGCCAGAAACTCTGGCAACCGTTGACTGAAATTGACATGTATCAGAGGGGTAGCCGTGTTAGTCTGGATCTGTAAAAGCAGCAAAGAGTCTTGTGGCACCTTATACACTAACAGACGTTTGGGAGCATGAGCTTTCGTGGGTGAATACCAGGGCCGCCCAGAGGATTCCGGGGGCCCGGGGTCTTCGGCGGCGGGGGGCCAGGGCCGCCCAGAGGGGGGGACAAAAGGGGCAATTTGCCCCGGGCTCCGCAGGGGCCCCCAAGAGAACAGCAGAGGCTCCCGCCTCCGCCCCTCTCCTGGAGCCTCAGTGCTTGATGTCTCCGGCGGAGCCCCTGAGCCCCGCCCTGCTCAGAGCTGCGTGGTGAGGGGGTGGGGCTGGGAGCTCCGCTCCCTCCGCTCGGCGGGGAGCTCCCAGCCCCGCCCCCTCACCATGCGACTCGGAGCGGGACGGAGCTCAGGCCCCGCCGGGGACACGCTGCCGCTGTTCCGGCGAGGTGCTGAGACTCCGGGCGAGGAGGGAGCCGGGGGTAAGAGGCCGGGGCCGGGGGGGAAGCGGGACCCGCCGCCGAAGTGCGGCGGGGGGGGTCCCCGCCGCGGGTCTTCGGGGCACTTCGGCGGCGGGTCCCGGAACGGAAGGGGCCCCCCGCCGCCGAAGACCGGGCTGCGCTTCGGCGGCGGGTCCCGCTCCCCCCCCCGGTCCCGGCCCCAGCCTCTTACTCCCGGCTCCCTCCTCGCCCAGAGTCTCAGCGCCTCGCCGGAACAGCGGCAGCGTGTCCCCGGCGGGGCCTGAGCTCCGTCCCGCTCAGAGCCGCGTGGTGAGGGGGCGGGGCTGGGAGCTCCCCGCCGAGCGGAGCTCCCAGCCCCGCCCCCTCACCACGCGGCTCTGAGCAGGGCGGGGCTCAGGGGCTCCGCCGGAGAAATCAAGCGCTGAGGCTCCAGGAGAGGGGCGGAGGCGGGAGCCTCTGCTGTTCTCTTGGGGGCCCCTGCGGAGCCCGGGGCAAATTGCCCCCTTTGCCCCCCCCTCTGGGCGGCCCTGCTGAATACCCACTTCGTCGGATTAATAGGTAAAGCCACACTGGGAATGCCAAGGAGCAGAGTTATCAGCTCATAATGAAGGCTGTGATATCTGTAGACGTGATGAGAAAGATGCTGCTTCTGGTGTTCCTTAGCTCATCTCAACTGCAGAGGTATTGGAAAGGAAGAGAGATAGTCTCAGGTAAGATGGTCCCTGGACATGTAAGGTGTTCTCGGTTAAAACCAATACCTTTAAACACTGATTGGAAACTAACAGGCAGCATGCACAGATCACAGAGCATCACTAGTATGGTGTTAAAAAGCTGTGTAATGACTTGTTAGTCAAATATATATACACTCACTAATGTTAAAGAAATGAATATTATAGTTAAGAAAACATGAAGGAATTTTTTCTTTTGTATGTGTCTCTGCGGCATTTCAGAATGTAGCTGAAACAGCTTCAGAGTTGTGCAAACCATGAAACATGGTTTGTGTGGTTTATTTGCAAAAAAAACCAACCCTTGGTCTGAGTAAAGAGCAGGGTAAAGCAGAGCATCATGAAAGACTTTTTAACAACTTCAGGTGCCCCCCAGTCCCTCCTAAGAAAAGAAGCTAACCAGTAAAAACCCAAAGCCACAAAAACAGAGTCATAAAATAAAAACAACTAGATTAAGCCAGAGATGATGATAGCAGAGAATAGATGACATAAGTAAGTCATCTATGATAAAAGTAAGTTTTAGTGGGATAAGCAAAAACATATTAGTTTAGGTTAATTGCTGAGGTTTATGCATGAGAATGTTTTAGTTTGGGGGGGGAGGATTAGAATAGATAGGTACACAGATGAGGTTACTGGATAAGCTCAGTCTGTGCAAAGTTATGGAATAAGAGAAAAAAGATAGGTGATATACAAGAAAGTGGAGAAGACAGAGGGGAAGAACACAGCAGCGATCAGAGATTTTACAAGAGTTGCCCTGTCCCAGGAGAGGTAACTTAATCAATTATCTTTCTTGTCTTAGCTGTTTTTCGTGTATATGTAATTCATTGGTGATAATAGCGTTGTCTTAAAACATGCAAAATGCAGGCTAAAAGACATTGTTTAAACCTACATTGAAGTGGATCTTGTTTTTCACCCAACAACAAGTTCTCTTCATGAAGCTCTGCCTGACATGCAGTCAGTCAGGTTCTTCTCTAACTTTAATCTCCAGATGCAGCCCCAAGGATCATACATTACAGTAGTTTGATGTTGAGGTGACAAGAAAAGAAAACTGATGTTTCAGTGTCCCCTCCCAGCTCTTGTTAAACCACAGTAATAGAATGTTTGTAAGCACTGATTAAGAACATAGCCTGCTTTTAAGGAACAGCTCAACTACCAGATCGAATGAGAGTCTGGAACCTTAAAGTGACAGTGTTAATCTAAAGAAGTCATTGTATTAATATTTTACCTCCTTTTGTTACAAGTTAATATTTAATATTGAAAGAAAAATATTTTTGATTTTCCAATTTACTTTCTTTGACAAAATACTGTCTAGAGAGACAAGTGGGTGAGGTAACATATTTTATTGGTAAAGGAGACAAGCTTTTGAAGATCACAGAGCTCTTCTTTAGCTCTGTGTAGCTTGAAAGCTAGTCTCTCACCAATAGAAGTTGGGCCACACCTTGTGTTTCTAATATGCTGGGACTGACAGCTACAACTACACTGCACACAAAATACTGTCCAGTCAATTTCATTCAGTGCGGGGGAAAATGTTGGTGGGAACACAGATGTAGGTATAATGCCTGAAACTAATTCAGTCTTAACTGACCAGATTTCAAAGTTATATCCCTTTAAGTGCCAGCCTGCGGGATTTATAGATTTCCATCTAGAGACTCAGGATCCTCTCTAATTCCTCCTCTATTCAGACCCTTCACGTTTTTAATAAGTTTGACTAACATAGTGGCAAAACAAACAACAATTGTTACAATCTGCAAGTACCACCTGCAACAGTACAGTGCTCCATAGCACCGGAATGGGGTACAGGAAAGTGCAACCTACAGAATTGTCAACACCAGTTTGCTTGATATCCCTCCCACGCTCTCCAGAAGTTGACCAGATTGGTCTGTTTAGTGAAAGAGATCTATCACCACCACAGCCTGGAATAGTATTGCTATTTAATTTATACAAAGACGCATTTTTACAGGGAGTTAGTCCAGGTTTTTAGACCTGGAATTTGTCCTTTGGTACCAGCATTTTAAAAATATGGTGGACTCAGCAATAAACTGCAAGAATTTGCAGGGTCCTGTGGCACTCCCCAATTTACAGCAGTATATTAAGGCCGGAAGTATTACATTTTTTATCAGTAAATGTCAGTAAACACTGATTTCACCATACACACATACAGATGAAAAAATATTTCCATCAATAATTTAAATTTACAGATCAGAAAGGGGGGGAAAAATGATGCTTGGGAACTTAGAGTTTAAAGGGATTTACTCTGCATATTTGGACAAGCAATACTGACAATTTGCATGAACAATTATAAAGTTTTAACTTTTTGAATCTGAATGGCTAATTGTTGACTGATCCCACTCCAATTTGCCCCAACTGTAAAAATGTCAATAGGTAAAAATCTTTAAAAATGCTCAAAAATAAATAAATTGATATCTGTTGAAATTAGAAAAAGTAAAAGTCGAATTCTGTCAAGCCAAAGCATTGGATTCCTTTCACATACTCAAAAGAGGAAATCCTTTGGTCTGTTTTGAGTTTGAGAATTGTTGGTGAACAGATGCATTGCATAAAATATAACAACATATATTTGTATTTGAACACTTTAAAACAGAGACAATTAATAATTCCCTTCTTGTCTCTGCGCGAGTTAAATAACATTTCACAGAGCTGTGTTAATCAATGCTTGCTCATGTAACAAAATATTGCAAAATGAATCTGTTGAACAGCCATGTTCATTTCAACTTGTTAAAAAAAAACATACAAAAATTAAGATCAGAAGAAAAAGAGCCAGATTATACTTGTACCAGTACTACAAACTATGGAAAGAAACAAATTAAAAAAAAAAAAAAAGTTACTTGACAATGTCTAAGAAGATCATACAAAATGATAAACATTTTTAAAAAATTTGAGTAAACAGCAGGCTTACAAGAAAACTACATATTTTCCTCTCAATACCTTGTCTGAAGTAAAGCTTCCATGGGTGTTAGTCGGTCCTGCAACTGTCTGGACACAGCAGTTAGCAAGGATGCACAAGCTGTACTGCATCCTGCCAAATCTTCATCCTTCACATAATTCAGCAATACAAAATACCAGTACACAGATCCTAAAGGAGGGAACAGGAATTTCAATTCAACAGAAATATGGCTAACGTTGCATTCAAAAAAAGCTCAGAATAAATTAACAAAAATGGCAAATTTAAGTATCAAATATTGATAATGAAATGTAAAAACAGTCACTTCCTAAAAGGTTTTAGCATTTCGTATCATTCAAGTATTTTAACCTCCATCTGAATTTTACATTTTAACATCAGCTCAACTTTAGAACTCAAGAAAAGGAAGTTCCTCAGGAAAATGTCTGTATTAAAGTAGTTCAGTTAAAATAGTAGAGAGTCAAATTTATTAATTAACAAATTAATTTATATTAACATTAATTTATAGTGCAAGTGTGTAACTATTTGTTAAACAATGCCTTTAGAAACATTCCCATACTAAAAAATGTTAACTTTAAAATTAAGATTGCTACAGCAAGTAACATTAGTATATACAAAATACCAGTATTGCCTTAGTTAGAAACAATAACCATTAAAAATAAATAGTAAATTAAATTTACATTAATGTTTCATTCATTCACAGACGTAGAAAATTAACATTTGATGTAACTGACTCTTTTCTCTTTTTTGTATAACAGTTGCTCAGTTTTTCTAATTATGGCATACTATACAATTTATATATCGTCTCATATGTTGCATATATATCGTATATATACCATACTAATACATATATCGTTATTAATTGTATAGTATGCCATAAATTAGAAAAACTATATATTCAGGATATCAGGAGAGAGAAACATACAACCATGTTTTATTTACGTAGCAGCACTAAATATCAAATGCTGTCTCTTTCTAATGCATATATGATTTATGCTCGTGTTCTGCAACTAGAAGGTGTGTATGATTCATCCTTAAGAGTACTGTTTAAACTGTAGAGAGCAAGTCAGCTACAGTTATTAAAGATAATGCTGTTTCAGCACACAAAGTATTAGGTATATTTGGGGGAGGGAGGGGTGTTTGTTTCGGTTTTTTACTTTAAGAACTATGTTTCTTGACAACTCTAACTTGGTCAAGAAGGTTAAGTTATTGGAAAAATCAAATGCTAGATTTTGTTTTTTGGAAGAATGTTTCATGAAAATTTATGTACATTACATTAACCTAATTCCATGCATTCCAATGCATTTTTCCTAAATTAGCAATCCTGATACTTATATTTTCGAATGTCTGTTACCTCAGCAACTAGAAAAGTTACTCATGTCATACAGCTTGGCAACCATATGAAAAAAGCAAAGGAAAATCTAATTAGTTAACATATGATGAAGACTAACATTTTTATCTT
The DNA here is from genome assembly GCF_020497125.1 of Mauremys mutica. Classification (NCBI taxonomy): domain Eukaryota; kingdom Metazoa; phylum Chordata; order Testudines; family Geoemydidae; genus Mauremys; species Mauremys mutica. The sequence continues at coordinate 145,829,025 of NC_059074.1, read as the reverse complement.
ATACACTTGGATAGAAGTAACCTTTAAGGCTTTATTTTGTTACAAATAGTTACAGTTACTGCACTAATTCTATTTTGCCACTTAAGATATATGGCTAAAAAGCAAAAATTCTAAACACATGCTTTATTTGCTAGTTATGTAATTTTAACCAAATTATTTAGAGTTAGATAGACAGGAGCAGCTAACAGGGGAGTTTTGTGAGTGACTTCTCCAGGTGAAGGAGGAGGTTACATGACCCTTGGGGTAAATTTGTTGTCTGTTGAGTGCATGTTTGTGTTTGTTGTGCTGTGCTGTGCTTGCTGCTGGACTGAAAAATACCATGTGGTCTGTTTGTTTGGGGGACCGTGTGCAGACCATATGGGTGCTGAGCCTAGCAGCCTGCTAGGCAAGGCTGAGAGCTTCTTAACGAGGCTTTGATCCCTAAGCCCTTTAGCACCCATCAACCCTTAACTAGTGGTAACACTAGGCATTCTGCTTTAGAAAACATAACAGTCTCTAAACAAATTTAAATAGAAGAGGCACACTTCTGAAATGGAATAGTAATAGATGGGTATTTCACAGGATTGGCAAAAAGCAATTCATACTAATCAAATAGAACTTGTTCTTCTATCAAACAGGAGTGAGGGAAAACAGATCTAATATAGGTATGCAATATGCCTATGACAGCAAAAATATTTTATACATACCACCAGTTGCAGCAGCAGGTAGAAAAGATATATTGTCAAGCAAAGCCTTCAGAAGAACAGATCCAAACCCCTGCTGACTTGGGTCACATTTGCCATTACTAGCAAAAAAACAAATGCTCTATGAGAGTTCATATTTCATTCTTTTTGTAGTCCCTAAGCATTATGATACCATTGCATAAGATGTTCTAAGGAGTTTGTTATAAACATTTTTCCACCAGGGGAAAATAAAATTAGTTGAGAGAGGCTCTCACTTCCCTTGTAAACATATTTAAGCATAAGCAGCAAAGAATCCTGTGGCACCTTATAGACTAACAGACATTTTGCAGCATGAGCTTTCATGGGTGAATGCCCACTTCGTCGGATGCCAACCGACGAAGTGGGCATTCACCCACGAAAGCTCATGCTGCAAAACGTCTGTTAGTCTATAAGGTGCCACAGGATTCTTTGCTTCTTTTACAGAACCAGACTAACACGTCTACCTCTCTGATATTTAAGCATATGTATTCCCAGGTGAATGGCTAGTACAGGGGTAGGCAACCTATGGCACACATGCCAAAGACGGCATGCGGGCTGATTTTCAGGGGCACTCAGTGCCCCCAGGTCCTGGCCACCTGTCATTTTAATTTAATTTTAAATGAAGCTTCTTAAACAAACATTTTTAAAAAAACTCTCTTTACTTTATATACAATAGTTTAGTTATATATTATAGTCTTATAGAAAGAGACCTCCTAAAAAAGTTAATGTATTACTGGCATGCGAAACCTTAAATTAGAGTGAATAAATGAAGACTCGGCATACCACTTCTGAAAGATTGCAGACCCCTGGGCTAGTATATTAACTTTTCTAACTCCCACCATATCAAATTATTTTGCACATTTAACTACAAGGAACAACAAAAACAAGTAAACTCTAAATAGAATTAGCCTCAGAACATGTATTACACAAACTTAAAATAAATCACCAACCTTATGCATAGTGCTAGAAATCGTGCACATTTGTGGGCTATGCTCCTCCCTGCTTCAAAGAAGCACACACGTATTATATCAGAAAGACATTTACGTGTTTTAAAAAGTAGGCTCTCATTCCCGTCCTTGGAGCTGGGGGGAGGGGAAAAAAGAAAAGAAAAGAAGTACTTTGAAGAATTATATAAGCTTTTATATTTAGGAAATTTGATATTGAAGAGTAACTACATGCATTTAATTGAAATCTCTCTTCTACCTGCCAGGTCCATTTGATTGCACTCCTGCCAGCCAACACAAGGTATCTAACACAAGGCTTTGAGCATGTTCTGTGGTCAGACCATCATTTGTCTTTTTGCAAAGTGTGTTAAGAAGTCTTTCATGGAACTCTGAAAACTGTAACATGGCACAGCGTTGAACTCTAAAGAAGAAGAGATTAGTAACGGAAAAAAAGTTGAACTGTTCAAGTAAAACGGATACTTAGTGCTAAGTTTTGTTTAAAAACTAGGCAACCTATAAGCTAAGAATGGGGAAAGATTTTTCCTCAAAAAGTGAAGTCTGATTCATTTCAATTATCTAGTTTACAGCAGTGCAACACAAACCCCTGCTAGTTACATTTGCATTTGAAGGCCAGAAAAATTTCTCACTACCAGAATATGTCTAGTCATACACATTTATGGCATTCTTTAAGTGAAAACAATACTTTGATATCCCATTACAGTTTACGCAGTATGAAGATTTAAGATCCATATATGACCATTTTAAATTTTTAAATATTTTCCTGTCAGTTAAATTTAGCAATACCAATGTTCAGATTATGATTTGTCATAAATATTGAAGTTAAAAATCTAAAAATTTAAATAAAACATGTTTACAGAGAGACTAACCTTTCCTTTGAAACAGAAGTTTTTTTAAATCTTCGAATAGTTACAGAGACCTCTTGAAGTAAGTCACACCCTCGCAGATTGTCTGATTTCCGTGAAGAATTGCTGGCTTCAATTTTATTGGACGACTTTTCCTGACAAGTCAGAAAAAAAAAAATCATTGGTTTCCAGAGTTACAGCACTCATGATTCCTTCATTTATGCATCTGGTTCAGATGAAAGTGCTGTGTAATTTAAATTCAGAAATATTTATTACTTGTTAATCGTACCGTATAGACAATGATTGTATTCTAGCTTTATTTTTAAGCTAAAAACTAAGCTAAAACAAGTTTCGTTTGTGTCCTAAAGATCCCCAGACTCAAGAGGAATAAGTTCCAAAAGTAAAAACCCCCACTTGAAAAAGCCCTGCTGGTGATCGTGGAATGTTTCAGCTTGGGAACCAAAAGAAGGAGATTTCTAGCTTATTTTAACTGCTTTGTTGGGGTAAAAATTGAGGGGTAATTTCAGGTAGTTTATTTACTGAGGGCCATCCATGTAATTGGCACTGTAAGATTGACAATGGTCCATCCCCCAACCAAAAAATCTAAGCTAGACAACAGTTCAGACAGATGGAATACTTCAAGAACAAAATATGAGAAGCTGGTCAGATCTCAGAGCAATTTTATTATATATTATAGATGGAGCTGATAGCCTTGCTATTATTAAATCAGCCTGAAACTTCCCATTGTGAGATACCACTGTTAACTGCTTATAACTGCTAAACTTTAACCGTTTGTGTTGAAGTTTTCCATGTTAGGAATGTGCTTCAGGGTGAGGTTTTTTTTTTTTTTTTGAAAAATTCAGCCAACACTGTTCAGCTGTTTCTTGAGAATGAAATGGGGGAAGAACATGTTGTTTTTCCCCATGCTTAATTCTAGCATCCTCTTCTTTGTCAAGCTCTAGTGCCCTCATGCTTTGGAGCAGGGGCTTGAAATTTGTCAAGAGATGGCCTTCTAATTCTTGCTGTCTCTCTGAAAATCCCCGCTTCAGCCAAGGGCTAATGCAGACTTTCCCTGCAACTGCAGCTCCGGACACCTGAACTGACAGCATGCAGATATGTCTCTCCTGTTCTCTCCATGGCCTGGCAGCATGGACAATGAAGCTACCTAATTTAAACACAGAGGGAACAAGAGCCTAACCTGCAAAGGGGTACAGGCAGAATAAGCTGGGACAAAAAGCCATGAGGAGAGGGAATGGACGCTGTCACAGGGAAAGGGGAGGAGGAGGAGGAAATTGGGACAGGACTGGGATTTGCAGTTAGGAGAGAGACTGGCTGGGTAAGGAGACAGGGAACCAGGGAGAATGACTTTGACCTGACAAAAACTAGGATAAGGAGCAGAGGTTTTGGGGTTTTTTTTGGTGGTGGTGGGGGGGATGATACTGGCCAAGGAGCACATGGGAACCAGGAATGTGGCCAGGGTGGAGGAGAGACCAACAAATCAGTTAAGGAATCACAGGGAGAGGAACTGGGACTATAATCGACAAGTAGACTGGGAAGAGAAACACGAGAACTAGAAATTGGGGCTGGCTAGGTAAGGAGCATGGGACTATGACAAGGCACCAGGGACAGGGAAGATAGGAACAAGCTAGAGGGTATGGAACAGAAAGGGGTGATGTTTGGAGGGGAACGGGCACAAGAGTCTGTGCCCACTACAGAACACTCCCCTCCAAAGCTTGGAATGGGCGCCAAGATTCCTGAAACTCACCAGACCTCTGCTGTCAGCAAATCTGTGAAACCCACTGGCAAAGTGTCCTACCCCTCTCTAGTGCTGATCTGAATGAAGGATGACAACCTATCAGTTACTCCATCAGTTCAAGAGGCAGAGAGGACTGTGTGGTGGATCTAAAGGTTCCTAGCCTGCTGATGACCCTTGTGAGTGTCAATATGGGTCAACATGAAGAAATATTTTTTCATTTTTTTTAATCTAGGGATTTAAGGTTGTTTTAATATAGGATTTTTGTTTAAGGTTGCAAAGTCAAGTTAGGAAAATATAGTATGTGATCCTGTAACTAAAGACTATCATAATGCAGGCACAAGGGCAGCTCAAAAAGGTTGTGCAGGCAACCTAAATTTTGGTGTTTCTTATATTTTTAGTGTTTGACTTTGTAGCTTTAACATTCTTTTAAAGTAGGATTTTTTTTATTATTATATATATATATATATATATATATATATATATATATATAAAAAATATTTAAGTGTTGGGGTATGTATTCTTTTAACCCCACTGGATTACAGGTAGGCTTCAGCAAAGAAGGATTTAAGGAGGAATACTGCTGGGTGCACTTAGATACAGAGAGAGTTCTAAGAACAATGGGAGGCCTAAAAGACTTGTGTGAGAGAATGGATCTTTTACTGTTTAATAGTTATCACCACACCTCTTGCTAGAAAAACAAGACCCTAAACTACAGTTCTGGCAGGTATAAAACTTATATAGTTAATCAAAACTTCACTAGGATTTGTTTTAAATCTCTTATGGTAACTGTATAAGAGACCTTTCATTTTCAAAATGGGGGTTTATACAACTGATTCTGAAGCTTTAATATACATAAAATATAGCTGCAACTATGTTACTTATTCAATACCTTGCCTGCTGCAACTTTGGCCAACAATGAAGCAAGGGAATTCCCTTTACTACTTTGAGGTTTTAGAGATGGTATCCTTACAACAGGCCGGATTCCACCATTACAGATTTCTTCTGTTCCTCTGTCATTCACTGCTTTAACATGGATTAAAAATGAACGGTACTTGCCCCCAGCCATACCTGGAAAAAACAAAAAGAGGAAAAAGCTTCTACATCGGTACTGTATCAAATTGAAGAGATTTTAATTCAATGGCTATAATTCACAACCACCTGAGTTAAGTAAGTATTTTTTCGTAATTCAGTATAAATTCTAGGCATTAAAGAACAGGCATTTAAACATGGATTTATATGGTATAAGTGGTCCATAATTAATGTGGTCTTATGGGGAATTAATCTGATAAATCCTAACCAAGATTGCTCAACTCAGAAGTATTGGGTATACTCTAGTAATGCACATTTTAGAGAGATAATGTAATAAATTAATTTACCTTTAACAAGCTTTGGACTTGTTAATGTCAACATTCCAGCATGTCCTGACAGATCCAGTCCAGTAGCCAGCCATACTGGACCACATAGTATGTCTTCTTTATGATCCTCTAAAAATGGACACAACCGTAGACCTTAAAAAAACACAACAACATGATTTAAGTAGCATGAATATGGACTCATCAATTAAGATTAGGTTACAAAATAAGGCATTTAATTTATGAAAATGAATAAATTTATATTCAACTTCAATTTAGACTGTAAGATAGGTGAGCTGACACCTATTTAAGAAATAACTAAGCTATGTTCTAGTCAAATTATGTACTTCTAATATTCAAAAAGTTCTCAAAAGAGTACAGTTTTCAGATATACTGTACATATAACAGCTGATGCTCTGGAAAGAACATCAAAATTCTGCACAAGTTTATGGCCTGTAGAATGGTGAACTGATAGAGTTGTCTGAGCTACAACTATCACAGGTCCTAGTTAACTATCAGCTATCACAGGCAGCTCCTCTGGCATGGCTGAACTGCTCCCAGCCCCGCCACCTGGGGTGGGCACCAGGATCAGCAGAAGCTGTCCCTGGGCATGCTAGTCTGGGAGCATGCAAGCCACTGAGCCTGGTGCTCTCCCCAGTGGGAGGGGCTGAGGTCGGTTGAGCCATGCCGGAGTCGTTGCCCATGCAGAATGCTGGCTCCTGCAAGCAGAACCCAGATGTGCGGCTGCTTTCACTGCTGCTATTCCTGGTAGATCCTTGCAGCTACTCGGATATTCACTTTATATCTGTGGATATCCACGGATATAAATTTGGTATCTGCGCAGGGCTCTAAAATACTAAAACTATGTGTGATGTTAGAGTCAGTCAACATCTCCATTGCAAATCCTCATTTTTCAGTTGTCATATTACAAATAAACTTTGGAAAAAAAGAATGGCAACAAAAGCTGATATTAGCAATGAAACAGAAGAGCTTCAGAGAAGAATGATGCAAGCAGTTGAGAGACTGTCGATTCTTAGGGGAAAAAACCACATACAGTTGAACCCTGTTATCTCGATGGCCTAGGGGTTTGCCAAAAACCGTCGAGATAACCGATGATCGAGATAAACAAAAACCAATATGGCGGCAATACATTAACATGTGCTTGAAATTTCTTTATGCACATGATGTGCGTTAATAAATGAGAATGTACATGCACATGTTTTTGGAGGTTTTTTTACACAGTTTTTTTGTTTACCAGTATACAATACAAACCACCGTCGATTCTCGATACAAACCTTTATTATATTCTCCAACATTGCAAACACAAAGATCGCTCACAAAATCACAAAATCACAAAAAACGTGCGGGGTGTAGTTCGTTTTTACAAAAAGCTAACCAGTGTCAAAATTAAATTTGCGAGTCATTTCACTCTGACACAGCTCTGAAAAGTATCGTACACGCGGTTACTGTGGTTTCTTTACAAAGCCTAAAATGCTTTGTTGCTTTTTGCCTTTAACAGTCTGCTTGAAAACAAATGCTTCAATATTATTTATGCTGTCTAAAACAGTTTCATCTCCTACAATTGGCAAGTTAACCGAGGTCGACATAAATGGGTTCCACTGTATTTGTATGCATTTGTATAGGACCTAGCACAATAGGGCACTTTGAACCTTATTGGGACGTTCAAGTGGGATCTCTGTATAAATAGTAATTGCAATTACTAAGCTTTTTACACAACATTACCACCATCTGAAGTGTAAAACTATTTTAAAAGAGGTAATCATAGAATAAGCATATGTAATCGGAGTTGTATTCTAATTGCTGCTTCATATAGAGTATAGAATATTTTATTTTTTACCAGTTGAGGCTGAAAATACCAGCATCAGCCACAAGCAAGGCCATAAAAAACCCTTGATGTTTATTGAAACAATCAGATCAGAGGTGATAAGAATATTGCAATGGTACTTTCCATTCTTGTGAAATTACAAAAGTGAAACTGTGATGTACTTTCAAACATTAATCAGTCCTTATTAATCCAATTAATGGTTATTTTAAATGCAGTCAGAGGTACATTTAAAGTATAAAGGACCAATTCATAACTAATTAAAAAAAAAGATCCTGTGTCACTTACCAACAATGTCCCAAAACTGATGCTTCAAAATCTTGACTGTAAAGTAGGGGCTTCCTCCCACTAACCCACCTTGCTGTCTGAGCTTATCTACTCTGTCTCAAGCAAAACAGCAACTGGTGCTGTTCCAGCTCACTAACTCAAGCTTCTAGAGGCTTGCAGGCAGTAGCATACTAGCACAGATGGGAATATCTCAGATGAGTTCTCAGAGGATCAAGAATTCTGTGTTGCCTAAAGCCACAGAAGACAATGTCTCAGGTTAAGAAGCATCCCTAGTTAGATTCACTCATATTGCCTACATTCTAATCTGCCCACCTCTGTGCATGCCTCCTCCCCACCACTGACACCCCCTTCTCCAAAACTTTTCCCTTATCTCAAACACATCTTGAAATAGAATCCTGGTTTTCTCTTTGAAAACCTGGTCACCACATGAAACAAAGAAAGAAGGAAAGTAAAACTTAGCTTGAAGGAGTAAGTGACAGAAGTTTGGGGATTTTTTGACACTTATTCAGTCCCAACACTTACTTTTAGGCACTAGTCACCCCTACATAGATCTAATTTGATATCCTTCCAGACACTTTCTCTCACAAGTTTTGGGGGGGGAAAGCTGCTGTAATGAGCTAGATGAGGAAAGGAGTGAGTGAGTTTGATAAGGCTGTAAAGTTAGTGTGACTAACTAGGAATTTTTAACTGGATATTTTAAGTTTTGAAGGCATTGATGCTAAAACTAAGGAAAATAAGATATGCAATGAAAAAAAGTCACTTTCCTTGAAAACTAGCTAACTCAAGCAACACTTAAAACCATGTTGCAGTGGAAGACATGACAGATCAGCTTGACAGCTGCTAAAATGATCTATAGCATCATTTCTAAATTAAAATAAAACCTTGATTTAACAATACCAAAATTCAAGTCCCCACCAGTTAATTTTTGCTTTCAACAGCAAAGTATAGTCTCCACTGAAAGGAGCAACTGCCAAATGTACTGAATAGGGTTGACCAGCATAAAGGATGTGCATTTTTTTTTTAATTTTAATTACTTGAAAATATTTACATAGAAATTCCAATGTGATCTCTGAAGATTTTTCATATAATAGTTTCCGTAAGGAAATAACCATATTAAACTCACATTGAGATTCTTCTACATCCATGTTCTGCATTTCTTCATTCAACTCAACCAGTGTTGGTTTTCCATTTCTTTCCATTTCAATACTATGAGCTGGAGATAAAGGAAAGGTGATCTGCCTATCTACTGCTGCTTCTGGAAAATAAAAAATATTAGCAAGATTTGGTAAACATTGTGTAGTGTTAATGAAAACCAGAAACATTAATTTCTATAGCAAATTTATGATTTAAAAGTTTTTGCTCAAAATTCACTGAAACCATCATCTCTTCTAAAAATCCTAAAGCTGCTGACAAACTCCCCTTAGTACTAAAATTAGAACAGAACACATAATTTATTAAATGAAGTTAGCCTTTGTCCTCAATTTGTTTGTGAGCAGTTTATCAGTCTGAGTTTTATTTTTGACAAATAATTTCTACCAATAATACATTGCTCTCAAGCAATTATTTATGTTTGATATTGAAAATCAGAGCTGCGTTTGTTTGTTTGACTGGACGTATAGGTATGTTTCTGTCCCCTGACTAAGTATAACTCTTAACAAATGGTTTCCATTGCAGATATTCCATTTCATAAGGTCAAATTTTTATTGCTGCAAATATTCTGAACCCTGAGCTTCTCACCAGTAAAACAACAAATTCATAGAACACTAACATAAAAGAGTAACAACTGAATCTAATATAATAATGTTTATTTAAATAAAAAATTGAAACATTGAGTTATTTGCCCAGCTCTAGTTAAACCCTATTTAGCACTCCAGTTTTACTATTTGTATAATGAATTTAAAAAAAAAACAAAACAAAAAACCCACAGAAGACAGCCCACAAGTAATAAGACCTAAACTTGCTGGGATAAATGAGGGTGAATTATAAGGCCAAAGAGTAGCTTCATTTTCAGCCAGACCAGCAAATAGTGGGGTATTTTCCCCATCTCTGGGAGAGGTCACCAAGAGTGCTTCAGTATTATATGACTAATACTTCATATCAAGTCTTAAAGATCAGAGGTCAAATACGGGAGCATTTGTTTCCCTCTGTCCTGTGTCCACAGGTAAGCTGCATGTTGAAATTCTTAGTCATATTGTACTTAGAGAATATACTTTCCGCACTGAGACACTGCTACTCTGGAATACTGTTCCCTTGGATACATAGCAGCTTTTCTGTGGTATTCTTTTCTTTATTTAAAAAGAACACTCAGCAGTACTCCTTTATTTAAAAGTATGGCATAAGGAGTGGGAGTTCTCCGAGAATGGCTCTGAATTTGTTTTTTCTTTTCTCTTAAATTCACAGTCATGCAACCTTTATTTCAATGGAATTCTAGTTGCTAGATTTTTTTTTTTCCTCATAAGGCACTCAGCTGCCCTATAATCATGGACACCTGCAAACTGAATTTCTAATTATGACCTGGAAGAATTACCTCTTTTTTTTTTTTTTAAATCTTTTGACAGAAAGTTTGTTGTACACCTCAGAAGCGCTGTCATTTATGTCTGACACTGCAACTTTCTTTCAATGCATCGTCAGATTCTAGTAGTAGGACAAGATGTAAGTTCAGCTCAAACTGTTGTTGCTTTAGCTATACTTTTCTTCTTTATATAACATTGAGGTTTTAAAATCTGTGCTTATCTTTGACTATTTTAATGTTTTTTTCTTATTTTTGCTCCCCAATATTTAATAAATGTTCATTTGTGAAAAGAAAGTTAAAATGCAAGGTATTACTAAGTAAATGTAAAACTGAGATGTCTACAAATCTTTACTTCATCTCTAATTAAATCAGTAAAAATACCAGACCTAAAAAGTAATAAGTCTGAGAAAAGAAAATCTCCTTTCTTACCATTGACTTTTCCTAAGCCTGGAGCTTTATTTTTCAGTAAAGTCACTTGAATCTGCGGAATGTTTGTTATGTTTGAGTTCAAAACAAATTTGAAATCCACGTGTCCAACCATACAGGCTTTTGGCAAAACCAGTTCAAAGACATGTTCATCCCAGCTGCTGCTGTTGGGGAAAAAATATTAGGTATTTTATAACACCATGTCTACAAGCTCAGTACAACCAAACAAGCAGCAGCATCCAGTTTATTTTCAGCATATACTTCTTCTTTAGCGTAGTGAGAAAAGATGAAGTTTTACATTAGTCAGTCTAAGCTTCCTTCATATTCCCTCAATATCCACATGAATCTCTGAAGCAAAATCAGGTATACTTAACTGCAGTTAACCATGTCCATTTTATATAGAAAACATTGAAAGCCAACTGATAAGATGCTGAACCAATGTGTTTGGAAATGATTTGGCTGAATCAATGTGTTTGGCGAAAAAGCACAGAACCTCTTATTACCTGCATTACAATATTGCCTCTATAATACTTAACATTTCTTTTGAGGCTTAAGTCAGTATTTAAACAACGAAAATACTTTCTTAAACATCAACTGTCTTCCAGTGGTTAAACTATGCCAACCAGATCCTAATATGCTCTGGTAATCTCTGAAGTTGGCCTTCTTCACTGATGGTGTCAAACATTGTCACTTTTCAACAGTATCATGGCCACCGGCAGGAGGCTCAAAATACTAATTTCAATTCAAAATTTTGAAATACATTTGACAATTATACAGGATGAGAAGTGCTTCTTACCAGGTGCACACTCAGAAGCCTGCGCTGAGCAAAATGGGTGCAGCTTTCTTTTAATGAGTCATATTTTTCCTTTTGAAGCCAACTTTGTTTTATACCGAAAGTGTAAACTTGAGACATCGCAGAGTCATGCACGGTCCATGGACAGAACTGGAAGCTGCCTCAGAACCAATGATTCACAGGACTTTGGCAGAACTGGTGCAGAAGGAGCATGCCACTCAGGAGCTGGGGCCAGAAGATGCAGCATGCATTGCAACATTTTGTCATGCTTGTGTGCTTTGGAACACACCACTTCTCCGTGGCTGGAACTTGTGGCCAATGCAGTGTCTTTCTAGGACCTTGAGGAAGACTTGCTGCCATGCTTATGCACATACTTCATGGGTGGGCAAACTTTTTGGCCCAAGGGCCACATCTGGGTATGGAAATTGTAAGGCGGGCCATAAATGCTCATGAAATTGGGGGTTGGGGGTGAGGGAGGAGGTGAGGGCTCCGGCTGGGGATGCAGGCTCTGGGTTGGGCCACAAATGAGGAGTTCAGGGTGTTGGAGGGGTTTCTGGGCTGGGGCAAGGGGTTGCAGGGTGTGTGTGGGGGGTGAGGGCTCTGGGGTGGGGCTGGGGATGAGGGGTTGGGGGTGCAGGAGGGTCTTTGGGCTGGGACCAAGGAGTTCGGCAGGTGGGAGGGGGATCAGGGATGGGGCAGGGGGTTGGAGTGCAGGAGAAGGTTGGGGTGCAGGCTCAGGACAGCACTTACCTCAAGCAGCTCTCAGAAGCAGTGGCATGACCCACCTCCGGCCCCTACGTGGTGGCGCAGCCTGTCCACAGGCACCGCCCCTGCAGCTCCCATTGGCCTAGATTCCCAGACAATGGGAGCTACAGGGGCAATGCCTGGGGCGGGGGCAGCATGCAGAGCCCCTTGGTTGCCCCTACGCATAGGAGACAGAGCGGGGACATGCCACTGCTTCTGGGAGCCACGCAGAGCGGGGCAAGCCCCCAACCCCACTCCCTGGCTGGAGCTCGAGGGCCAAATTAAAACGTCTGGAGGGCCGAATGCGGCCCCCGGGCCATAGTTTACCCACCTGACATACTTCCTTGTCTCACAGCTAGGCCTCGGCACAGGGTCCGTAGCACTGGTACTGGCGGAACCAGACTTGAGCTCCATGGCAAGAGGTGCACTCTTGGATTACTTGGAGCGACATATGGGGACGGGGAGAGTTTCCCAGCCTGGATCGAACTGTGGCCTCATGGCAACTTCCATGAGGTGCTTCTTAAGGCTGAGAGCCCAGCCTTTCCAGATACAAGCAGGGAAGAAGAGGCAGATATTGCACCTGGACACAACATGGGCTTCCCCCAAACAGTACGGACTGCACTAGTACTTGTCACTGATTGAAAACAAGAGAGGGCATGGGTTCAAGATCTTGAACCCAGCACCTTTGGAATAATCCAGTACCCAGGCATGGGTACAAGGGGGAGAGAAGGGTGGTTGGCAAGAAAACTGCTAGAGCGGCACCCAAGAGTTCTTAAATCCTAAGAAAACCACTACTAACACTAAAAACTACTACAAAAACAACATGCTAACTATGTACAAGAATAAATCCGTCTCTCTCACTACATTTGGAAAGTGCGTCCTATTGGCTATCAAATGGGCAAGAACTTGTGAAAGAAAGAAAAAGGATCTAAATAATAAAATATAGTTTGTGTTCTCTCCTTGTTATAATAAAAAATAGGGGAAAAAAATCTCTCCCTGCAGTAACTTTTTCAGCTGACCTCAAAGCATTTTTCATCTTTTCTTTTAATTCTACTATAAGTATCTGACTTTCAGTAATGTCTCCTTTTTCTTCTAGTTAACAGTGCTTAAATCAAGGATTAACAAAGAAGCTCTCTCTTGGAAAATTATCTGGGGATGAAAAAAGAACCTGTTTCCTTTTAGAGACGCAAAGAAGTTCCTAAAGCAGATCTACACAGTAAGATAGCAAAGAATTTTGTGGAAGCCTATTAAGAAACACTCCAGGGTGTCAGATAGGTAAAAGAATCTAGACCTTTGCTCCTACAGCAAACTAAGCCAGCCTTCCAAGATCTTCTTGACAGCTATGGAATTTAGGATTAATTCCACAGTTTCAGAAAGGAGTCCACAATCTCTCTACAACAAACTGAAGAGTTAGCTGTTTAGGTTTCATGACTTCTGATTCTGCCTCTGCAGATCCAAGTGGAAAGCCACTGTTGAAGAAAGTCAGGGTTCAGGAGCTTCCATTGGTCA